>NC_141693.1:1408850656-1409420656 GCF_964263255.1 Lissotriton vulgaris | reverse complement strand
CACACCGGCAACCCCTTCTGTGTAACATCTATACGGCCAGGGACTGCCGGAGGACCCCCCCTTAAGTTAACAAACATTATTAACCAGGACATGAGGGGGATTTCTTAAAACATACAAATGAATCAAAAATTGAAATAAACAATATTTACACAATTACGCAGAAAACGTTACAATTGATATATACAGATATCAGATGGCTAACCTTAACATACTTCTAGTACAAGGTATTTCCCATCCGAAACTAAAATATCAATCACATCATACAATATTTATTTTCTGCGTATGCTATTTGGGCCTACAGCAAGGTCACTAACTGGTGTCAGATCCTTACATGCGCAGAGGGCACGTTTACCGTGAGGGTACTTCTCCCCCAGTTACCCCCATACGCCCTGTTAGCCACGCTCTTCCGTTGAAGTGCCCATGCGCAGAGGGCCAGTTTACCGTGAGGGTACTTCTCCCCCCGGTTACCCCCATACGTCCAATTAACCATGACCTTCTGTTGAAGTGCGCATATGCAGAGGGTCCGCTTACCGTGAGGGTACTTCCGCCCCCGGTTACCCCCGCATGCCCTATTAACTTCATTAAAGGGGGCCCTTGCACTTCTGCGCCTGTTTCTGGCTTCATTGTGCACGTGCGGGGTGGCCAACCAGCCTAGAGAAAGCGTGACTCTCCCCTCCCCTATGTAGCCAACAGGCTGTAACTGCCCCTGGAGTTGTAGGAGACACCACTTGTCCCCACGTTTGTGCGACCCCATTCAAGAATGGCGCCGCCCCCTAAGGACCTTAAATTAACAGCTCACTAATCATGACCTTACCGCCTGACCAAAGAATAGCAATAAAAATGACAATTGATGACCTGTAAACGGGATTGAGTTTTAAGGAACAGAAACATATTAGTCAGACACTCTTCTCATCTATAAACATTAGTAGCAAAGCAGCAAAAACCTTCATAACACACCATACCAATCATCTGCTTCAGAGGATGGTGGGTGGGGAAAAAGAATTACAGCCTCCTAGAGGGTGGAGGGGCAGGCCGTGGTGCGCTGAGTCAAAGAGGCAGACGCCCACGCTCCAGTCCCTTTTAACCCCTCTTCAGCCAGGCCGGATCTAACCGGCCTGGCCTTTGTCCCATAGTGACCCGGAAGTAATTCATTCACTTCCGGGTCACTCTGGGAGCCAGCGTCCAATCTAAGTTTGAGGCGTGCCGCGTCATGGTGACGCGATGGGGGGCGCGCCACAACAGCTATAGCGGGTACCGGGTGGGGGTCGGTGCGCCCTGCCATACCTGCGGCAGGGCCGATGTCGGCCCCGCCTTTCCTTATGGCCAGGGACTGCCGGAGGACACACCCTTCCGTTAACAAATATTATTAACCAGGACATGAGAGGGATTTCTTTGGAAGTGGGGGGTCTTACAACCCCCCGGCCGTATTTATTAAAACATACAAATAACAATATCAGATGGCTAACCTTAACATACTTTAAAACAAGGTATTTCCCATAAGAAACTAACATATCAATCACATTATACAATATTTATTTTCTGCGTATCCTATTTGGGCCTACGGCAAGGTCACTAACTGGTGTCAGATCCTTAATCTCTAAACCACCTCCTCCTTTCGGAGTGCACATGCGCAGACGACCTGCTTACCATGAGGGTACTTCTCCCCCCGGTTACCCCATATGCCCTATTAACCAAGCCCTTCTGTCGAAGTGCGCATACTCAGATGGCCCGCTTACCGCGAGGGTACTTCCGCCCCTCGGTTACCCCCGTACACTATATTAACTCCATTAAAGGGGGCCCTTGCATTTCTGCGCCGTTTATTGGCGTCATTGTGCATGTGTGGGGTGGCCAACCAGCCTAGGGAAAGCGTGAGTCCCCCATTCAAGAATGACGCAGCCCCCTAAGGACCTTAAATTAACTGCTTACCAATCATGACCTTACCGCCACATGCCAGCGTAGTTGACTGACTATCTGGCCCTCCCTACCCTCCTACACTGAAAGGTTGTGTTGCATTCTGTTGTACATTTATACTGCCTTGCTTTGTTCCCTTTGCCTTTCCCTGTCTGGGTCTGCTGCCTGGAATGTATGATGCGTGCCTGCATCTTACATGCTGGGTTCCAGATTCCAGACCAACTGTATTATAATATCTGTATCTGAACCTGTACTGATGTGCTGTGCTTCAACTCCTATTCAAGAATTAAATCCTTACATTTAATCCAACTACAAGCGTCTTTGGATCTTTATATTGGCGACGAGGTAAACCCTGCAATTTCTGCCACTATTCTTGAAGCACAGGAGCAGAAAATCGTGAAAATTTTTATTTTGAGAACGGATGACAAAAGAAGAAAACTTGAAACTACCTTTTATCCTCTTCTCTTCAGAGAAAATACTAACTGATCCTACTACGTCGTAATTGCGAAGATTTACGACCTACCAGTGTTCTGCTACATATTTTCACAGCTTTTCGTGTTTGCCAACGGAAAAAAGAAAACGACAAGCATTACGTGAAAATCACCGCTTCTACCTTCATTTGTGGCGCATGTTCTGGCGATTCCAGTGCTCCTACTCCCGCGGATTGGTGATGTAGAGAATCGTTTTTATCTAATTTAATGCCTTTTTCTACATTGATATTGTAGTGCGCGAGGCTGTCTACAAGCTCGAGGCATCTCCTGACGTTGTCTCTCCAGCACGCGCTGCATCATCATCACGTGGTACGCCTCTGCCGTCATCACGTTGCACGTCTCAGCGCCATCTTGTGTATCCATAGTAACAGGTAAAATTGACTATATTTACACGCCGGAAGGTAAAATAGACAATATTCCTCGTGTTCTTCATTCTTCAAGTATTTTGACCAAGATAACGTTTATTTAAAAAAAAAAAAAATTCTTTTTGTTTTTTCCAACACGTGACTATTACCCTACTACAGATAAGGAAAACGATATAACTTACTTTGCTTCATTCATTTTGGGTAGACTATTACTGCTGGAATACTGCAATTTTTTCCTAAAAAAAGTGTATACCTGTACCTTTACTCTACTCTAGCCATTATGCAATTTGACCCGCCTTCAAAATTTTTGCAAACTAAAGGAGATCCGCCCATCCCTTGGACTAGATGGAAGGAAGAATTTTTTACTTACCTCAAAGCAATGGATGGTGAGAGGATGTCGGCGGAAAGAAAAAAAAACATTTTTTTGCATTGTCTTGGGTCAGAAGGACAACTTGTCTTTAGAACTTTACCTCCTGTGAGATCTGGGGGTGATTCAAGTGTTTATGATGAGGCTGTGCAGAGAATAGAGGGAAGATTTAAACCAGTAACCAGTGTAGCTTTAAATAGGTTTAAGTTTTATACCAGAGTACAAGATGAAAAAGAGTGTTTTGATGAATTTTTAACTGCTTTACGTGCACTTTCCCTCCATTGCAATTTTGGTCTAATAACTGACGAAATGATTGGAGATCAAATTGTGGTGCATGTAAAAAACAAGAAGGTACAAGAGCAGTTGTGGATTTTAGGGTATCCAAGTTTAGAAACTGCTATAAGTACAGCTAAAGCTTTAGAACAATCCGACAAGTGGATTAAATCCTTAGACAAAGCTTCTACTCCTTCCACATCCACTGGTGAGGTTAGCACGGTAAATGTGAAAACTCAAAGTTCTAATAGATATGATGGCAAAGGTAAACAGTTTTACTGTTTTAGGTGTGGGAGTCCAGATCATATAGCTTCTTTTCCACAGTGTCCTGCTTTGAATAGACAATGTAATAAATGTAATCGTAGTGTCCTGCTTTGAATAGACAATGTAATAAATGTAATCGTACTGGACATTTTTCTAAATATTGTAAAACTTCTGTTAAGTCCTTTAACGATTACAAGAAGCGTTCTTCTAATACTCCCAGACGTACTAATAGTAATGTATCTTATGTGGCGGAGAGAGAGAGTAATGATTCTTCTGTTAGAGAATCTGGTATTGTAGTTTCTATACAAACCTCGTTTGATATGACACTAGCAGATAGTCTGCCATCTCCTAAGAGTCTAGTGAATATTCTAGGTAAAACTCTTGAACTCATGGTGGACTCCTGTTCTCCGTGGACCATAATTACTCGTGATTATTGTGTGGAGTCATTTGGAAATCTGGTTGATGTAAATTCTTTGTGTAAACCAGATATTGATGCCTATAATTTTGATACTTCCAAAATCAGTTTTATAGGTTTTAAAGAAGTCCCTATTATTGTTAAAAACAATTCTGCAACTATTAAGATGTATGTAGCATCTAAAGGTGTAAATGTCCTAGGTTGGCGGGATCAAGCTAAGTTGGGGATCTCTTTGAATCCTAGGTTGAAAGATCCTGTGTGTGTACTAGCTATATCTGATGGGGACTATGACATAGCATCTATGTCTAAGGAGATATCTGACTCCTTTCCTAATGTCTTTTCTGAAAAACTTGGGATGTTGAATGGTTTTACGCACAAAATCAAAGTCAAACCGAATACTGTGCCTCTGAAACAGAAGTTAAGAGGTGTTCCCATTAGTGTCAGGGAGGAGCTCAGAGTCATGCTTGACAACATGGTCAAGGATGGTGTCATCGAGGAGGTAGAATCCTCTGAATGGGTTTCGCCTATTGTTTTGGCGATTAAACCTGACAAAACTATTAGGTTGTGTGTAGACCTGAGAGCGTTAAACAAATGTTTAGTCATAGACTGTCACCCATTACCTAACATAAATGAAATGTTGTGCATGTTAGATGGAGCCTGTGTGTTTTCCACATTAGATCTTAGGTCTGCATATCACCAGATAGAGCTCACGGAAGACTCAAAGCACTTCACCGCTTTCATCACTCCCCATGGATTGTTTCAATTTAAAAGGATGCCTTTCGGCCTAGCGTCGGCTGCTTCTGTTTTCCAGAGGGCAATGTATCATATATTTAAGGACCTGAGTGTCTACGTCAAATGCTTTCAGGATGATATTC
This sequence comes from Lissotriton vulgaris, assembly GCF_964263255.1. Classification (NCBI taxonomy): domain Eukaryota; kingdom Metazoa; phylum Chordata; class Amphibia; order Caudata; family Salamandridae; genus Lissotriton; species Lissotriton vulgaris. Next base: position 1,409,415,695 of record NC_141693.1, on the reverse strand, counting down.
TTGTTTTTTCTAAAAATGTCTCTGAGCATGATAGTCACCTTAAGGAGGTTTGTTCCAGGTTGGAGAAGTTTGGTTTGACTATCAAAGCTAGTAAGTGCAAGTTTTTTTGCAAAACAGTAGATTATTTAGGCCATTCACTTTCAGGAGATGGAGTTGTACCAAAAAAAAATCTTGTAGATGCTATTGTTAAGGCTCCTTCCCCGGACAATAAGGAAAAATTGCTTTCATTTGCAGGGCTTTGCGAATACTATAGCAAATTTATCCAAAATTTTGCAAGCAAAATGGAGCCTCTTAGAGAACTAACAAGGAATTCAGCCAAATTTATTTGGTCTGAGAAGCAGGAACAAGCTTTTAAACAAATCAAAGAGGAAATTGTTAATGCTCCTACTTTAAAGTCCTTTTGTGTTAACAAGAAATGCATTATTACAGTCGATGCTAGTCTTTATGGCATTGGTAGTGTGTTAAGTCAGTCATCGGGTAAGGATGAGTGGTGTGTTGCCTTTTCCTCGAGGACATTGTCTCCTACGGAGAGAAGGTACTCCGTTATTGAAAAGGAACTTCTTGCCTGCATTTGGGCTGTCGAACACTTCAGAAATTATGTATGGGGCAATCGATTTGTACTACGTACAGATCATAAACCCTTGGTTGGGATTTTATCTCCTGGAGGCGGATGGAACTCCACAGCGCGCATAGCTCGTTTGTCTTCAAGCCTTCAGGAGTATGATTTCGAGATTGTGTATGTTCCTGGTAAGTGTAATGTGACTGCGGATTTTCTTTCAAGGTTTCCTTGTGAGGATTCTCCCAAGGTGGATAATGACATCGACGTTGTTGCCTCTGTTGGAGATTGTGTTTCCAAGGAGTTCATTTCTTTGTCTGAAGAAGAATGGTTTGTTGAACTTGGCAAGGATGTGGTTTGTCAACATCTGTTTGATTTTGTAAGGAATGGTTGGCCACCCTGTAGGGGTGTTTCTCCGGATATAGCTCCCTTTTGCCAAGTTTCGTCGGAAATTGAAGAATTTTCTGGTCTACTTTTCAAGGCTGGTAAATTAATCCCGCCCCAATCCTTACAAGAGAAGATTCTGCTTCTCGCTCATCAGAGTCACATTGGCATGTCATCAATGAAACGTCTGATTAGAGAGAGCTTTTGGTGGCCGGGAGTGGATAAAATGGTGGATAGGCTAGTAAGAGATTGTTCGCATTGTGTTAACAGTGATAAAATGCTTCATTTGACCTCAGCTCCCCTTAAGCCTGTGTCGTGGCCCACCTTTCCCTGGCAGAAGGTGGGATTCGATATATCTGGCCCATTTAAACAGTTACCTTACAATGCTCGTTATGCTTTAGTCCTGGTGGACTACCACTCCAAGTGGCCCGAAGTAAAGTTTGTCAACACTGTTTCTTCTCACTCGGTTATTCTTTTTCTTAAGGAAGTCTTTGCTAGAGAGGGATTTCCTGAAACTTGTGTCACGGATAATGGGGTTCAGCTTGTTTCGGCTGATTTTGAGAAATTCCTTAGTACATATGGCATCAAGCATTACACCACCTCTCTGTATGAGCCTAGGGAAAATGGCCAAGTTGAACGCTTTAATCGTGTCCTTAAGGATTGTTTGAATGGTGTGCAGACTTCGGATGATGGTTGGTTGGATGTTGTGAGGAAAAGGTTGTGGACATATCGCATCACCCCTCATTCTGTTACTGGTGTCAGTCCCTTCAGACTCCTTAAGGGAAGGGAGCCTCCTTCTGATATATGTCCCTGGTGGATTAAAAAACTTGATGTAAATAATTCTGCTTTGGACCTTGCTGCTGTAGCCAAACGGGTTGAAAACAAACAACTACAAATGAAAACCTTGTTTGATTCCAAAATGAAAACCAGAGATAGTGATTTTGTGGTGGGGGAATGGGTGCGAATTAAAAAACCTGGTTTTCTAGTCAAGGGTTTTTCTAAGTTTTTCCCTCCTATCAAAATTGTTAAAGTTTTTAAAAATAGTGTTGTCACGCAAGATGGTAGAGTCTGGAATGTCCGTAGAGTGGCTAAGTGTTACAATGTTGAAAATGTACGTAGCTCTCCTTCTTCTCTTCTTGATAACTGCCAAAGGAGATCTGATGCTTTTCCCGCTATGTCTTCTCCCAATGCTGTTCATGTTGATTCTTCTGTTGCTTCTAGAGTTAAGGCTTGCAATAGACAAAAGAATGTTCCCAGCAGATATTTAGATTAATGCGCTCCCAACTTTCCCCTACTCCTTTTTTTTTTAGGGGTAAGATGTGTTGCATTCTGTTGTACATTTATACTGCCTTGCTTTGTTCCCTTTGCCTTTCCCTGTCTGGGTCTGCTGCCTGGAATGTATGATGCGTGCCTGCATCTTACATTCTGGGTTCCAGATTCCAGACCAACTGTATTATAATATCTGTATCTGAACCTGTACTGATGTGCTGTGCTTCAACTCCTATTCAAGAATTAAATCCTTACATTTAATCCAACTACAAGCGTCTTTGGATCTTTATACATGCCCTAACCTTAAATTCACAAACCTAGCCGTTATATTTTGTAGTCCGACTATCAGGCCCTACCAACTCACTACAAGGTCATGCCGTGTCTCTATACGTCACTAACTAGGCAAGAAGATTCCCTGCGATGGTTTCACCCCCCGGTGTGGACAAATGGATGCCGTCTTTTAAGAGGCACGACTCCCCCCTAATGCACCTCTGGGCTATATTCTGCATCAACCTCACAGGCTCGCTTCACCCTATTGGAAGCCCTGGAATGTCTGGGTTTACCCACCCTTCTCTCTAGGCGTACCCAGTCCTTCCCCACCCCCTCCCAAGTGTGTGCGAGATATGCTAGGGCTGTCTGACTCAGGGAAAGTGAACCCGCCACCATGGGGCCACTAGATGGTCTCAACTGATGGCATTACGCTGTGCCCAATAAGCCACGGCACCCCAGACACTGACACTCATTGTTGGTGCTATTGGAATGCTACCTAGGGAGCCACAGGCCCCAAGATCTCCTACGAGCATATCATGAATTCCGTGAACCACCTACCCTGACCACTATGTTCTGGGAGATGTACTGTGTAAGCCTACGTCATTACTATGTAATATCCCCACTATGCAGTGTTTGCCACAATGGCAGCTGGGAGCACAGGTGCCGTAAAGGCTAAGTACTGTTTCCCAACAAGGGGTGCCGAGGTGTTGCCTACACCCAGTACTCCGGGTTTGGCCAAGTGGGCAAGGCACACAGCACAAGCGCTTTAAGGCAGAGTACTGCTCCCCGACAAGGGGTGCTGAAGTGTAGCCTATTACTCCTTGGTTTGGCCAAGCTGGCAAGGCACACTCCTGTGTAGCAGTGTACTGCTACATTACTACGGCTGGCTCCACTAGTTGGTGACATACCTATACACAACCAATTTAGTGCTGGCACCTCCTGCGCTCTACCATAAGTGTATCGTGTTCACCATGCAGTATCCGTCCATGACTATTATTGTCCTGGGATAAGCTCCGTGCCAGCCTATCCTCCTACTACGGCAGTGTCCGCTACGAAAGGCGCCCGCGAGCAAAGGTGCTGTAATGGCAGATAACCTTTCCTCGCCAGGGGTATTGCTGTGTTGCATCCACTCGTAATACCTGTGTTCTGGTCAAGCTAGCAAGGTATACACGTATAAGGCAGCGCACTGCTAACTTACCACCAATGGCAACCACCAATGGTTGACACACCTATACAATTCAACTATAGCGCATAGACCACACCGTCTCCTGCTGGCACCGACCGAGCCTTTAAAATGATCGCCCATCACAGGTGATGCTGTACCTTGCCACTCACGTTTCAGGTCTACCGGACCCCTTGGTTGTCCACATCTTGCAGTCATGGCGGTGTGGGTCACTTCCCAGGCATCAGGCGTGGCTCCAGTCATAAATAAATGAAAATCAAACATCCATGATTAGTTCCTTTCACATTTAGATGACCAAAGACAATTTGCAAGTCAGTGCTACTTGTGAGACTGTATCCCCCTTTCTTCACCTACCCCCAGCTTAGGGTGCTTAGCCAATACTTGTGAACCATTGGGTGCCAACGGTATCAAACATAGGCATCCACATGCCTCAAATGAGCACCCGCCCCACGGGGCTTTCATCCCATGCAACAACACAGCAATAACCTGCTTAATATTACAGACCCCAGGACGTCCTCATGCTGTTTGTCATTATCTCACAGGATTAAACTATAAATGCTCAGGTGCAGCGCTTCATGTTTGAGCACAACTTCAGGCACCACTGATTTATTTTAGCTTTTCACTGGGTGCAGCCGCTGGATCCCTCTGGTCTCCTAACTTTGATCTTTTCTCACCGTCCCTTTCCCCTTCCTGTGCCTGCTTTTTCTGCTCTGCAGGCTCATTGCTGCAGTGGCCATGGGCTGGCACTAGTCCACATAGAGAATGGCTCTTCCCCGCCCCTCCATCCACTCTCTTTTCCTGCTCTGCAGGCTCGTTGCTACTCTGGCAATGGATTGGCCCCACAGTCTACAATGAGAACAGCTCTTTCCCCACCCCGCCATCCCACTCTCACCACTCTGCCTTCCCTTCTCTTCCAAACAGTTACCAGACTCCACCCTCCCCGGCCTCACAGAGGGCCTCAAAAACTAGTAAGTTGCAAATTGCGCAATTACCCCCTCACTTGTACCTTCAGCAAGAGTCCTTCTTGGTCTGGCAGGATGATTAGTTATTAGCATGTAAGTTAATAGTTAAGTTCAGTTCAAATAGCTTTATACAACAGCATGTATCATAAAAGCTTCAAATTGCATCTATACAATAAAACAATATTTGCAAAATTTTAGGATAAAGTCTTGGAGTACTGTGCAGATGGTTGTTAACAAATCTTGACATAAAATTAATAGCAGCATATTTGATTTAAAAACATAAAACAAATTTCATAAAAATCTTTAGTTTGGGGCACTACATACATAAGGGGGCATAATCCATCTCAGTAATCAATGTATAAAGTACAAGTGCTATCTATATTGTTGACAGTGTTCAGAGGTTGTAAAACATTCCAGGATGGTATATAGTTTTAGTCTCAACTAATGAGTCATAAATATCTACATTAAAAACACAACTCGTAGGGCTCTGATCTAAATTTACCAGGCTTGGCCTAGGAACTTTGCCACTCCGCATGAATACAGGACACTGGAATCAGATTTTAAAATACGCATGGCTGACCGATAATCGTCTCTACATATTGGTTTTAACCATTTCCTCTTAGATTTATCATAAGCAGGGCTAGCAACCAAGACATGGCCAACACATTCCACCAGAGCTCCACAGCACGGGCAACTCTCTGTCCTGTTCTCGTCTGTACTCACTTTGCCTTTCGGGTGTGAACAGGAAGCGTGTCGTATCTAAACTGGATATATAGAGTCCTATCTCTGGGACCTGGATAACATCTAGGTAGCGCTCCAAGCTTCTAGTTTGTTTAAACAGGAAGAACTCCTCTGTCAGTCCGCTCAACATTTGCTTGTATAGTTCTTGCCTGTCAATCCCATCCCAATAGTATCTCATGAGTTCCACTTTAGTAGGGGGCGTCTGGCTGTCCCATGAGTCTGGAAAGGGGCGACCACTCGGTCCCCCCGAACGTATGGTAGGGTGCCCTGACCCGCCCGGGAAACCATTTTGGGCGGGGGGCGTGCCCCGGCTGGTATGCCCGAAGTGGCGTAGCCGGGGCGCGCCCTTTCCCGCCCAAGAGGGGTTGTCCTAGACACCTACACCGCTGGCCACGCCCCGTAGGCGGATCGGAGGAGGGTACACGCCCTCCCGAGGAAGAATAAAAGAGCAACAATATAAGGAAGCATCCTCTTGTTCCTGTGCTTGGAAGCTGCACCTCCTCGTTGAACGTGAGCCCTAGACGGAACAAGGAGCCAATTTTGAGAACTTGTAATTTTTGTGTTTCTCATTTCAGTGATTCCGAAGCCTTGGATCCAGGACCGCGAGTCGAATAGCCGTGAACGATGCCTGGCAAGAAGGTCGGAAAGAAGGTCGGGACCGAACAAATGCTTCGCATGCTGGTGAAAGACATGGCGAAAATGAAGAAGCAGATGGCGGCAATGAATGGTACGGGTAGACCGAAGAAAGTCATCGGGCCAGCATTGCCGGGAGTAGTCCCTGCCGGGACAGGTAAAAAGGCCAGGAATAGGGCGGCAGGGGGGGAGGCCCCGGTGCCCGAGTCACCTCCGGCGAGCCCGGTCAGTCCAGTTGAGGCCCCAGTTCCGATCCCGAACGCGGGACAGCCAATCCCTGTGGTAGTTACACCCGTTAACGAGGGGGATATGCCTCCCGAACTGGCCGCCCAGTTGGCGGCGTGGTTAAGCAAGAGCAACGAGGGTGCTGTGGCACCGGGAAACACAGCCGAGGAGGCCAGGTTAATAATGAAGCAGTTGCGGCAATCGAGAGATGCTGCGAAGGCACCTTGTCCTCTTGTTTCCCCACAGAATCCCTCGGAACAACCGGCGTCGAGCGTTGGAACAGCAGCATCAACGGATCCAGCTACTGGTTCGGGTAAGCAGCCGTTGCCAATGGCGGGGGAGGGATCGTTACCCTCAAGGAGGGAAAAGGTGGTCCAACATATCCCGATGGATGTGAAAGAAAGGATTTGGGCGGATAAATATGTGAACATGTTTTCGCTGTTGACCGATCACTATGAGATAGAGCACGTTAGAAATCAGAAGGAGTTGTTGCATCCGAGTGTATGGCGTGCCAAAATGGCGGGTTTCAGGGTAGATGAAACGATCGCTAATTGGGCCAGAGTGTTTGGAATGTTCACTGCAATCATGGGGGAACGTAGGCCTGAAGTATTGTCGGGATTAGCTTGTTACCAGACACGTATAATGGAATTTTATGAAACGTATGAAGGCAATCAATGGATGGGTTATGATAACAAATTTCGTAAGGCCAAGGAGCACGACTCATCGCTGACGTGGGATTGTTTCGACTCCATTTCTTGGCAGAAGCAGGTTATGCCGAACACGACGAAGTCGTTTTCTTTCGGCGGGAATGGGGCGGAGCCTTCCCGCCATTATGTGGTGGCGCCCTTTCGGGCGGGCGCCAACAGTGATCAGCACACAAAGAGTAACGGGAACTCAAGTAGAAAAGGGGTCTGTTGGAGCTTTAACAGGGGCAAGTGCACTAGGCCACAAGGGACATGCAAGTTCAGGCATGAGTGTGCAGGGTGCGGACAGTCTTCACACCCCGAGAGTTTGTGCAGAGCCAAGAATGGTGATACAGGAGGTAGAGGAGGGGCCAAACAGGTCTAACATCGACCGAGGGGCACCGTTACTGACTCCCGTTGATATCATGGCAATGATCCCTTGGCTGAACGAATATCCTGATCATGTCTCTGCCGGGGTGTTGCGAGACAGTTTCTCATATGGTTTCCGCATCCCGGCGGGGGATTTTCGGGGGGAAGCACAGTGTAAGAACCAACTATCGGTTCAACAAAATACGGCGGTGGTACAGGCAAAGATTGCAAAGGAGGTGGCCCGAGGTCGGGTTACGGGTCCATATGAAAACCCACCGGTTGTCAACTTTGTTTGTTCACCGTTGGGAGTGGTCCCCAAGAAGGACCCAGGTGAGTTCAGGTTAATCCATAATTTGTCCGCTCCTAGGGGTCTTTCGGTGAACGATGCGATTGACCCGGGAGTTTGTTCGGTGCGGTATGCATCCTTTGATGAGGCCGTCGCCATGCTGAATCGCCTGGGGCCCGGAGCGCTGATGGCTATATCAGATATCGAGTCAGCGTTCCGGTTGCTCCCGGTACACCCACACGATCAGCGTCTCTTAGGTTTTGTGTTTCAAGGACGCTACTACATGGATAAATGTATGCCGATTGTTTGCTCCATCTCTTGTGCGTATTTTGAGAAGTTCAGTACTTTTTTGCAATGGGCGTTCACCAGAGCCACGGGCTTTACGCAGGTTATGCATTACCTTGATGATTTTCTGTTTCTGGGGGCAGCTGGGGACACGGAATGTGCACAGACTTTGAGGGAATTCTGTAATCTAATGAAAGGTTTTGGCGTGCCACTGGCACCAGGCAAGACGGTAGGGCCATCTACTTCACTCGAGTTTCTGGGAATTGAGCTCGATTCTGTAGAGGTGTGCTTCCGTTTGCCCAAGGAGAAGGTAATGAAATTTAAAACCTCACTTGCAATGTGCCTAGGCGCGAAAAAAGTAACTCTCCATCAGTTGCAACAAGCTGTGGGTCAGCTTAACTTTGCCCTTAGAGTGATACCGATGGCACGCCCCTTTTCCCGCTCTATCGCACAAGCCATGGTTGGCCTCAAGGAAGGGCACCACCGCACACGACTGTCAGCAGAGGTTCGCCAGGATATGTGCATATGGCTGGCATTTCTGGTGGATTTCAGCGGTCGCGTCGTGTGGAACAAACCGCCAGCTTCCTCCGAGGAGCTGGGGTTGTGGACCGACTCGGCAGGGAGTGTGGGCTTTGGCGCCATCTTTGGTAATCAATGGTCGGCACGAACATGGCCGGCGTGGTGGCACGATAGCGGGCTCACAGGTAACATTGGGTTTCTTGAGCTGTTCCCCATTCTGGTGGCATTGGAAACATGGCCAGAGGGGTTTCGTGATCGCACTGTGGTGTTCTGGTCTGATATTATGACCGTTGTTGAATGTATCAATAATCAGGCAGCACGCTGCAAATGGATTTTGAGGTTGCTGAAAGAAATTGTCCTGCTATGTATGAGACTAAACGTCCACTTTAGGGCAAGACACGTGCCTGGGGAACTGAACCAGGCAGCTGATGCACTCTCTCGTTCCCACATGCAGGCCTTCCGGGGTTTTCTGCCCTCAGCGGACTTGGTGGCGGCACCATTTCTCGAAGCTCTCTAGTCGCTCGGTGCCCCGGTTTACAAAACCTCGTGGGAGAGAGTCTAGCACCCAGGACAAGGAAGGCATATGAAGGGGCGTTCCGTTCCTATTGGGAATTTTTGGGTTCAGCTAGGGGGGAGCATTGGGGGCAGGAGGAGTATGTCCTGAAATTTCTGGTATCGCTACATCAGGCAGGCCGATCATTGGCAACAGCCAATAGGCACAGGGCCACCATTGCCTTCATGGCGCAGGCTCATGGCATCCAGGACCCCACATCGTCCTTTCTCATAAGGAAGGCTCTACGTGGGTGGCAACGCCTTGAGGGTCGTAGAGTGGATGAGAGGCACCCGATCGGTCTAGAAAGGTTGTCCCTGTTAATGTCCGTACTCCCTGCGACATGTTCATCTCAATCAGAGACAGTGCTGTTCCGGGCCGCTTTTGCATTAGCATTCCATGGGGCTATGCGGGTAAGCGAACTGGTAGCGAGGAATAAGCAGGATACGGGGGGAGGTCTGTGTCGAGAACACATTCAAATTAAGGGTGAGACGATGGTAGTCTCAATAGCCAGGTCCAAGACCGATCAGGGAGCGATCGGGGACTGTGTGGTAGTCCAGCGGATTCCAGGGTCTCCCATGTGCCCGGTAAAATGCGTGGAGGAGTATTTAGCGCAGAGGGCGGCATCATGGGGGGGAAGCTTGCTGAGGCACGCCGACGCCACCCCACTGACTAGGTTTCAGTTCCAGAGGGTGTTGACAATGGCAATCGCGGCAGCGGGCTTGAACCCGAGCGATTTTGGGACCTGTTCCTTCCGGATAGGGGCTGCTACAGAGGCTACAGCCAGGGGTCTGAGTGTTGAAAAGGTGAAACAGTTGGGGCGTTGGTCCTCGGATTGTTATAAAAGGTATGTGCGGTTGCACATGTTGTGAAGCTAATGTCATGCACTCACGCTTCTTGTTTTCACTGGGTGCAGCCGCTGGATCCCTCTGGTCTCCTAACTTTGATCTTTTCTCACCGTCCCTTTCCCCTTCCTCTGCCTGCTTTTCCTGCTCTGCAGGCTCATTGCTGCAGTGGCCATGGGCTGGCACTAGTCCACATAGAGAATGGCTCTTCCCCGCCCCTCCATCCACTCTCTTTTCCTGCTCTGCAGGCTCGTTGCTACTCTGGCAATGGATTGGCCCCACAGTCTACAATGAGAACGGCTCTTTCCCCACCCCGCCATCCCACTCTCACCACTCTGCCTTCCCTTCTCTTCCAAACAGTTACCAGACTCCACCCTCCCCGGCCTCACAGAGGGCCTCAAAAACTAGTAAGTTGCAAATTGCGCAATTACCCCCTCACTTGTACCTTCAGCAAGAGTCCTTCTTGGTCTGGCAGGATGATTAGTTATTAGCATGTAAGTTAATAGTTAAGTTCAGTTCAAATAGCTTTATACAACAGCATGTATCATAAAAGCTTCAAATTGCATCTATACAATAAAACAATATTTGCAAAATTTTAGGATAAAGTCTTGGAGTACTGTGCAGATGGTTGTTAACAAATCTTGACATAAAATTAATAGCAGCATATTTGATTTAAAAACATAAAACAAATTTCATAAAAATCTTTAGTTTGGGGCACTACATACATAAGGGGGCATAATCCATCTCAGTAATCAATGTATAAAGTACAAGTGCTATCTATATTGTTGACAGTGTTCAGAGGTTGTAAAACATTCCAGGATGGTATATAGTTTTAGTCTCAACTAATGAGTCATAAATATCTACATTAAAAACACAACTCGTAGGGCTCTGATCTAAATTTACCAGGCTTGGCCTAGGAACTTTGCCACTCCGCATGAATACAGGACACTGGAATCAGATTTTAAAATACGCATGGCTGACCGATAATCGTCTCTACATATTGGTTTTAACCATTTCCTCTTAGATTTATCATAAGCAGGGCTAGCAACCAAGACATGGCCAACACATTCCACCAGAGCTCCACAGCACGGGCAACTCTCTGTCCTGTTCTCGTCTGTACTCACTTTGCCTTTCGGGTGTGAACAGGAAGCGTGTCGTATCTAAACTGGATATATAGAGTCCTATCTCTGGGACCTGGATAACATCTAGGTAGCGCTCCAAGCTTCTAGTTTGTTTAAACAGGAAGAACTCCTCTGTCAGTCCGCTCAACATTTGCTTGTATAGTTCTTGCCTGTCAATCCCATCCCAATAGTATCTCATGAGTTCCACTTTAGTAGGGGGCGTCTGGCTGTCCCATGAGTCTGGAAAGGGGCGACCACTCGGTCCCCCCGAACGTATGGTAGGGTGCCCTGACCCGCCCGGGAAACCATTTTGGGCGGGGGCGTGCCCCGGCTGGTATGCCCGAAGTGGCGTAGCCGGGGCGCGCCCTTTCCCGCCCAAGAGGGGTTGTCCTAGACACCTACACCGCTGGCCACGCCCCGTAGGCGGATCGGAGGAGGGTACACGCCCTCCCGAGGAAGAATAAAAGAGCAACAATATAAGGAAGCATCCTCTTGTTCCTGTGCTTGGAAGCTGCACCTCCTCGTTGAACGTGAACCCTAGACGGAACAAGGAGCCAATTTTGAGAACTTGTAATTTTTGTGTTTCTCATTTCAGTGATTCCGAAGCCTTGGATCCAGGACCGCGAGTCGAATAGCCATGAACGATGCCTGGCAAGAAGGTCGGAAAGAAGGTCGGGACCGAACAAATGCTTCGCATGCTGGTGAAAGACATGGCGAACATGAAGAAGCAGATGGCGGCAATGAATGGTACGGGTAGACCGAAGAAAGTCATCGGGCCAGCATTGCCGGGAGTAGTCCCTGCCGGGACAGGTAAAAAGGCCAGGAATAGGGCGGCAGGGGGGGAGGCCCCGGTGCCCGAGTCACCTCCGGCGAGCCCGGTCAGTCCAGTTGAGGCCCCAGTTCCGATCCCGAACGCGGGACAGCCAATCCCTGTGGTAGTTACACCCGTTAACGAGGGGGATATGCCTCCCGAACTGGCCGCCCAGTTGGCGGCGTGGTTAAGCAAGAGCAACGAGGGTGCTGTGGCACCGGGAGACACAGCCGAGGAGGCCAGGTTAATAATGAAGCAGTTGCGGCAATCGAGAGATGCTGCGAAGGCACCTTGTCCTCTTGTTTCCCCACAGAATCCCTCGGAACAACCGGCGTCGAGCGTTGGAACAGCAGCATCAACGGATCCAGCTACTGGTTCGGGTAAGCAGCCGTTGCCAATGGCGGGGGAGGGATCGTTACCCTCAAGGAGGGAAAAGGTGGTCCAACATATCCCGATGGATGTGAAAGAAAGGATTTGGGCGGATAAATATGTGAACATGTTTTCGCTGTTGACCGATCACTATGAGATAGAGCACGTTAGAAATCAGAAGGAGTTGTTGCATCCGAGTGTATGGCGTGCCAAAATGGCGGGTTTCAGGGTAGATGAAACGATCGCTAATTGGGCCAGAGTGTTTGGAATGTTCACTGCAATCATGGGGGAACGTAGGCCTGAAGTATTGTCGGGATTAGCTTGTTACCAGACACGTATAATGGAATTTTATGAAACGTATGAAGGCAATCAATGGATGGGTTATGATAACAAATTTCGTAAGGCCAAGGAGCACGACTCATCCCTGACGTGGGATTGTTTCGACTCCATTTCTTGGCAGAAGCAGGTTATGCCGAACACGACGAAGTCGTTTTCTTTCGGCGGGAATGGGGCGGAGCCTTCCCGCCATTATGTGGTGGCGCCCTTTCGGGCGGGCGCCAACAGTGATCAGCACACAAAGAGTAACGGGAACTCAAGTAGAAAAGGGGTCTGTTGGAGCTTTAACAGGGGCAAGTGCACTAGGCCACAAGGGACATGCAAGTTCAGGCATGAGTGTGCAGGGTGCGGACAGTCTTCACACCCCGAGAGTTTGTGCAGAGCCAAGAATGGTGATACAGGAGGTAGAGGAGGGGCCAAACAGGTCTAACATCGACCGAGGGGCACCGTTACTGACTCCCGTTGATATCATGGCAATGATCCCTTGGCTGAACGAATATCCTGATCATGTCTCTGCCGGGGTGTTGCGAGACGGTTTCTCATATGGTTTCCGCATCCCGGCGGGGGATTTTCGGGGGGAAGCACAGTGTAAGAACCAACTATCGGTTCAACAAAATACGGCGGTGGTACAGGCAAAGATTGCAAAGGAGGTGGCCCGAGGTCGGGTTACGGGTCCATATGAAAACCCGCCGGTTGTCAACTTTGTTTGTTCACCGTTGGGAGTGGTCCCCAAGAAGGACCCGGGTGAGTTCAGGTTAATCCATAATTTGTCCGCTCCTAGGGGTCTTTCGGTGAACGATGCGATTGACCCGGGAGTTTGTTCGGTGCGGTATGCATCCTTTGATGAGGCCGTCGCCATGCTGAATCGCCTGGGGCCCGGAGCGCTGATGGCTATATCAGATATCGAGTCAGCGTTCCGGTTGCTCCCGGTACACCCACACGATCAGCGTCTTAGGTTTTGTGTTTCAAGGACGCTACTACATGGATAAATGTATGCCGATGGTTTGCTCCATCTCTTGTGCGTATTTTGAGAAGTTCAGTACTTTTTTGCAATGGGCGTTCACCAGAGCCACGGGCTTTACGCAGGTTATGCATTACCTTGATGATTTTCTGTTTCTGGGGGCAGCTGGGGACACGGAATGTGCACAGACTTTGAGGGAATTCTGTAATCTAATGAAACGTTTTGGCGTGCCACTGGCACCAGGCAAGACGGTAGGGCCATCTACTTCACTCGTGTTTCTGGGAATTGAGCTCGATTCTGTAGAGGTGTGCTTCCGTTTGCCCAAGGAGAAGGTAATGAAATTTAAAACCTCACTTGCAATGTGCCTAGGCGCGAAAAAAGTAACTCTCCATCAGTTGCAACAAGCTGTGGGTCAGCTTAACTTTGCCCTTAGAGTGATACGGATGGCACGCCCCTTTTCCCGCTCTATCGCACAAGCCATGGTTGGCCTCAAGGAAGGGCACCACCGCACACGACTGTCAGCAGAGGTTCGCCAGGATATGTGCATATGGCTGGCATTTCTGGCGGATTTCAGCGGTCGCGTCGTGTGGAACAAACCGCCAGCTTCCTCCGAGGAGCTGGGGTTGTGGACCGACTCGGCAGGGAGTGTGGGCTTTGGCGCCATCTTTGGTAATCAATGGTCGGCACGAACATGGCCGGCGTGGTGGCACGATAGCGGGCTCACAGGTAACATTGGGTTTCTTGAGCTGTTCCCCATTCTGGTGGCATTGGAAACATGGCCAGAGGGGTTTCGTGATCGCACTGTGGTGTTCTGGTCTGATATTATGACCGTTGTTGAATGTATCAATAATCAGGCAGCACGCTGCAAATGGATTTTGAGGTTGCTGAAAGAAATTGTCCTGCTATGTATGAGACTAAACGTCCACTTTAGGGCAAGACACGTGCCTGGGGTACTGAACCAGGCAGCTGATGCACTCTCTCGTTCCCACATGCAGGCCTTCCGGGGTTTTCTGCCCTCAGCGGACTTGGTGGCGGCACCATTTCTCGAAGCTCTCTAGTCGCTCGGTGCCCCGGTTTACAAAACCTCGTGGGAGAGAGTCTAGCACCCAGGACAAGGAAGGCATATGAAGGGGCGTTCCGTTCCTATTGGGAATTTTTGGGTTCAGCTAGGGGGGAGCATTGGGGGCAGGAGGAGTATGTCCTGAAATTTCTGGTATCGCTACATCAGGCAGGCCGATCATTGGCAACAGCCAATAGGCACAGGGCCACCATTGCCTTCATGGCGCAGGCTCATGGCATCCAGGACCCCACATCGTCCTTTCTCGTAAGGAAGGCTCTACGTGGGTGGCAACGCCTTGAGGGTCGTAGAGTGGATGAGAGGCACCCGATCGGTCTAGAAAGGTTGTCCCTGTTAATGTCCGTACTCCCTGCGACATGTTCATCTCAATCAGAGACAGTGCTGTTCCGGGCCGCTTTTGCATTAGCATTCCATGGGGCTATGCGGGTAAGCGAACTGGTAGCGAGGAATAAGCAGGATACGGGGGGAGGTCTGTGTCGAGAACACATTCAAATTAAGGGTGAGACGATGGTAGTCTCAATAGCCAGGTCCAAGACCGATCAGGGAGCGATCGGGGACTGTGTGGTAGTCCAGCGGATTCCAGGGTCTCCCATGTGCCCGGTAAAATGCGTGGAGGAGTATTTAGCGCAGAGGGCGGCATCATGGGGGGGAAGCTTGCTGAGGCACGCCGACGCCACCCCACTGACTAGGTTTCAGTTCCAGAGGGTGTTGACAATGGCAATCGCGGCAGCGGGCTTGAAGCCGAGCGATTTTGGGACCTGTTCCTTCCGGATAGGGGCTGCTACAGAGGCTACAGCCAGGGGTCTGAGTGTTGAAAAGGTGAAACAGTTGGGGCGTTGGTCCTCGGATTGTTATAAAAGGTATGTGCGGTTGCACATGTTGTGAAGCTAATGTCATGCACTCACGCTTCTTGTTTTCACTGGGTGCAGCCGCTGGATCCCTCTGGTCTCCTAACTTTGATCTTTTCTCACCGTCCCTTTCCCCTTCCTCTGCCTGCTTTTCCTGCTCTGCAGGCTCATTGCTGCAGTGGCCATGGGCTGGCACTAGTCCACATAGAGAATGGCTCTTCCCCGCCCCTCCATCCACTCTCTTTTCCTGCTCTGCAGGCTCGTTGCTACTCTGGCAATGGATTGGCCCCACAGTCTACAATGAGAACAGCTCTTTCCCCACCCCGCCATCCCACTCTCACCACTCTGCCTTCCCTTCTCTTCCAAACAGTTACCAGACTCCACCCTCGCCGGCCTCACAGCGGGCCTCAAAAACGAGTAAGTTGCAAATTGCGCAATTACCCCCTCACTTGTACCTTCAGCAAGAGTCCTTCTTGGTCTGGCAGGATGATTAGTTATTAGCATGTAAGTTAATAGTTAAGTTCAGTTCAAATAGCTTCATACAACAGCATGTATCATAAAAGCTTCAAATTGCATCTATACAATAAAACAATATTTGCGAAATTTTAGGATAAAGTCTTGGAGTACTGTGCAGATGGTTGTTAACAAATCTTGACATAAAATTAATAGCAGCATATTTGATTTAAAAACATAAAACAAATTTCATAAAAATCTTTAGTTTGGGGCACTACATACATAAGGGGGCATAATCCATCTCAGTAATCAATGTATAAAGTACAAGTGCTATCTATATTGTTGACAGTGTTCAGAGGTCGTAAAACATTCCAGGATGGTATATAGTTTTAGTCTCAACTAATGAGTCATAAATATCTACATTAAAAACACAACTCGTAGGGCTCTGATCTAAATTTACCAGGCTTGGCCTAGAAACTTTGCCACTCCGCATGAATAAAGGACACTGGAATCAGATTTTAAAATACGCATGGCTGACCGATAATCGTCTCTACATATTGGTTTTAACCATTTCCTCTTAGATTTATCATAAGCAGGGCTAGCAAACAAGACATGGCCAACACATTCCACCAGAGCTCCACAGCACGGGCAACTCTCTGTCCTGTTCTCGTCTGTACTCACTTTGCCTTTCGGGTGTGAACAGGAAGCGTGTCATATCTAAACTGGATATATAGAGTCCTATCTCTGGGACCTGGATAACATCTAGGTAGCGCTCCAAGCTTCTAGTTTGTTTAAACAGGAAGAACTCCTCTGTCAGTCCGCTCAACATTTGCTTGTATAGTTCTTGCCTGTCAATCCCATCCCAATAGTATCTCATGAGTTCCACTTTAGTAGGGGGCGTCTGGATGTCCCATGAGTCTCTAAGGCCAAGTTGCATCATAGCTTTCTTCACATACGATAGCCACTTGACCTTATAGTTTACATCCAGATTTATTACCTCTGTTAGAGCTGCAGCATAGTTGGTAAGCTCTTCAGTGCGCCACAGGCGAGCCTAAAAAAGCAATGGTCGTAACCTGGCAATTGCTCTAAATGGACGCCTACCCATGTCATATATTAATGGGGATAAATGGGTGTTGCCGGGAGGCACTACCAAGCCCCTAAGAAATTTGTTCTCAGACCTACTTATTTCATTAACATTTTCAACCCCCCATAGCTCGTCTCCATACATGGCAGAGCTAACTGCCTTTGGTTCACAAACTGCGAGCACAGGGGCAACTGGCCTACTATAGGAGGAGTCTTGTTCTCTGCTTACTGCCCCGGTCACATGTTTATGGTTCAGAAGCATTCTAGTTATATGGGGCCTCCAGAGCATTTTATCTGAGAGTCGTATGCTTAGGTATTCAAAATTCCCGACTCTTTCCAGAGGGGTACCATTTAGTGTAAAGTTGTTCCTAAAAGATTTTGGGTAGTTAAAAGCCATAAGCTTTGTCTTTGTGTAAGTTAATAACATAATTGGCATCAGTCGTTCACGATGACCAAAGTGCTGGGGAGGATTAGCATAGTAATTTAGGGGCATATTACCAAGCAATAGCGATAATTATTGCTATTGCTTGGTTAGAGACAAAAATTTACCGCTAAGCTGCGGCGATTTTTACCGCAAATAAACCTTGGTATTACCAAGGTTTATCGCAAATGCGATAAAAATCACCGCAATGCATAAATATCGCTGAAAAGTCAGCGATATTCATGCATTACCGAGCTAATGCTCTTAGCCATGTTATCCACCTCCCATTGGATAACATGGCTAAGAACTGCTCAGGGCAGGTGTTAGCTTTTGGAGATATTCGCGCTTAGCGCGAATATCTCCAAAAGTTGGTAATAGGAGATAGCGATGTTAGCGACTGTTTTCAGTCTCTAACATCTTGGCACGCCCACTTTGCATATCATTAGTGATAAATATCACTGACATGCAAAGTGGGGCCCAAGATGGTCGCTATCTCCTACAAGCTGTCGCTAACTGGTGTTAGCGACAGCTAGGTAATAGGGAGATAATTTTATCTCCGCTTTCTTGGCTTTTAAAGCCAAAAAAGCGGAGATAAACCCCCTTGATAATATGCCCCTTAGTTTTTTGATGCTCTGTTAACAGGACTGTTAATCATGGCCGTGTAGGAAGGAGTAGACGGCCTCTAGCTTGAAGCAAACTGCTGCTGCAGGGCCTGCTGCTTCCTTGCCCCGCATCAGCCCCCAACTCACCCAGACCTCCCTGTAGGTTTGTACAATCCATTTTATTTTATTTTCCAGTGTACCTTACAACATCGAACTCGCTACTGCAGTTAACGGTTTCATTGAACTGTAAATAACAAGTATTTATATTGTAGATCTCAATGTCTGAGGTAATTGGAATTTTTTATGGTCAATTGTGTCCCCTAACGTAGACCCCAACGGCTCCATGTACGTGCTTCAAGTACATGTAATTTCCCTCCATGACCAGATATGAAGACGCAAATACATTTGCGTCCAACGTTAACATGTCCTCTATCAGATCCACCATGGATGGGTCGATAATTCCGTTCCTAAGTATGCCGTGCCACCGTCTTTACATGGTGCACTTTCACGTTTTCCTGGCTCTGTTGAGTTAGGCCATGATTTCTTCCATCGAGCCCTTCCTGCCTTCTGCCTCAGAAAGCTACAGCCTGGATCTGCATCTGTGACCCTTACCTTACTCCCTGCGCGGCGAGCGGTGCCCGGCTCGGCCTGCTTGCCTGCCAAGACAATTTAGCCTTCAAGTTATCTGCTCCGCTCCTCGAAAATACATTCCTGTCTAGTGATTTAGGTAAACATCTCCCCAGCTGCAGAGCAAAGGGCCCGGCCTTTCTGTCTCCGTGCAAGTAATTCATTGCTCCAGTTACCATGGTAGGCCCATGGCCCCTCGCATTACACGCAGACACATAGACACATATGCACGCACTAGCAGTCAGTATAGAATAGCCTCTACCCGAAAGACCTTTCCTTCTAGATAATACAGTTCCTCAAACACAAGATATCAGATATGATTGGGTTTAGGTTGTTCTGACACACCAGACTTCTGTCTCCCAGAATGTCAAGTCCCCTTCACCCTCCAGTTCCACGTCAATCACACGTCATGTTGCCTGCGCGCGCATCCAGCCATATATTTCTGCTGACACTGCAGGATTCCTCTATGAATCCACCCACTTGTGACACTTTCATGTGACGTTTCTAGCACACACCTCCGTGTACGCCCCCGTGCACGCCTTCTGTTACGCACATGTGTTCTTATCTCGTTTTCTTTCAGCTGTTACGCCTTCTGTATCCATCACCATTGTATGCATTGACTATATATATTGTGCACTGTTAATAAAGCATTGTCTATCCCTTCCTGAACCTTCGTGGTGATGGAACATGATACCATGGTTCGAACCATTCCATTATATGGAATAAAACCCTTATAAACTCAGACTCCACAGACTCTGCCTCTCATTTTGATTGAGCTATTTTATTGAACTTATACCGCATAGAAATTCAGTATACGGTAAATCTTTATTTACCACATAATTTGGCGCCCAACGTGGGGCTACCTCCCCCACCCCACGCGCCGGAGATGCGACGCAGGTTCTGCCCCCGACTCGAGCTGTGACGGACCCCATACGCATCTGCAGGATTTCCTGTGTCTCCCTCAGGCCTACGGAGGTGACGGAGACTGCGGCCGACATCCAGACGAGGCGGTGAGGAGTGCGGAGGATCCCGACCAGAGCCCAGCCGAGAGAGCAGTGTCCGAGGTATCGAGAGGCCCACCAGTAGAGTCGAGGCGCATGCGTAGTGCACGGCAGAAGCAGTGACGTCAGTCCAGTCCGGTCCAGTCGAGTTTCCGAGGCCTTCCGTTCCGTGCTTCCCGGTGAGTACCGTTGCTGGGGACGCATCTAGACGGGTGCATTAATTTGTATCCGGTCAAGACGGGTTTGGGTACACAGACCCGGTCTGCACTGTTTTAGCAGTGTATCTGTACTGTTTAGCAGTGCATCTAGTATATAATTATACGGTGTTTGTTGTTCGTTTTAAAATGTTTCAATGTGTTTTAATGTCGTGGTATGAGTGATTGTTCACATTTATTCTTACTGTGTTGATTGTGTATAGTGTCTAGATCGAGGCAGCAATGCCTCTATTCTCGAAATTATGTCAGATAGGAACTAGAAAAGGGATACTTGAGGAGGCTGTTCCCATCCTACCCAGGGACACTCCTGGTCATTTTATGTACCACAAGCATGGCTTAGATGCCATATTATATCTCGACTTGTGGGTGGATTACACGAAGGACTTGACAGAGAATCAGAGATGGCCCGTTACAGGGACATGGGATGCCGAGTGCATCATGAGAGTAGAAGAAGCGTTGTGGAAGAAGAAAGCCAGACAGTCACAGAAAGATGCCATTGAATTATGGCGTAAAGAAGCACACAGACGGACAGAGAAAGCACTCAGAAAAGCAGAGAAAGGTAGAGAGGATTCTGAAAAAGCCAAAGAAAAAGAACTATTAGAGGAAGGAGAACGAGTTAGAATGGAACAACACGACAGACAGAGTAATGCCATTTTGACAGGACTGTATCCAGTCCTGGCCGAGGGCCTGCCCAAGGCGACCCCGGAAACCCCGAAAGATCTGCCCCCTCCATTGGTTCCAACCAAATTACGTCATAAGACCGCAGCAGACATTTTCCTTTCTTCCTATTTAGACGATGTAGCTCCCGCATATACCAATGTACCTGCCCGTGTACCACCTGCTGACAATAACTTGCCACATGACCATCTGTCCCCGGGTCCGCAGCAGCAGACCCCTCCTGCACCGCTTCCTGCACCCGCTCCCGTTGTTTCCCCTATTGTTCATCCGCTTAATCCTTTTGGGACTGGCACTGTTCAGATTCCAACCCAGTTACAGCTGATACCGACCCTACAGCCAGGCTATGCACAAGCCTCCGCCTCGGGAGGTGCTACAGGAGGTTACCAGACCCCCCCCCTTACATCGAATGACAATGAGAGAATTTGCGATGGCACGGACACCTAAAGGTGCCCCGGCCGAACAGCTTAGAGAACAACTTACAGATTGCAGATATGACACAGTGCCTGGTAAAGCAGGACCCATGTTGTTAGCGTCACTACGTTTAAGACGTGTTACAGAGTATTTGCTATTACTACCAGAAATGCCAGACCATCTAGACAAAATCTATCATTTTATTAGAACAGGAGAAGGACCGGAGAGTGTTGGTGAAGCCATGTCACGTCAGAAAGTTGAGAACAAAGGTCTAATCATGCGATTTTTGGTTAATTGTTTGATAAGAGAACAAGATCAGGCAGGTTTTCCACAAAATGAGATGGATAGACTGAACAGATGGAGCCAGAATATTGCGGAGGGCAAACATGATAGAGAGAAAAGTGTACATGCTATGGTTAGAAAGATCCGTAAAGAAATAGTAGATATACATGCCCGTCGAGAACCTGATGAGCCACTCGAATCAGACGAGCCAACCTCCTCGCAGGAGGAGGATGATACAGAGGATCTAGCAGAAACCTCGCAACAGTCAGATAAAAAGATAATAGCATATGTAGGTAGAGAGAAACTTCCTACACCACATCCTTTTGATAGGCCCTTCGATAGACCCATTCGTAAACAAGAAACGTTTGAAAACAAGAAACGTTACCTTTGTCCGATACCAGAGCGATGTACCCTTGAACATGTATTCCAAATGACTGACAAAGTACTGAAAGAAAGGATAGGTTATCAAGAACTCAATACCCTACGTGATCAGGAACTAGCCCGGTCCGCAGTACAGTGGGCCGGAGATGACAGTATATATAAAGATGATTCAGTAGTGCAAACGTTTTTAAGTCTTACCCCCGAAGAACAGCGATTAGCTGGTATATACATGATCCAGCACCTCATTATACAGTGTGAAAACCAAGCATCTGATCCAGGTCCGCTATATAACTTATTGCAAGACTTACTCCTGAGACGATGGAGAGGTCTAGGTACTGATCTAATTGAAACGATTTTAGAACAACGTCACAAATATAGAACCTTCTTGACTCTACATCTTGTTTCTGTTCCACCCCCAGTCAGGCAATCATATAACTTTGACAAACAGAATCCCTTACGAGAAGTGCATCCAGTCAGGAATACTGAGGATACCCTTACACGTGTGTATGTATACACGCCCATCACTAAAATGGAATTATTGGAAATGAAGAAAATAGTGCCCAGCCATGATAAAGACCCTGCAGGTTTTCACCGTGAAATAAAAGACATGTTACTCATGGGAGATTACACCTATCCCGACATTATGAAAATATTGAAAGTATTATTGCCTGCCGGTATTTACGAGAAACTCAAAGAAAAAGAATGGGAGGTGGGAGACCAAAAGATTGATTGGGCTGCATTAGAAACCGAAGAAACTGGTCAAACCCCAGGTTTAGGTCTTGGGGATAAAACTAAAGCATTACCAGGATTGTTAGTACAGGTTTTGCCAAGATTGTTAGCAACTAAAAAGGAGGACTGGGATGCAAGCTCAGCCTGCAAACAGAAACCCGATGAAGACACTAGTGATTTTTATTCCCGATTTGAGAAATGTTTTATTATTAATAGTGGCCTGAAAGCAAGTAGTGAGTCATACCCACACATTTTTGTATCCAAATTAGTCGAGAATTCCCTGCCCCAGGTTAAGAACCCTGTATTGAAAGTCGAGATCACATGGCAAGCAAACACGCCTTCCCAAATGTTACAGATGTTACAGTACCACCAGAACAGAATCAGAGAGGAACATGATCACGAACAGAGACGTATGAAGGACACGAAAATGAAAATGCTAGTTGCTCAGTCAGTTCCAGCTGACGGTCATAAAAGGGGTACTACACAATCCACTAATTCAAATTCAGCAGCTCCTGTTAAAGGGATATGCAACTATTGTAAACAGCCAGGTCACTATGTAAACGATTGTGCAGTTTTGAAACACAACATAGCCACAGGTAAAACTAAAGAGAGACCGCGTCCTCCTAGACAGGACCAGGCCCAACAACCCGTTCCACAGAGTGTTCAGCCTATGCAGACTCCACAACAGACTGTAGCGGTACCACAGCCACAACCCATTGCCGCAACACAACATGCAACACAGCAGATGTACCAATATGCACAATCTGACTATCCCGATTATCAGCGATACACATGAAACAGCCTAGAGAGGGAGGTTGGCTTGCCTCTTATTGAAGTTCCTGTAGATCAAGAGGGTCCTTACGTACATAGTCAGGTATTAGGAAATGATAGAAAGTTTTTGATTGACACAGGGGCAAGCAGGACGACAATCAGTCACGATGAGGTTCCAGGGGCACCCCTCTCAGGCTCACAGAATGTTTCCCTGGGATTTTCAGGAAAGCCTATTGTTAATGAAGTTTCAAAACCTGTTCCCCTTGCAGTTGGTCCATTGTCACGTACTACAGATTTGTTGCTCACGAAATCATGTCCAGAAAATTTGCTTGGTATACAGACCTTGAAAGCTCTAGGGGCTGTAATTTGTTGTTCTCCGGAAGGAGTAAGACTGTTTCTGCGTGACTTTAAGGGTCACTATGTGTTGAGAGATATTGATTCCAGATTACAGAATGTTCCTGCACATTTATGGGCACAAGGCCCCACTGATGTAGGTTGTATGCACATTACACCATATCGAGTTACACTCAAACAAGGGGTAGTACTACCACGTATCCGACAATACAAGTTACCACCTGATGCTGTAGTGGCTTTACTGAAAATCATTGACAAGCTCATTACACAAGGAGTGGTTGTAGAAACCGACTCCAACGTTTGTAATTCCCCTATCATTCCGATTCTTAAACGCACTGATCCGAATGCACCCCCAGTTTATCGATTAGTGATCGATTTACGAGAATTGAATAAATGTATTGTACCACAGTACCCTGTGGTTCCAGACATTTCCTCCTTATTGACAGCTATTGATTCAGAGGCGACGTTCTTTACTGTAATAGATCTGAAGAACGCCTTCTTTAGTGTCCCCATCGATCCGGAAAGCCAATACCTTTTCGGATTCTGTTTAAATGGCCGAAGCTTCAAATTTGCACGTGCACCTCAAGGATTCACAGAAAGCCCCACTATCTACAGCCAAGCATTGAAGAGACAACTTGACAGTATCCACATGCCTGACAACACTGCCCTACTCCAGTACGTTGATGATCTATTGATCACCGCCCGTAGTGAACCAGAATGTGAACAAGCGTCACTGACAGTTTTGCATTTCTTGGCGGACAAGGGACACAAGGTGTCTCCTTCGAAGCTACAATTCTGTGCCCAGCAAGTGGTGTACCTTGGGCACTTGCTGTCCAAGTGGGGTAGGCAGCTGACACCTGAACGAATTCAGTTAATTGCACATCTTCCGCAACCTAAGACACAGAAAGAAGTACGAGCCTTCATTGGACTCACTTCCTATTGCAGACAATGGATTCCACAATATGCATTCCTAGCTAAGCCACTCATACAGTTGACAACACAGGAGGCAGCGTCTTCGACTGTCCTCCCTTGGACTCAGGAACATACACAAGCCTTTGACGAATTAAAGAAAGCCTTATGTCAAGCACCAGTTTTAGCAACACCATGTTACAACAAGCCTTTTACACTTTTTGTCACAGAACGCGAAGGTACTGCATTGTCAGTACTCACCCAGGATCAAGCAGGTTCACACAAACCGTGTGCTTATTTTTCTAGTACATTAGATCCAGTAGCCCAGGCTCTGCCTGCGTGCTTGAAATCTGTAGCAGCAACAGCTCTAGCGATTAGACAAAGTGATTCCATAGTATTAGGACACCAATTGACAGTACAAGTTCCACATTCCGTGGAAGTCCTTTTGAACAGAACACAGACTCAGCATTTGACTATAGCACGACTGACAGGTTATGAATTGACATTGTTTCAGCCACACATAGAAATCAGGCGCTGCAATACATTGAATCCTGCTACACTTTTGCCATTAAGTGAGACAGACCCTTTGGCACATGATTGTGTTGAAGTCATTACCATTACGAAGAAACCCAGACAAGACTTGACAGATATCGCATTACCAGATCCAGACCTGACACTTTATGTGGATGGTTCATGTATGAGAACAAGTACAGGAGAGTTAGTGGCCGCATATGCAGTCACGACGGAAACTGAAGTCATAGAAAAACATCGTATTGACACCCTGTCAGCTCAAGCAGCAGAGCTCATCGCTCTGACCCAAGCCTGCATTCGAGCCAAGAATAAGAAAGTTAACATATACACAGATTCCCGGTATGCCTTCGGAGTTGTACACGACTTCGGAGTCCTCTGGCAAGAGAGAGGTTTCTTAACTTCTCACGGTGCCAAGATCCAGCACGGACCCCTCATTCAAGCTCTGTTAGAAGCAATACATTTGCCTACAGCCATAGCCATCATGAAGTGCAAAGCACATACGAAAGTTACAGATACCATTTCCCAGGGTAATGACCTGGCAGATCGAACAGCCAAGCATACAGCTCAGACTCATACTCACACAACTGATATGACAAAGACAGTTGTCCCGACACCGACACATTGCATGACAGTTAGGGATCCCGCCCTAGATGTAATTGACATACAGACACATGCTACACCAGACAAAATCAAGAAATGGACTGAACTAGGAAGGATACAGACAGAACAGGGATGGATGACGAAGGGAAAAACCACATGGTTTCTCCCCAACTCTATGGTTCAAGTTATCATTAACACAGCACATAGTCCTGCACATTTAGGAGAAAAAGCCATGTTAGACCGTATTCAAAACCTTTGGTTCAATAAGTGCGTACTTGCATGATCTGTTGTCAGTTCAACCCAGGTAAAGGCATTCCCGTAGAGCAAGGTGGATTTCATCCTCCCGATCACCCTTTTGAAGTCCTCCAGATGGATTATATCCAGATGGAACGTTGTCGAGGATTCAAGTATGTCCTCGTAGTTGTAGGTGCACTTTCCCGATGGACAGAAGCATATCCAGTCCAAGATTACACTGCTCCGACCACTGCCAAGCAGCTGGTACGTGAATTTTTCCCCCGGTATGGTTTGCCCCGTATCGTGTACTCAGATAATGGTCAGCCATTCTCGTCCGAGCTTATGAAGCAGGTATCACTCCTGCTAGGATATCAGTGGAAGTTTCATTGTGTCCGACATCCCGAGGCAGCAGGTCTCGTAGAGAGACACAATCAGACCCTGAAAATGCGTCTCGCCAAAGTGTGTAAAGAGAAAGCCGTAGATTGGATAGTAGCTTTACCAGTTGCCCTTTTTTATATGAGAATGGTAGCCCATTCAAGAACAGGGCTATCCCCGTACGAGGTGGTCTTTGGCAGGCCGCCGAATATGTGTGGGACGCCTCTGCCTCGTAAGATCACAGATGTTGACTGTAATATGCTGACAGATTACCTTGCCTCCTTGATGGCTGCACTACAATCATGTCATTCACAGGTAGCTGCAGCCTTTCCCGACAACACCGAGGTGAAGCCACACGAGATCGTCCCTGGAGACCTAGTGTTTATCCGGAATTTCGATAGGAGGAGTCCGCTGGAGCCCCGCTGGCAGGAGCCGAAGCTTGTTCTGTTAACAACAAGGACTGCCGTTAAGGTGGAGGGCCGCAAAGGCTGGCTCCACTCGAGTCACATCAAGAAATACCATGGACTTCCGCCAAAAACAGACTCCCAGCCCTGCCCCATTCCAGAGACTGATACTAAACTCCCCCTGGTAGAAAAAACTCCTCAGCAGGAGTTCCGAATGAAATTGAGGTCTAGCAAGTCAGACAGTTTAATTGTTTAAGTCCTCCCCTAGGTGAAGCGGTTAGACAGGTTCCTGATATGTACCAGTTAGACCCCAATAGAGAGAGAGATAGACAGAAACAGATCAAGAAAGAGAAATATTGTAAATCTCTCCGTAGCCATTGTATTGTTACATTATTGATTATGTTTTTTCTGAGTCTTACGATTATTGCTACAAGTTTATTATTACACATGTACTTTCCTATCCCCGTACGTGCACATTCTTCCTCAAATGACACTGTCGAGCATACTTTCAGTGAATTGCCCCCTCACGAGTTATCATACCGACTTGCGCTGCGCAACAATACTTTCATCAGTATGTTACATCATTCTCATCAGACCAGCAACGCTACAAATTGTTGGATATGTGTCCGACTCCCTCCCTATCAGAAATACAAGGGAGTTCTGCCCCTCTTTCCGTACCCGTTTACACACAACGGTTCCTGTGGTGCATGGTTTAGTTTAATGAACTCTTTAAATTCTGATTCCATAGTTTACCAGGGCAATTGGGTATGAGGAAATCTGAACACAGTTATGCATAAAGCATGTTTTCCTGACAAGGAGGGTCTTCCACAAAGGACAGGGACCGATCTAGAAAACGAAGTGTATGGATTAGGTAATTTTACACTTAACCTCATGATTCTGAATGTCCAGTCCGATACAAAACCAGACTTACCAGCTATGTTAGTATTACCAGTCAAAGGTGAATTATGTGTCAGAAAGAATGGTTCAGTACACCTAGGTCATAGTGAATGTACTACTGTGACTGAATTCAGTGATAAAGGCAAGTCTACATTCAAAGCTTCCCGTCATTCCTATTTCATTTGTGGTCATACAGCTTATGTTCGCTTACCTCTAGATTGGGATGGTACTTGTTACATTGCATTCCTTCTGCCACCTGTTTTCCTAGCCCCACCTGATTATCATAGGGACTCCCATCTAGTACACAATAGACCCAAGAGAGATCTCCCGATTGTCGACTATACTGAAACAGCATGGGAGCAATACACAGACTTTAATAAAGGTTTCTTTCCCTATTTAGGTACTGTCTCGAATAGTAAACTGATACGTAAATTAACCAGAACCCTTGAAGCAGTAGTGAATGAAACTACTTCCGCCCTAGGCAACCTAACAGAGGAACAGTCTGCTATGAGACTTGTTGTTCTTCAGAATCGTCTCGTTCTTGACGTCATCCTGGCCGATAGGGGCGGAGCTTGTAGAGTCATGGGATCGAGTTGCTGTGTTTTCATTCCAGAAAATGCACCATCAGTATATAGAGCCATAACCCGTCTCCACAAGATTGCAAGTCAGATACACCAGAACCCAGGCACCTGGACTTGGTCCGGTTGGCTCTGGAGCGTGTTATCAGCCTGGGGATGGAAAGTCCTATCCTTCCTCGGAATAGCCCTTCTCATAGTATTCAGTTGTTGCCTATGTTTACAGTGTGGGCCAGCGATTTGCGGCTTGTGCGCCACATCATGTATTCCCCATCCAAGTCCACGTTCTAAATCCCGCCTGAAAAAGGAAGAGCAAATGATGTTATATGAACAAATAGATGGACTAATGAAGATTGATATATCAGGAAGGGTCTGTAGGGGACAAGGAGGGAATGAGGTAATTGGAATTTTTTATGGTCAATTGTGTCCCCTAACGTAGACCCCAACGGCTCCATGTACGTGCTTCAAGTACATGTAATTTCCCTCCATGACCAGATATGAAGACGCAAATACATTTGTGTCCAACGTTAACATGTCCTCTATCAGATCCACCATGGATGGGTCGATAATTCCGTTCCTAAGTATGCCGTGCCACCGTCTTTACATGGTGCACTTTCACGTTTTCCTGGCTCTGTTGAGTTAGGCCCTGATTTCTGCCATCGAGCCCTTTCTGCCTTCTGCCTCAGAAAGCTACAGCCTGGATCTGCATCCGTGACCCTTACCTTACTCCCTGCGCGGCGAGCGGTGCCCGGCTCGGCCTGCTTGCCTGCCAAGACAATTTAGCCTTCAAGTTATCTGCTCCGCTCCTCGAAAATACATTCCTGTCTAGTGATTTAGGTAAACATCTCCCCAGCTGCAGAGCAAAGGGCCCGGCCTTTCTGTCTCCGTGCAAGTAATTCATTGCTCCAGTTACCATGGTAGGCCCATGGCCCCTCGCATTACACGCAGACACATAGACACATATGCACGCACTAGCAGTCAGTATAGAATAGCCTCTACCCGAAAGACCTTTCCTTCTAGATAATACAGTTCCTCAAACACAAGATATCAGATATGATTGGGTTTAGGTTGTTCTGACACGCCAGACTTCTGTCTCCCAGAATGTCAAGTCCCCTTCACCCTCCAGTTCCACGTCAATCACACGTCATGTTGCCTGCGCGCGCATCCAGCCATATATCTCTGCTGACACTGCAGGATTCCTCTATGAATCCACCCACTTGTGACACTTTCATGTGACGTTTCTAGCACACACCTCCGTGTACGCCCCCGTGCACGCCTTCTGTTACGCACATGTGTTCTTATCTCGTTTTCTTTCAGCTGTTACGCCTTCTGTATCCATCACCATTGTATGCATTGACTATATATATTGTGCACTGTTAATAAAGCATTGTCTATCCCTTCCTGAACCTTCGTGGTGATGGAACATGATACCATGGTTCGAACCATTCCATTATATGGAATAAAACCTGTTAGAACTGGGGGTCTCTAGTTGGCAGAGGTAGGTACCACTGTCCAAATAGGGACCCTTGCTTCTAGTCAGGACAAGGGCATAACCCTCTTAGATAACCCCTGCTCGCCCTCAAGGTAGCTTGGCCTGAGCAGTCTAGGCTAACCAGAGGCAATGCGTTAAGTATTTGTACCAACACTCACAGTAACACAGTGAAAACACCACAAACTGATCCCACAACAGTTTAGGAAAATAAAGATATTTATTCTAAACTACACAAGACCAAAACGGCAATAAATCCAACATACAGTTTAAGGATATGGTTTCAAAAAGAGTTCTTTCAGGTTTGTAATCAAAGTTCTTTAAGTTGTGATCAAATGATCCACAGATGCGTGAAAAGTTCACAGTTGCGCCACGTTGGTTCACAGTACCTTTTAGTTGCAACAAAGTTCCACAAGCAGGAAGCTGGTGCGGTGGAAACAAGCGATGCGTTACTCCTGAGACCCTGGGGAGGCGATGCGACAGCCCCGCTGCAGCAGCGGGCGTGCGGCGACGAATCCGGTCTGTAAGGGGAGGACGGCAACTTGCGTAGATTCCGGTGCGTAGGTTCCGTGGGAAGTCTGTTCTCGCAAAGGCACGATGCGATGATCTCATAGGGGCTGCAACGGTCTCCGGGGCGACGATGCGCAGACCAGCGGTGACCCTCTCTCTCTCGCAGCTCCTCGATGTGATGTGTCTGCGACGAGGTTTGCAGCGACGTGATGCGGTCCGCAAGCAAGCGGTGCGGCGATCTCACCCAGGTGACAGGCTCTGCGACGACACTCACAGCGATGTCCGATTCTCCCGCACTGGTCTGGTGCGTCCCGGAAACGAAGGGTGCGACGGCCTCGGCAGCGATGTCAGGTGCTGCGCCGATCTCGACCTTCGTAGCGGTGGGAAATTTCTCGCACTGTCGGGGATGCGCTCCGCAAGCGAGCGATGCGACATTTTTCAGCTTCACAAGTTTCTCAGTTTAGTCTCAAGCTTCCCAGCTCAGGTTCAACTTCTAGAGGCCCCACAACTGGATCAAGCACTCTACGAAGGACAGAACTCTCTCAGCAGAGTTCAGGGAGACTGGGGGTGAAGTCCTTTTGTTCCTGGGACTTCGGAAACAGGGAGCCAGCTCTTCTCAGGCCCTTGGAGATCCCTTCAAGACAGGGGACACAGCTCACGGCAAAAGTCCTTCCCCTCTCCTTGGCAGCAAAGCAACAGCAGGTCAGTCCGGCAGAGCAACAGCAGGACAGTCTTCCTTCTTCAGAGTCAGCTTTCTCCTTGGCAGAGGTTCCTTCTTGCTTTCCAGGATGATCTAATTTTCTGTTGTCAGGGGTCCTGTACTTATACCCCTAAAGTTTTTGTTCTCTCAGTGCATGTGGGCCCTGAGCCCGGTCTGAACCAGTTCTGGGTGGATCCTGAGCACCTTGACGGGCTGGCTGCATCTTTCCTTTCAGAGTGAGGGGCAGAGTCCTCCGCCGCCCAGCAGGAGGTGGAGCCAGCATTGTGGCAGGCAGGCACAGCCCTATTCAGCCCAGGTGCTAACTCCTCCCACCACTCAGGTAGCAATTGCTCCACTCAGCCTAGTGCTGACTCATCCAGCCTCTGTCACTCACGAACCAGACAGTCAATACACAAACCTTCCCTGGCACGCAGAAGGGTCAGACAAGAGAACAGCAACTTTCTAAAAGTGCGGTTCTCAAACACAGGATCTAAAAACCACCTTTCCTAAAAGATGCGTTATTAAATCCTGAGTTCAGGGATACTAGATACTTATGTCCTATCTTGTTCCTATGGGAAGAAACGCTGTTAACCACTGTAGCCAGCATCCCCCATGTTAACCTATGGAGCAAGATAGCCTTACAATAGTGAAAAACGAAAATGGCGGTAATTCACTACCAGAGCATGTCACCTGCACCAGTACATGCTCTACCTCTCACATACACGGCACCCTGCCCAGGGGGGTACCTTGGACCTTCCATAGGGGTGACTGATGTGCACGAAAACGGAAGGGTTAGGCCTGGTCAGCGGGGACGCCGACCAGGAGGACATGGCAGTCTAAACTGCCCATAGGCGCTGCAGTGGCAGGCCCGAGACACCATTTTAGAGTTACTCCTGTGGGTGGCACAATCAGTGCTGCAGGCCCACAAGTAGCATTCGTCATCACCGGCCCTGGCACACTCCGTGCACTTTACTAGGGACTTCGGGGTGATGGGGAGAACTACCCACCCTCTTGGGAGTTCTCTTCACTAAGGCGGAAAAACCTGGACAGACCATCAGCGTTGGCGTGTTCTGTACCAGGGCGGTGTTCCACCGTAAAGTCCATTCCCTGTAGGGAGATGGACCACCTCAACAGTTTTGGATTTTCACCCCTCATGTGCATTAACCACCTGAGGGGCCTGTGGTTGGTCTGAACACGAAAGTGAGTCCCAAACAGGTAGGGCCTCAACTTTTTCAGAGCCCAGACCACAGCAAAAGCCTCCCTTTCAATCGCACTCCACTTCTGTTCCCTGGGGAGTAGCCTCCGACTAATGAAAGCTACTGGCTGGTCTCCATTCTCCTCAGTGGCTTGTGAGAGTACTGCTCCCACACCATGCTCTGAAGCGTCCGTCTGAACTATGAACTCACTGGAAAAGTCAGGGGCCTTGAGCACCGGTGCTGTGCACATCGCAGTCTTCAGGGCCTCAAAAGCAGTTTGGCAGGCGTCAGTCCAGTCAACTCTTTTGGGCAACTTCTTGGAAGTGAGTTCTGTCAAGGGGGCGACAATGGTGCCATATACCTTGACAAACCGTCTGTAATACCCGGTGAGTCCTAAAAAGGCTCTCACCTCTGTCTGGGTCTTGGGGGGCTCCCAAGCCAGAATGGTATCGATCTTTGCCTGTAGGGGCGCCACCTGGCCGCTCCCCACCTGGTGTCCCAAATACACCACCGATCCCTGCCCTATCTGGCACTTGCTGGCCTTGATAGTGAGGCCTGCCTTCCGCAGAGCCTTCAACACTTCGCAGAGGTGTTGCAAGGGTTCTTCCCACGTGGAGCTGAACACAGCAATGTCATCCAGGTATGCGGCACTGAATTCCTCCAGCCCGGACAGTACCTGGTTGACCAGTCTCTGGAACGTGGCAGGGGCATTCTTCAACCCAAAGGGCATGACACAGAACTGGAAGTGCCCCTCTGGCGTTGAAAATGCTGACCTCTCTTTGGCCCCGTCAGTTAAGGCAATCTGCCAGTACCCCGAAGTCAAATCGAATGTACTGAGGTACTTGGCAGCTCCCAACCGATCCACGAGCTCATCAGCTCTGGGGATAGGGTGTGCGTCAGTCTTCGTGACCGCATTGAGCCCACGGTAGTCCACGCAAAACCGGAGTTCTGGCGGGCCACCGGGGGTAGCAGCTTTCTTGGGGACCAAGACCACTGGGCTAGCCCAGGGGCTACTGGAGGGCTCAATCACCCCTAGCGCCAACATCTTGGAAACCTCTTCCTTGATGCTGGCCCTGACCTTGTCGGCTACCCTGTAAAACTTTTGTTTTACCGGCAGACTGTCTCCAGTGTCCACATCATGGACGCACCAGTTGGTGACTCCTGGGGTCAGGGAGAACAGAGAGGAGAACTGCCCCAACACTTGGCAACAGTCATTCTGCTGTTCTGGGGTCAGGGTGGGGGAGAGGACCACACCATCCACTGACCCATTGTGCTCCTTAACTGCCAGGAGGTCCGGGAGAGGATCGCTATCCTCTTCCATCCCTGCATCTGTAGCCAGGAGCATGGTTACTTCAGACCTCTCAGAGTGTGGTTTGAGGCGGTTCACGTGCAGAACTCTCAGGGGCTGCCTGGGAGTCTTCAGGTTAACCCGGTAGGTTACCTCGCTCTTCCTTTCCACCACCTCGTATGGCCCAGACCACTTGTCTTGGAGCGCGCAAGGCTCCACTGGTGCCATCACCCACACTTTCTGCCCAGGTTGAAACTCGACCAGAGTGGTATTCTGGTCGTACCATCTTTTCATTTCTTCCTGGCTCGCTTCCAGGTTCGCCTGAGCGAGTTTCCTGAAGCGTTGTGTCTGGTTGCGGATGGCCAGCACATAGCTGAACACATCCTGGGGGGTTTTCTCACAGGACTTTTCCCACCCCTCCTTCACCAGCGCGGGAGGTCCTCTGACAGGGTGGCCATACAGGAGTTCAAAGGGACTGAACCATAAGGACTTCTGAGGCACCTCCCTGTAGGCAAACAAAAGGCATGGCAGCAAGACGTCCCACTTACGTCTCATGGGCTCCGCTAGGCCCATAATCATACCTTTCAGGGTCCGGTTGAACCTTTCAACCAGCCCGTTTCCTTGAGGGTGGTAAGGAGTAGTGAACTTATAAGTTACCCCACACTCCTCCCACAGAGACTTCATGTACCGAGAGATGAAGTTGGTACCCCGGTCGGAGACCACCTCTCTGGGGAACCCCACACGGGAAAAGATCCCCATCAATGCACGGCCCACCACGGGTGCTGTGATTGTCCGGAGAGGGACTGCTTCCGGGTACCGGGTGGCATGGTCCACCAAGACCAGGATGAACCTGTTGCCTAAGGCTGTCTTGGGGTCCAGGGGCCCTACGATATCTATGCCCACCCGCTCGAAAGGGGTGCTCACTACTGGGAAGGGTTGAAGGGGGGCCTTCAACTTCATTCCAGTCTTGCCACTAGCTTGACAGGTTTGGCAAGATCTGCAAAAGGAACCGACGTGCTTCCTCATCTGGGGCCAGTGGAAGTGGGTGACAAGCCGGTTCAGGGTCTTGTCTTGCCCCAGATGTCCTGCGAGAGGCACGTCATGAGCCAGACCCATTAGGAAGTTTCTGAAGCGCTCGGGTACCACCAGCACACGGGCTGCACCGGGCTCAGCAAACTTAGGCTCGCTATAGAGTAGGTCACCTTCCCAATAGACATAGTGATCTTTGACTGCTCCACCTGCTGCCTGATCTACAGCCTGTTGCCGCAGACCAATGAGGGAAGGGCATTCCTTCTGTGCCTGGCAGAACTCCTCCCTGGAGGGACCACCCTCTTGCTGCCAATGGGTCAGCTCAGGTAGATCTCCCAGTTCGGCCACCTGTTCCCCCGTAGGTTCCAGGGCATCCCCCTCAGGTTCTGCTTCCTCCTGGACCGTGGGAACGGCTGGGGCTGGTTTCCCGTGCCCCCTGCCTCTTCCTCTCTTGGCAGGTTTCTGGGCCACTGTTTCAGGCTCCAGTTCTGTTGATTCACCCTTACTGGCTGCCATAGCACGCGTGGTCACGCAGATCCACGCAGGCAGACCCAACATCTCCAAGTGAGTTCGGTGTTCTATGTCCTTCCATGGAGAACTCTCCAGGTCGTTGCCTAACAGACAGTCCACAGGCAAGGCATCACTGACAACAACCTCCCAAAAGACCAGAGACTCCTCCCCTTTCAAAGGAAACCTTCGCTAACTTGCAGAGGCGCACTGAGCTGTCAGCGGCCACTACAGGGCGGAGTACGCCAGGGATGATTTGCTCGTCAGACACCCACTGACACCTCACGGATGTCACACTGGCTCCGGTGTCTCTCAGTGCTTCAACCTCCCTCCCGTTGATGGTCACCTTCTGCCCATATTTCTTAGTGTTCGAGGGTAGTAAGGTTTCCGGAACCATCTCTCGGTCTACTAGCGAGACAAGGGTCATGACCGCTAGCTCTCCCCAATCACTAGAAACCAAATCCCCACCCAAAGCTACACTAGCTAACGCTGGGGCGGGAGCACCAGTGGGTGCGGCTTTCTTCTTGGGACATTTCGGAGCAATATGGCCCACCTCGTTGCAGTGATAGCAGGTAGGGGGACCCTGGTTATTTCTCTTGTCCCGCCTACCCCTAGAGGGCCATGGCTGTTTAGGCTTGGGGGTTTGGGAATCCTTTTCCGGGGAACTACTTTGGGGCCCTTGTGAGAACTCCTTTTGGTTACCCTTGTCCCCCCCACTCTTCTGCTGGGGACCCTGCCCACCTTTGGCTGTGGTACCCACAATTCCTTTGTGGACCCTGGTACTGGTCCAGCGGTCCGCCTCCTTAGCAAGCTCAATGGGGTCTGTCAGCTTGCTGTCTAAAAGATGCTGGCGTAGCTCTGGAACACAAAGACTACTCAAGTGCTCCCAACTGATTAAATGCAACAACCCCTTCACATCAGTTACTTTACTGCCCTTCATCCAACCTTCCAGTGCACGCGAGTATCCATTCACACACTCCATCCAAGTCTCAGACTCTTTCTTCTTGGAGTTTCTAAACTGCAGTCTGTACTGCTCTGGAGAAAGGCCATACCTGAGACATAAGGCCTCCTTCATATTGGGGTAGGTCATGGCACCTGTCAACTCTAAGGGCTCTAGAGCACTCCTCCCAGACGCCTCAAAATGTTTCCACAGGCCCGCCCCCCAATACTTGTCAGGCACATCATTCATCTTCAATGCAATTTCATACGAAGTGAACCAGGCATAAATATCCTCACTCCTATGGTAATTCTGTACCAGGTCCTTGGGAATATATACTTTACCCCCATGCACTGGCTGCGCGCTGCCACCATTAGAACTGGCATCCACCTCCTTGTTTTTCAGATCCAGCTCTTTCAGTCTCAACTCGTGAGCCAAAAGCAATTTCTTCTCCTCTAAGGCGCGGGCATTTTTGCTCTCCTCCGCCGCCTTCTCTTCTTCCAATTGCTTCATTTTCATTTTCATGACCTCCAGGTCATATTCTCTTATTCTTTGATTTTCCTGTAACTCTTCCGGGGTGAGGCCCCTACTGGAGTGGTTGCTGCCAGCTCCTGAGCCTACTCTGCCCACCGGAAGGTCTTTGCCTTGAAAAGCACTGTCTACATCCACAGTATCATTTCCTTCCTGTGCCTCCCAATAGGTTTTCAAGATTTTCTGCAACTCCTCCTTCCTGTAGGCGCTCTTTATGGGGCACTCGAACTGCTGGCAGAAGTACCTAAGATGCTTTACTGGGTAGGAGTACAGATCTTCAATCGAGAATTCCAAATCTATCTCTGCCTCCTCACTGGGCGCTTTCCCATTCAGAGACATGATGCTTTCCGAAGAGTTACTCAACAACAGATTTCAAAAACTCAAAAACCAGTAGTATGCGGTGGCGTAATGGTCTGCACTCACTAGTGATGTACACCAATTACTGTGGGTCAAGTACAAATACAAGTTCAAATCCCACCGCTGCCACCAATGTTAGAACTGGGGGTCTCTAGTTGGCAGAGGTAGGTACCACTGTCCAAATAGGGACCCTTGCTTCTAGTCAGGACAAGGGGATAACCCTCTTAGATAACCCCTGCTCGCCCTCAAGGTAGCTTGGCCTGAGCAGTCTAGGCTAACCAGAGGCAATGCGTTAAGTATTTGTACCAACACTCACAGTAACACAGTGAAAACACCACAAACTGATCCCACAACAGTTTAGGAAAATAAAGATATTTATTCTAAACTACACAAGACCAAAACGGCAATAAATCCAACATACAGTTTAAGGATATGGTTTCAAAAAGAGTTCTTTCAGGTTTGTAATCAAAGTTCTTTAAGTTGTGATCAAATGATCCACAGATGCGTGAAAAGTTCACAGTTGCGCCACGTTGGTTCACAGTACCTTTTAGTTGCAACAAAGTTCCACAAGCAGGAAGCTGGTGCGGTGGAAACAAGCGATGCGTTACTCCTGAGACCCTGGGGAGGCGATGCGACAGCCCCGCTGCAGCAGCGGGCGTGAGGCGATGAATCCGGTCTGTAAGGGGAGGACGGCAGCTTCCGTAGATTCCGGTGCGTAGGTTCCGTGGGAAGTCTGTTCTTGCAAAGGCACGATGCGATGATCTCGTAGGGGCTGCGACGGTCTCCGGGGCGACGATGCACAGACCAGCGGTGACCCTCTCTCTCTCGCAGCTCCTCGATGTGATGTGTCTGCGACGAGGTTTGCAGCGACGTGATGCGGTCCGCAAGCAAGCGGTGCGGCGATCTCACCCAGGCGACAGGCTCTGCGACGACACTCGCAGCGATGTCCGATTCTCCCGCACTGGTCTGGTGCGTCCCGCAAACGAAGGGTGCGACGGCCTCGGCAGCGATGTCAGGTGCTGCGCCGATCTCGACCTTCGTAGCGGTGGGAAATTTTTCACACTTTCGGGGATGCGCTCCGCAAGCGAGCGATGCGACACTTTTCAGCTTCACAAGTTTCTCAGCTTAGTCTCAAGCTTCCCAGCTCAGGTTCAACTTCTAGAGGCCCCACAACTGGATCAAGCACTCTACGAAGGACAGAACTCTCTCAGCAGAGTTCAGGGAGACTGGGGGTGAAGTCCTTTTGTTCCTGGGACTTCGGAAACAGGGAGCCAGCTCTTCTCAAGCCCTTGGAGATCCCTTCAAGACAGGGGACACAGCTCACAGCAAAAGTCCTTCCCCTCTCCTTGGCAGCAAAGCAACAGCAGGTCAGTCCGGCAGAGCAACAGCAGGACAGTCTTCCTTCTTCAGAGTCAGCTTTCTCCTTGGCAGAGGTTCCTTCTTGATTTCCAGGATGATCTAATTTTCTGTTGTCAGGGGTCCTGTACTTATACCCCTAAAGTCTTTGTTCTCTCAGTGCATGTGGGCCCTGAGCCCGGTCTGAACCAGTTCTGGGTGGATCCTGAGCACCTTGACGGGCTGGCTGCATCTTTCCTTTCAGAGTGAGGGGCAGAGTCCTCCGCCGCCCAGCAGGAGGTGGAGCCAGCATTGTGGCAGGCAGGCACAGCCCTATTCAGCCCAGGTGCTAACTCCTCCCACCACTCAGGTAGCAATTGCTCCACTCAGCCTAGTGCTGACTCATCCAGCCTCTGTCACTCACGAACCAGACAGTCAATACACAAACCTTCCCAGGCACGCAGAAGGGTCAGACAAGAGAACAGCAACTTTCTAAAAGTGCGGTTCTCAAACACAGGATCTAAAAACCACCTTTCCTAAAAGATGCGTTATTAAATCCTGAGTTCAGGGATACTAGATACTTATGTCCTATCTTGTTAATATGGGAAGAAACGCTGTTAACCACTGTAGCCAGCATCCCCCATGTTAACCTATGGAGCAAGATAGCCTTACAATAGTGAAAAATGAAAATGGCGGTAATTCACTACCAGAGCATGTCACCTGCACCAGTACATGCTCTACCTCTCACATACACGGCACCCTGCCCAGGAGGGTACCTTGGGCCTTCAATAGGGGTGACTGATGTGCACGAAAAGGGAAGGGTTAGGCCTGGTCAGCGGGGACGCCGACCAGGAGGAAATGGCAGTCTAAACTGCCCTTAGGCGCTGCAGTGGCAGGCCCGAGACACCATTTTAGAGTTACTCCTGTGGGTGGCACAATCAGTGCTGCAGGCCCACGAGTAGCATTCGTCATCACCGGCCCTGGCACACTCCGTGCACTTTACTAGGGACTTCGGGGTGATACAAATATGCCAAACATGGATATCCAATCATGATAACAATTTACATAGGGAGCACTTACACTCTGGCACTGATCAGCAGTGGCAGAGTGTCCAAAGCATCTAAACCAGCAAAAACGAATCCAGCACAGCATCAAAAATACAGGAGGCAGAGGCAAAAAGATAGGGGTAGTCACGCCAAAAGATGCCAGGTCTAACAAAACCCTTATAAACTCAGACTCCACGGACTCTGCCTCTCATTTTGATTGAGCTATTTTATTGAACTTATACCGCATAGAAATTCAGTATACGGTAAATCTTTATTTACCACATGTCAATCAATATATCATGCTCTCAAGAACTAAAGACTAAGCCCGACCTGGCGGATATTGAATAGGTGATTGTACAGTACAAACAGATCTAGGGAGCATGCACTTAGCTCATTGAGGAATCTGATTGGCTTCTTTAGAAAGAGGAACGATGCAGGAGGGAAATGAGAGAATTGTTTATGTGAGATATGAATACCACACTATTTATAGATCTGACTCACTTTAACAGGTAGAGAAAATAAAGTACAAGTAGATAAAATAATCTGTCCAGATTCTCTTGTTCTGTAAGTGAGAACATCAGGCTGACAGCCCAGATCTCCCCATTTACCAAACCAAACATTTGTCCATTAGGCCTCAGTTCATCCTCTTGCACTGCAGCAGCATGTGTCCAGCTGGACCTATATGCAGACAAGCAGCACAAACGCTTCGCTATTGTCCCAGACATTAATGTTTATATTTGTCATGCCAATAAAGCTTTGTGTTTTGAATCAACAGGTAATAACGCCATTACTTGGCAGTGATTGCTGCTTTTGTTGCCCCAGACGTTCTGCCCCTTAATGGTGTTTACTGGTGCTCTCTCTGCTAATGCATATCTCAAGGGGAACAAAGGGGCCAGATGGGGAACAGTGGTTATGCAGTAGGCTCTGATGGCCCCAGCGATCCTGTAAACCTCCCCTCTCTCATCTTTCAGGCAGGGGCCACACAGAAGGAGCTGAGCAGTCTAGCGATATGGTAGCAGAAGATGGGCAGGAACAGGCTGCCCGCTACCCCGACTGCCTCTATGTAGTAAATCGAGTAAGCTTCTCGGTTTTGCTCGCCAGTTTATTGTAAAACAGGAGGTACTGCGCAGCAGTCATATCAGGACCGCAACAGAGCAACTGACAACACAGAATGCATTCCATATCAGAACATAGAACTTAATATCACAAAGGGTTCTAACTATGGATGCTGGGGGAACCAGGCATCAGTCATGGTAAACCACTACTTTATCTTCTCCTCCCAGAAGGTTAACTAATATTAAACTGTAAGGACAACTGCTAAGCAGAGTAGAAAAAAAAAGAAAAGAAAAAACAACAAAAGAAAAAGAACAAAGGGGAATCCTATCAAAGAAAAGCATAAAGATGTAAGTAACAAGATCTGATCAGCATACGATAAATGACATCATCGGAATCTCAGTGGAACATTGCAATGTCGCATGCTCCTTCGAAGAAGAACAGAGCACTACTCATTCTTTCTTTTGGAAGCTGTATCAGAACGATCATTCTTGACAGAATTACGAGGACACTCATCAACATATACACTACAGTCAAGCACCTGCTGATTCTTCATCTTGACCACTCTGGCAATGTTCCATAAGTTCTAGGAATTAACCCAAATGGCATTGCCACACACCTTGTCAACGATAAGAGGATCAGAAAATGTGATTCGTCCCTTGGGCGTGTGGATAGAACTTTAATGTGTGCTGCATCAACCACACAGATTTTAAGAGAAACAGCTCTCTTCCTCTCGTCAAAATAGTTTTTTTATGCTGCTCTTGAGCATTGTTAACAGTCAATCTGACCAACTCATTCACATCATCCATAACATTCATCTTGACCCACTTGGACATCAAACCAGGGAAAATTTTAGAGGCAGGCTTCCTCCCCCCAAAAGTTCAAAAGGCGAAATCTTAGTGGAAGAATGTGGAGTGGTACAGTAAAACCCAAGCATGGAACACACTGCATTTTGCACCACACACTTGCTGGCAATGGCCCATTGGACACAATTGTTCAAAACTCTATTAATGCGCTCAACCAGTGCATTGGCTTGGGGATGGTAATGCGAACTCTTGTGCTGCAATATTACCCCTTGTTTCAGAAAAGTTTGAAACTCAGAACTGACGAACAGTACGCCATTGTCTGAAACGATAGAAGATGGAAACCCTTCTCTTAAGAAGACGTTTTTCAGAAAATGAATAATGCTCTTAGAGGAAGTTTCATTCATGAACCAAATTTCAGGCCATTTGGAGCAGTAGTCAATAGCAACCACAACAAACCTAGAGGACATGTGAAGTAAATTGAAAGGGCCAACAAGATCAACACCAATGTTTTCCCACTGTCTATTTGGGAAGTCGACAGGTTGCATGGGAGGAGTCCTCACCTTGAAGCCGTTTTCCGCACATCCGTAAACCACACATTTGTCAACAAGCTCATCGACACCTGTGTCCATTTGTGGCCACCAAAACACCTCTTTCAATCTGCGTTTGATAAAGGTTTTTCCCACCACTGCCCGTGTAAGGCGTGCCACCGGGCAGTGACGTGAGGCCGGTGAGGGGCAGGGTGTGGGGGTTCTAAAATGCGGGAAACAAACGATTTCAGGTAAAAACCGGGAAAAAACGCATTTTGTTGCACGCGCTGCATGGCCAAATGTGATGCAGCGCGCAAAACAATTTTTTTTTATACTTACCTGGAATTGTCCATTTCCCTCATTTTACAATGCCCCACCCTGCCCCTTCCCCGCCCCTCGTCACCGCCTGGTGGCACACCCTGCACGGGCCGTGGCTGGTTTTTCCTTAATGCCCTTCATGCGCACTATTCAGCAGATGCGTCCTCAAACTTTCAGGAGGTAAAAATCTCTCTCCCCGAAAAAGAATACAGTCATACCATCTTCTACAGTGAGTTCTTGAGAAACCTTTTCTACACTCTGTCCAACAAACACGCATTTATTGGGCAGTGTACAGCTATTCAGAGTCCATCATCTCTTACCAATGGCTCAGCAGCAGTGCCATTACAACGTGAAAGCCTGTTCTTGCCCCATGCATCCCTCCGTACTTTTCATGCTTTGGCTTGTGACGAGGGACATAAAAGGCAGGAGGAGTGGATGAAGAGACACCGACCAAGGGACAAGTTAATATGTCAGGGGCCCTAGCCCACCTTCTTTGGGCCTCAGAGGCCAGCCTTGCTCATAGGGGGAGTGGAGCCTTCTCTCCATGGGCTCTTTCTTGTGGGATGGTCAATTCACTGTCAAGCACACAATCGCTACACTATAACCTTCACCAGACCTAAAAACACCAATCGCAGTAAAGTGCACACATCCATGACAAACACACGCACTGGGGCATCACTGCACATCACTCCCCATACTTATGATATACCTCACCTCCATCCACTGTACACACAATTACTGCAACAACTTACATCACCACACACATCCTAAAACAAATGCCACATGCACATCTACCCGATGCATCTCATCAAGAAAAGCAACCACTGCACCCATAGAAACATATTACAAGAAAGGCATAAAAAGAAAAACTGCAAAGCCTTATTTCAAGCTTGGCCCTGGAAAGTTAAAGCAACTACACTTGAAATGAGAGACGCCCAAAAAAGGATGCCAATTGATATATTCTTTTCATTAATTCTCCCACACAAACAAGAGTTTGAAACAGAAAGTATGGCCCTTTCAACATAGTTTATTTTTAAGGAGAAGAAACAGTTAATCACAGAGACAATCCAATACAGATACAGATATCCACACCAACCTTAATATTTCACTTACACATCACAATTCCACAACACACCACATACCTCTAACATGGAAATCAACATCATGCCACAAAATTCAACTCCACAGCATGCCACTCCATGACACACAATAATTAACTCAATAACATACAATCTCTCTCTACATAATTCGACTACAGTGATTCAATTTAATTACTATCCACATCCCCATGCCACATATTTCCACACAATTCCCCAACAAACAATTCCAATACAACACATTTCTACTTTGCACTTCCACCAACCCTGTCACCTCTCCCTAACACACCCACTGCCCCCTCATCTCTCCCTCAAATTCTCACTATCCCCTCTCATCTTACAATTCTACTACTTCCTCATTCCTCCCCCACACTCTCTGTCTTCTCTCTATACTGTCTGTTCACACATGTCACCCTCCTATACCTCCTCATGCTGTGCACTGGTCCACCTCTCGCCTCCCCCCACACTTCTGTGTGCCCCTCCCACTCATTCCTCTCTCTTTCCCTCTCTCTCGTATGTTCTCTCACACCTCTCTTTCACATTCTCACACACTTTCAACAACTCTCTGAGATTTTTTCACTTCAGGTCTTCGAACACAATTTTTTCCTGTGTGTTTTCAAGATTTAAGTCCCTCAAACACACTTTCTCTTCTTCTTGGGGTGTCTACTGGGTACACAGTCCCATCCTCTTTATGCATCCATACCCTACTCTCCCCTTCTTGCCCTCTTTCTCACACACTCTTTCTGCTCCTCTTTCATTCAGTACGTTTACCACTTGTGCATAAACTACCTATCTCTCTCTATCTTCCTTTCTAGTTATTCTGTGAAGCTCTTACCCCTATCTATTCACATTGCCACATAATTCCACTACACAACTACACTAACCACCACACAATTCCACAGCTAACAATGCCAATTCAACACACATAATTCAGCTTCAAAGCACATACATCCACTCCAAACCACATACATTCTCTCCACTCTAAACCACAACACATGGGTAAAAGATCTTGTCCTTTACAATGCCAAAAGCTCTAACTATGGAAACAGATGTAAACAGATGTAAGATGGTGGCCACCACTTAGAATAGCAAAAAAATAAGTTACCAAAAAAAAGTGCTGTTCAGCTAGCAAAGTGACTGGGCAGCAGAGGCAGCTGCAGGGCATTCTGAAAAAAAATAAAATACAACAAATTGAAATGACCACGAGGGGCATGGGATCAAGAGAGAAATACACTTAGAGAAAGAAGGTCAAAAAATTTGTTTTGAATGTAGAGCGATTCAGCAACCAATGGCAGCTGCTGGACCCTCCAAAACAATATGCTAAAATGAAAACATACATTTCAAGGTCCACTAGGGATATTGAGGAGCATGTGAAGTGGAAGCTACAGGGTGGGTGAGTATATGTAAGCAGAAAACGAGAGAGAGACGGAAAAACATGTACTCTCATGGAGTGCTTAAGGAAATCACCACCATCTTGCTTACGTAAGAAGAACAAAGTAGTTGACTAAATGTGAGCAGTGAACAGATAGAAGTCTTCCAACCAAAAGGATGTTAAAGAGTCCAGGTTTTTAAGTTGATACATACACAAGAAATTGAAGGCAAGAATGAGCAAGCAGCTGGGAGTGCCAATGAAGCCCACAAATCGGTGTGTTCTAAGTCCAATATGTTTAGGTATGGTGCACAATAGGCTTTTGTCTACAGACAGCTTAAAGTAGTCTGGCAGGTGAGGCCTACTAAGGATGTAGGGCCAGATATACAGTGCCTTTTTGTTTTTTTGTTTTTGCCAAGGGTCCAATTTTCAGAATCTGGCTATTTGTGCTCAAAAAGGCCTTTTCTTACTTACAAAACAAAATTGTGATTCAGTAACTATTATATCTGTCATCCTTAGGGGGCTATTTCCTAGACCT
Organism: Lissotriton vulgaris; assembly: GCF_964263255.1. Classification (NCBI taxonomy): domain Eukaryota; kingdom Metazoa; phylum Chordata; class Amphibia; order Caudata; family Salamandridae; genus Lissotriton; species Lissotriton vulgaris. Next base: position 1,409,371,245 of record NC_141693.1, on the reverse strand, counting down.
TTTGCCTTTTTCCTCCACATTTTGCTGATTATTTTGTTGACCTTATGACTCGGTGCACTTATTCACTGCTAACCAGTGTTAACTTGCATGTGCTTCTCCCCTAAACATAATTACATTGGTATTTACCTGATTGGGATATTTTATGTACTGGTAAGTCCCTTGTAAAGTGGTATACCATATACTCAGTGCCTGTACTTCAAATGCTACTAGGGGGCCAGTAGCACTAATTGTTCCACCCATTTAAGTTGCCTTATAAACTATGTCAGGCCTACATCTGCAGTGCCTATGTGTGCAGTTTATTGCCACATTGACTTGGCCTTTAAAACGACTTGCCAGGCATTAAACATCTCTTTTACTACATATATGTCACCCCTAATGTAAGCCCAAAGTAACCCGAAGGGCAGGGTGCCATGTAAGAAAAAGGTAAGACACTTGTGTGTTGATCTTTACATGTTCTGGTAGTGACCAACACTCTATTTCATTTTTCACTACTGTGAGGCCTACTCCTCTCATAGGCTAGCATTGGTAATTCCTTAATACACTTTTAAGATGTAATTCCTGATCAGAGAGGAGTAGCCTTTTCATGCTTCTTATGTTTGGAATGCTACTGATAAATCCTCCTTGCTGGTGAAGTTGGATTTAACATTACTGATTTAGAAACTCCACTTTTAGAAAGTGGACATTTCTCTGAACTTACAACTCTATGCATGTCAGCCTGTCTCCAATACCAGTCTGGGATAGGTGGCAGCTGCACTTTGTGCATTCCCTCTAGAGAGCTACAAAACAGGAAGGATAGGTGTTTTTGAGTACCCACCTACAGACACATGGTCTTACCTGGGCATGATGGAAGGGAAGGGCTAGCACGTCACTTAGACTGTGTCCTGTCCCCACACAAGGGAATGATTACCCCCCACAGATAGCCTGGCAGACAACACTAGGTTGAAAGGGATACTTGTGCACTTCAGAGAGCTGCTTTGAAGTCATTACCACTTCAAAGGCACTTTTGGATATAAGTACTGGGTCACTTCTGGATCTTGAACCGAGCCTCTGTCAGAAACACTGCTGTGCTACTTAAAGGACGCATCTTTGGATTCAGACTTGGAAGGCATGCTTTTCTCTTGTGTTGCTCTGCTGCCTGCTGCTCCCTGACTGCTGAAGGAGAGCTGGACTCTGCCATCCCTCCAAGTGTTCAGCAAGGCCTTATTTGCTTGCCTCTTATTGCTTGTGACTTAGGGATATCAAAGCCTTTGCCCATGCTCCTGTGCCTGGCTCAGTGGAGGTGGCACAGATACTTGCAACACAGATTTTTATGAATCTCCTGTCTGACTTTGCCCTTGTCCAGCGCCACCTGAACTAACCTTTTTAGACCTACTTGCTTCTAAGCTTACTACATTTATTCCTTTAAAATTCAAAATCTCAACTTCTATACATCAATTTTTGTTGTCTTGATCTTATTTTGTTCAGAATATGATAATCTATTTGACTAAACCTGTGGTGTGGTCAATTTGTCACTGTGTGTGTGCATTATACAAATACTTTACTCATTTCCTCCTTGAATACGCTTGACTGCTCTGTGCCAAGTTTCAAGATGGTGAGCACAGGTTATCATTCAATGTGTATCTACACTGACAAGATTGGTGGTTCCTGCCTGGCCTGGGTGCAGACCTCAGCCAAACAGGAATCCAATTTCTAACAGTAACACAACACTGATTCACAAATTAGGTTCTTGGCCAAATACTGATTCAGTATTTGAAAGGTGTGTATTTACCGCATCCCATCCAAAATAGGTTGGTAAGCCTTTGTGAACCCCTTTTCTTCTGAATGTTGATGAAAACATTTTTAAGAGTAAGGAGTGGTCCTATGGTCCATTTGTTACTTAAAAAAATGAATTGCACTTTTCATTTTCATTTCAAATGCATCCCATTTTCCTTTTAGCAAAACAGGTTGCATTTAACCAAAGGCTGTTTAATTTGATAACAATCAAGATATGGTGATGTTCTGAAGAGGGGTGGGCAGAACTCATGGAGTATTACTCTGCCGAATTCCATGGAGTTACCTTAAAACTCTGTGAGGTTCTTTAGAATTCTGCGAGCTGTGCTATTTAGGTCCATTGCACAGCTCACACAGATTTTTAGTGCTGTTAGCTTATTCAATGCTGTAAAATCATCGCGATCATCACCACGTGGCATGCCAGAGGGCGCAGCTTTTTTCTGCCGCTTGAGTTGATTCTCTACTCGAGCACCAGCTTTTTTAATGCGAGCAGCAAATTTCCCAAAGCGAGTACTAGCAACCTGTCATGAACGCCTGCGTTGAGAATTCTAGCCATGAGGTGGTCTATCTTATATTTTTTCTCACTTGCACTCTCCAACTTAACATTGGCAAGGCACGTGTGAGAAAAATTAACGTTTTTTGCTGTACTTTGCACTCCAAGCAGAGCGTAGAGTGGGCAAAACTCTGAGAATACCACTGGCGAAATGGAGTTAATAACCCACCCCCAGTGCTGACCCCAGCATGCCAGCAATTCTGTGAGGGCTGCGAATCCTAATGGGTCGCAATATGTGACGAACTTCGTTAATATTCACGATATAGGTTGTATTTCTACCCACTAGGAACTGATCATTTCTCAACCAACCCATTAATAGATAGATCGGTTTGGAACTTACCAAACTGGTCGCAAAAATACTGGTCACAAATCTGGCGCAGAGCTGTGACCAATTCTTTAGTGGAAAGTAAGGCAGAAAATGCAGTACTGTTAATATATGGTGGGTGGGGAAATGTGCTGAAGCATTCTGTTGAGGATCTGGGATAAAGTGCTTGCAGCTCAGTTGCTTCTCTGATCAATATCTTTTCGAAAGAATATAAAGATCACTTCTAATGTATACCAGTAATCCCTTTAGAAAGTATTCTAATCCATTTAAGAACGCCCAGAATGGAAAACTCGTGTGAACAGCATTGCAGAAACAGAGAACATGTGTTTTGCTTTTTGATCAATAAACCCATGAGTTTTCTCAAGGCAGCATTAGCAAGTTGTATAATATGTTAAGGACTATGGGATATGCTGTCAGCAAAAAAGGTCACCTTTTAGTCATGGAAACAAGGTTCAACATTGCAAAGTGTTTATTGCCACAAGTCCTGTGGGGTCAGCCATGTAGAGTAAATCACGTCATTTAGGAGAAGCAAATACCACCACCAGGAAATTTCCGTAAAAATGATTAGGTTACTATAATGCAAATTGTGCATGGCTTCATGTCAAAAGCAACTTTCCAAGCATTTGTTGCCATGTGGTTGTTTAACTAGAATTTCAACATCAAATCTGTGACAAATAAGGTGGCATACTAATGTTCTCAAATAACTAGGTACAAAAAACTTATGGAAAATAAATCTGAAACCATAGCGAGGGCTCTGAAGAACCCGAATAGGTTTTGTTTTGTTTCATCAACCTAAGCAGGTGAATATACAAGTTTTAAGGAGTAGTCCAATGTTGAGAGGCCCAACTATACCACTTGGACAGGTTTTCAAAAAAGATAAAGAAAATATTTGTATGCCCCCTTCTGCCTCTGTCAAACATCTTCTTCTTGCATTACATGTATTACTGGGTTTTTATAAGGACGGTGGAAAATGAAGTGATTACAGAAAAAAAGCTGAAGTGCACTGAACAACGTAATTTATCTAATTTTAGCACTGCTATCAGTAGACATTTTTCGACCCAATGTTCAGGTGACAGGAACAATTCTCTGATATCTCTCGATGGGGATGATCAGGTCCAGTATTTTGGTAGAATTTACCTGATTTGATTCCAGATGCAGTGTGAATTCTTCCCTTTTCCACGTGCAGATAGATTCTATGCCATGTAGTATACAAAGGGGGGGACAATTGTGGACAATATTTATCGGGTTCCAATGTACGTGTCCAGTGAGCAATATACAACAATTGTACAAAGTTCCCCAGGGGAGAAAAGCAGCCACTCTCAAGAGTGTATAACAGGGAATCAAGTAAACCCTTTACGGAATAAGGATGCCTCACACAGTTAGAAGGTTGGACAACAATAGCCGTCCGTCCAAGTAACCGTATCGTGTCATCATTGGCCTCCTGCTCCAACGACAAGCTGGCGGTGCAATGCCTGCCGGGTAACACGTAGTGTTACTCTTTTGGTGGAGATCTTTTATTCCTAGCCAATGGGTGCATGCGTGTGAGGGACCTAGAAAGTGCAATTGTGAGCGTGAGTGAAAGTTAAAAGTAAGTCAGTAGAGTCCATTAGAACATTTTTAATAGGATGGCTCACTGCTTAATTAAAATTGGTAAAGGGAGGGGTAGCGAAGCATAACAATAAGGGTGATGCGGCTTCGTTAAACCCTCGCCTATGATGTGGTCGACATGTTTCACGCCGGTTATGGCGATTCTTTAGGACCTAGGGTTGCTCATCAATTAGAGTGAAGTATCCCCCAAATTGAAGAAACTTCAGTATACAACCTGTGTTACAAGGCAGCAAGTGCTACTGCGTTGGTTCTTGCCCTAGAAGTTGGGAAGAAATAGACAAATTCAGGCCCGAAATGTATTCACTCGGGGTCTAACATGCAGCAGCAAAATCCCAACATTCTACTGTGGTTAAACAATAATGTGTCCAAACCCGGTGAGGTGAAGGGAAAGAGAGGGCAGTATGCGAAGGGGGAAGAAACTGGGGGATTGATGTAACACGTAGGGAAGTTACTACGGGTACCATGGTTAAATCTATACCATTAATTATACTCCAGGCTGTGACACCCATTCGTGCTAGTACAGCTTAGTGGTAGTATAAGGATATCAATTAAAAAGAAATTCTGTGAGTACAAGCTGAAACAGAGCCCCACGTGTGTTCATTAAAGCTTATTTTAATTGTAGCTTTTTTAACTTCTTTAAATTCTTTAACTTTTTAATGACGCGATCGCCAATTGGTACAGGACGGCGAAGTCTTACCTAAACCCTTTGATGGTCGGGCCCCACCGACTGTCCCTGGGAAGCCTGAGCGGCGGGGAGTCCCCTGTGTTTTGAGGGTAGAGATGCAGATATTTTCTGTCATAATGATAATGCGTGTGATCACAGTTTTACACAAGCATTAGACATTATTATGTTCTTACTGCTAATGGCAGTCATGGGTGATCAATAGCGTGAATCATGCAATGTTTGCCAGGCATCTACATTTATTCTCAGTTTAGGTTGCCAGCGGTCATAAGCGCGGGACGCGCAGTATTGTAGAGAGTCTAAACATCCCTTAATGTTGTTATATTGATCACTATTATTCATCGTGACATAACTTGATCAGAGAGTGATAATGATAATGCCGGCAGCTGCAACAACAATTGCTCTTATCGTTGGTTACAGGCTATATTGAGAACCGGGCGTGCAGTCTTGCAAGTCAATCCGGTACCGCGTCCTGATCGTTTAAACGTCCATTGTACCCGGATCCCTGTGCCCTACCTGGATAGCTCTAGGCTGAGGCGGGTCAGAACCTTCCCATCCCACGGCGGCGGTAAAGTAGAACAGCCGGTAGGACGCTGTACTTGCCACGCTGTATTAAAGCCGGGGACCACGAGTGCCGTGAGTGGGCGTGTCCTCGCGGTTGCTAGGAGACGCTCAGGAGATTCTATGCCATGCCTTGAACATTAGTATTTGTTGTTTACGGGCCAGGGTCATATGGTTCCTCTAACATGGCCAGTGCTCATTACTCCACTTCGAAGTGACATTGTGACCTGTACCTTTGTATAAAAATAATATATCCCGGCCAGGGATAATATTTATTTGTATCTCCCACATAGGGACAATTGTTATTGTGGCAAGTCCTCTAGCCACTGCAGCACACTCTTACCAAAGTCTGAAAGGCACATAAGGAGTTTATTATAAAACAATTTTGAAAAGCTAACCATGCAAAAAATAAGAATTGTAATAAAAGGCTAAGGTTTTGAAATTACACTCCCTAGCGTTCCTTAACAAGGTTAAGGGGTCGAATCCGATGTTGGTTGGAAGGGCTCCAAATCGGATTCTTGCTTTGCAGAAACTGATCCGGAGCCCTTGTTTCCGGCCGACTCATTCCCAGTTCCAAACAACCAAGTATGATGCCTGGAAACCATTAGGGCTGGCCGAATCGGTTCCAAAAAGCATTCAGAGTGGTCTAGCCTTTCTCGAGCCAATTCGTACAGCTATATGGACTTGATTTCTGAACGAGCGAGTACGATGATCGAGTAGGACATCCTTTTGGATTCAGTTTGCCCAGAAAGAAAAGAATTCCTGAACTGGTCTTTGGGGGCCCGTAGCAGGTCCCCTTTCACCCAGGGCCCTCCGAATCAGGCCAGTTGGGGTACCCAAGGGACCCCCCTTTCCGGCTATGCACAAGGGGTGCATGATTTTCCCCAGCCACCCCTTTCCCAAAGTCAATGGGATTCTGACCGAATAGTATCCAGATGCATACAGATGCATTGTACTCACTAGGTCGGACTACCCCAATCCGAGTCATACGGAAAGCATTCCGGAACCAATTCGGTCGGTATGCTTTCCAAACAAGATCGAAATTGGCCCCACATTATGAGCGCATAAGTATGGCGCTGCATTACAAGCCAACCACGTATCAGACCCAAGTCATCATTTATAATTAGGAGTCTGGGTTTAACAAAAGGGAAAAATAGCTGTGCGAGCACTACAGTGAGGAGTTTGAGGAGAGGCTACAGAGAGCAAATAAATTGCAGCCGGAGAAGAGTACAGAAGGGCTGCAGCTCAAAGCAAACATGCACTCTCATGGAGTGCTTCACTCATAAGAAACCAGCGAAGGACACCAATAACAAAATCACTTCTTTCATTTGGTCCATGCTCCTTTGAAGGGACGATGGGACATGAAAGGAAAGTGAAAACAGAAGTGCTCACCAATGACAAGTTAAGACGAAGCCAACAAATGAAATTGAATGGGCGAGCTCTATATCCCCTTTTGCCCGGTGTCTCAGGCGACACATGGTATTTGCAGAAATCTAATTTTGCACAATACTCACTGCACCACGCACTGAGAGGTTCACTTTATGTAGTACTATATCACCTTGTTTTACCACGATAGTGTGGCATAGATTTCCAAATTTAGCAGCACAATAATTGACATTTTGCAACATTATTGCGGAACTTTATTTTACTAGTAATCCAGCTTTGTGAATCCTTTTGGCTGCTTCATATGGAATTAAATAGGTCCCTCACCCTATGTCATGTTCCCAAAGGCCTATCTAACAGAGCTTGAGGGGTGTTGATAAAGTTGTAACACATGTTTTGTCTTTGGAGCAGATGGCACTGACAGCTCTCTCTCCCCTGACCCCCTCTCTCTCTCTTTCTCTCTCCCCTTGCTCGCTTTTACTCCCTCTCCCCTCATTCTGCTAAAAACCACAACCTCAAGAAACATCGTTTTCCTCTCCTTAGCTGCATTTGTTGCTCTGAGCAAAGGATCCAAAAAAAACACTTTGCTGAAAATGCGTTTTCAGACACTTTTACCTTCCAAAGTGCAGCCTGTAGACAGAAAAACAAAAGGATGAAAAAAAATGTTCAAATAAAACACAACCTCTGCAAGATGACCAGATTGGTTTTAGTGAAACCCCCAAAAAAACTAATACCACTGCGGGGAATGAGATTTTGATATCTTTTCTGATTACCTAGATCTCTATCTCATTCATCCAATTATGGATCGATTATTGACTGTCATTGAGTAAAAGGCAAACCCACATAGGTTAAATCAACCCTATAGACTGACACAACTCTGAAGAACCACTTACGACTGATAAAGTTTAAAAAGTTTAATATAAAATCAATGTCAATTGCATATACAATCCTCTCAGGATAAGATTCAACAAGTATACAGGAACTAAAAGGAACATAAATTCCCTAAAGAATCTCAGTCTACAAAAGAATACAATTAAAACCAATTCCAGAATCAACAAATTGAATAGCATAGACACAAAGTGGATCTGTTGCGTCATCTACAAAAAGGAAAAAAAAACAAGTTAAATCTGTCCCTACTCTATGCTAAGTGACATCCCTACTTCGCAAGTTCTTTACCTAAAAAGGTGTCAGCAGTTTGACTTCCAAAGAAGTTCAAACCTTCTTAGTCTCTGATGGAATTCTATGTCGAGAAGCAGTACCCTTTCTGCCTACCCATCCGCTCTCTAAGGGTCCTCGGCCTACTGCTCTCTTGCGCTCTACTCTCTGATCTTCTGTTCTGCGCTCAGGCCATCTGCTCTTGCTCTCTGTGCTTGCTCTCTTCTCCCCGGGGTGCTGTCCCTAAATACAAAATCACAGTATGGGTGGAACGCCCCTTTGACGCCCACCACGTACACATTTCACGTGATCCCGTTTCTGGGTTTTTCCATAGCTTCATCTCTTCGCGTCGTCTGTTAAGTTGACCTTGCTTCTTAGGCGCCATCTTCGTCATCGTGCTGGTAACCTCATGACATTCCAGTTGACACTTTCAGAGCAAAGTCTATCACCTCAACAGAGTTCTATTCTTTACGGTTGTGATCGTAACCTCTGTTGGTCCTGCGAACAGTCACTTCTAAACAAGACCCCAAATTCCAAGCGTCCCTTATCTCACTTAAGCCATAAACTTCGTCCAGCATTGTCACTTTAAATTTAACAAGACCTTTGACTCTTGGCTCGCACGTACAGATCAAAGCTATCCCCCTCTTCCTGAGAGACCACTAAATTATATGCAGTGGACTACACTCTTGCGAACCCTTGGTCCGTTAGGTTAAAATCACACATGACCACATCGTGCTAAAACTCCTACAAACTCTTCTACACAGTATGACTTTTAACACACATATATATATAATCGAATTAGCAATCATTGATTATAAGCAAATTCATTTTACATAAAATACAACGTTATACTCTCGTTTCTTACACAGTACTATATAGTCTGCACATTTCTTCGCTTTACATTTCACCGCTTTCTCCGTTTAATAATTACATACGTATATGAACTCTGTTTAGCACGTTCTACTGTTCTTTAAGCATTTACACGTTTCTATATTAGACCACTATATATACGGTCTTTCTAATGCATATTCTAAAGTGAATACAGATACATTTCCTATTACCTAAGTTACATCGGCTAACTTTACGCTACAAGTGCTACTTCATGTTACAACTTCTAACTTTATGCGATATGCTTGTAAATATGGTACGGATATACTTTTCATTCAAATTGCGCTCTCTCAGTTCCCCCCTTTGATGACCTCTAGGGGTCATCACTAATTTCAATTTGAATGACACTTTACACAGAACTAGTTACAAGGTTCCCCTTTTTTATCGTTTAGAGAGCTCTTAAACTTTTATACTGTTGATCTTGTAAAGCAGCTAATCTCCTTTCTTGCTCTCTCATGGACCTTTGTAACCGGTTTGACCTATACCATTTGTACAGTCTCACTAAACCCAACAATGTAATTATGCAAATCAATATTATTAAGACAGGTTTCAATATGTACCAAATAACGCTTTTACCAAGGTTGGCAAACCAACTTCCAACCTTTCCCATTCCATGACCTACTTTCTCCCAAACATTTACTTTTGTTAAATCTTCGATTTCTTGATGTATCTCTGTAATGTTCCGTATAACCTTCTCAAGTGGTTTTGAATTGTCTGGAATATAAGTACAACATTCCTGGACCTTCAAAGCCTTGCAAACTCCGCCCTCTTTCGCTAGCAGAACATCTAAAGCAAGACGGTTTTGAAGAACCATTGCCCTAATCGACTGCATCTCTCCCTCTACTAGCATCAATGACCTTGCAGTACTAGCAGACAATCTATCCACAACTGTAGCTAGTCTCCTGATCTTAACATCATTAAGTATTAAACCTAAAAGAGGAAACATTGCTCCAAATATGTCTCCAACTACTTCAGCATCTCCTACTTCCCTTTTCGCTCTTTTCGAAGCCTTTCCTTCTATGATCTCTAAATCCTTTGCATGATATATTTTGGGGAAGACAATTGCCAAATAACACGAACCATACCAATTGTCAGGCAATTTTACATAGGCATTTCTTCCACATACAAAATATACATTAGGAATCGCTTGCATCCCTTTCATGAAATCTTTCGTATAGTACTCTAACCGAAAAGCATGTTTGCAACTAACTTCACCTATAAATACACTCTCATAATATGTCTTGCTTCGAGTTAAACATAACTTTCCTTTCTGCGTTCTATCCAAAGCTATTGGACCATTGCTACCCTTCCTTTTGTGTGCTTTTTCCTCTTCGGTCCAATCTGTTTTCCACTGTCCTGACATTTTTAGAATCTTCTGCCTCCTGTACCGGTCATCTACCTGTCCAATAAATTTCTTCTCAACCTCTGACACTTTGCAAGTCAGATTATTTCTGCGTGCATATGAAGTATCTAATGTATCCCAAGGAAGAAAGAATTTTGCTAATCTATCTTCCTTTTTGTGATAGTCCCACTTATTCATTTGCTTATAATTCGGGACTTCAGGCAGTACTGAATCATAATTTGAAAAGTAGTACTCAAACCCTTCTCTACCATAAAATATACAGAGCAATAAACTACATGTTATCCCATATGTCAGTGGGAGATGATGATATCTGATGCCTTCATCTACGGAAGCCGGCAATTGCATGCAAACATAACAATCTTTGGCCTCCATGGCATCAATATACTCATACAATAGCTTGGCATATGCATTTGATCTAAAATTTCCCTGTGACTCGTCTACGTGTAGCCTACGAGCTTCATCTGCCAGTAACGCCTTTTCACGAATTACATTGCTCTCCTCCTTCTTCCCAACAAGAGCAGGTTTCAAAGTCATTACAGGCTTTATCTCTGTTGTCTCCTTTACGCTTGTATGTCCTACTATGTACGATATGGTAACTACTGTAATAATGAGAAAAATTACTACTGCTATTAGTGTACCTATTATGCATTTGGCTTTTCGGTTTGGGTTGCCGTTCTCCATGTTATCAAAACAGCGTAACTCCTTCCTTTTCGAGGAAACGTTTTCTTTTTCAGGTCTTTGTTGTTTTATTTGATTTCTCAGTCTGTAAAACACTCTTAACCACAAAAGTCTCTTTTTCACAACAATGTCTTTTTACTTCAGCAATAGACAACCCTAACCCTTCTCCGTCCTCTAAATGTAATCCCTAATTTTATTCTTCTTTCCACTCGGCGCTAGGTTATCTTCTTCTTTATATCTTAATTATAAAAGTCTTTATGCATCTACAACAATTCTCGTAAAGATCAGTAACTCCTCAGACTCGATTCCAGGAGTCAACATCCATCTCTCCACTGTCACAATTTGATCGAGATTGGTCACCTGTACTTCTCTCACTCTCCCAGATCTCTGTCTCTAGGATATCTGCTAGATAAGTCCATTCTGGGGTGGCGTATCTTCTGCAGGGCACACGCACCCTTCTCGATCTTCTCGGACTCTCAGAGCCTGAATCCGTAGCTCCTTCGTCTAGATCTGAATCTTCAGAGATCGGGACAAGAGTTCTCTCTGAATTTGCTCTCAAGGTTGACCTTCTTCTTCTTTCCGGCCAACTAGCTTCTCCATTCCTTGTCCTCCTGCTCCTTGTTCTTGGACTCGTCTCTTGATCACTTACAGCTTGTTCGGTGTCTGACTCGAACTCCCAGCTGTTTTCTTCTTCTGAGGCAACTTCGGTCTCACTGGTGTCCTGACCGTCATCAGCCTGTTCCGACACAGGCTCAGCCTCTTCGATCACCTCTACAGCTTGGCTTTCCCTCTCTGTGGCTTCTCCGCTTTCCGCTGGATTTTCATCCGAGAGAGGAGCTGTTTCTTCCAGAGGTGCTGGAACTCTTCGGGTGTGTGAGGCGTGTATCCAGTTGGGCAAGCCTCCACACTTTACTGCAGTGTTCGTAACTAGTATGACTTGGAATGGTCCACGCCAAAGCACGTCTAGACAGTTCTTCCTGACATGCTTCTTCACCAGGACCCAGTCCCCCGGACACAGGTCATGGCACAAGTCTTGTGCTGATGGAACCTCTGCAGCCTGGACCTGGAGGGACACAGAATGAATGGCATCAGATAGTCCCTTGCAGTAGTCCAAGATCAAATCGTCTGTGATGTTCAACAATGCTGCAGTCGGAACCGATGGCAGTCTCATAGCTCTCCCCATTAGCACCTCGTGTGGAGAGAGACCTGTCCTTCTATCGGGTGTGCTACGTATACTCATAAGGACCAATGGAAGTGCATCAGGCCAACTCAGGGATGTCGATGAACAAACTTTGGCGAGTCTGGATTTAATTGTGCTGTTGATTTGTTGTACAATCCCCGAAGCTTCTGGTCAATAACTACAGTGGAGCTTCTGGTCGATACTTAAGGCTGAACATAGCATCTTCACTATTTCGCTGTTGAAATGAGTTCCTCTGTCCGATTCCAAAGAGGATGGCACCCCAAACCTCGGTATCAACTCTCTAAGCAACAATTTTGCTACTGTAAGTGTATCGCACCTACGTGTAGGGTAAGCTTCAACCCATCTGGAAAATATACAAACAATCACTAAGACGTATCTGAGTCGATTGTACTTGGGCATTTCAATAAAATCCAGCTGCATTCTATTGAAAGGCCCCCCAGACCTCCCTATGTGACTCAATGTGACTGGTGTTCTTTTCCCTACGTTTAGTTGCTGACAGATAGCACAACGCTGACATACTGCTTCTGCCGCTACTCTAAACTTCGGATTGTACCACGTTTGTCTGAATACTCTCACCATGGCATCTCTACCTATGTGTGCTGGTCCATGCAATCTCCTTGCCATTGGACTAACAAGTTCGTTTGGTAAAACTGCTCTCCCATCTGCAGAAATCCAAAAATTCATCTCACCTTTGGTACAACCAGCTGTCTCCCATGCTTTTTCTCAAAATCTGGTGCATTTTCCTGAACACACTTCAATTCATCCCACGTATCTACAGTGTCTAACAACATAGTCAAATCAGTTCTTTCCTGTATTCCCCCCACTTCTACATTGGTGTGAGAATACCCCTGTTCCGCACAGTACCGTGCAACTTCATCTGCGTATCGATTTCCTTGCGACACAAAATCTGTATTTTTTGTGTGCGCGGCGCATTTAACAACCGCTATAGCTTCTGGACCTTGTAATGCTTCTAACAATAATCTCACAAATTCTCCATTCCTAATAGGAGAACCCGAGGAGGTCATGTAACCTCTTTGAGACCATAACTGCCCGTAGTCGTGAACTACCCCGAAACCATACTGGCTATCGGTGTATATGGTGACTCGAATTTTGTTGCCTGCCAAACAGGCACGGGTCAAAGCAATGATTTCAGCTACCTGAGAGGAATGTACTCCTTCCAGGCAGGCGGCTTCCACCACTCCGGTGATGGTACAAACTGCATATGCTGCTCTCAGCTGACCGATATCGTCTCTTACGCATGAACCATCAACAAAGAATATTTCATCAGGGTCAGTCAGTGGCTCATCTACGATATCTGGTCTTGGTTTGGTGCATAGTTCAGTCAATTCAATTTATAAAGCTTTATTCGACATTTGTCATAAAAGCATTTACCTAACCCTATACAATAAATACTACTTATAAAAATACTTCTAAAAATACATATTAAACATTAAATGTCGAATGATACATAGTAAAAAGTACATGGAAATTACAACACATTATTACAGTTTAAAAAGTCACGTTTCTGTATGTTAAAAAACAGAGGACAATAATCCATGTCGCAAAAAAGCAAGAATAAGGATATACATAATTTCATTGTAATGCAATAGCCGTTAATGATCGGGTGCGGATTAGCCACGACCAAGCCAAAAATTTTGCTACACCAACCACATATAATGTTGAACAGTCTGTTTCAAGTATCCTAAGGGCTTCCGATTGGCTTCGGGTTCCCAACTTTGAGCACACCGGTTTTAACCACTTACGTCTGGGGGACAAATACAATGGACAACAAAACAAGAAATGGGAGATGTGTTCAGTTTCTTCATTACAGTGGTGACAATGCTCATCCCATGCCTGGGACCAATGCTTCTTAAACGCATTCAAAGGTAATGTACCAATGCGAAATTGAAAATAAAGTTTTCTATCGTATGGTTTTTCAATTAGGTCCCAAAAAGGTTCATAAGAGGGGTACATTTTTGTATTTAAAAAGCGAGATGTTAAATTTACGCTTGTGCTGTCACTAAACATTGTAAAATATACCATTTCCCAGTATAGATCTTTTAGCTTTTCCTTAGTAGGGAAGCAAGCTAGGTCTTTGTTGTCCCATAAATAGTCCAATTTCAATTTTGTGAGTAGTCCCCGCAGCTCCCTTAGCCATGGGATGGTATGGAAACGATCGAAATTGATGACATCCATCAATGCTGCTGCATAGTGGCCTAATTCTGGGGTCACCATAATTCGTCTCCAATATAGGAGGGGCCGAAGCCTCGCTATATCCTCAACTGATTTTCTTCCCAGGTCTAGTTTTAACGGGATTGTTGGTGTGCTTTTGGGGACCATTACGATCCCTCTTAGAAACCTATTTTCAGCTCGGCCCAGTTCACTCAAGTTTGAGAAACCCCATAGTTCAGAACCATATAAACAAGCCCCCAGGACTTTCATGGAATATATTTCCATCACACAGTTTACAGGCTTTGTCAGTGAGGTTCGGTGTTTTAACGAAATAGCACCTGCTAGCTGTCTAAACTTTAGTAGGGTTGTGGTTATGTGTTGCTTCCAGCTCATGTTTTCTTGCAGAGTGATACCTAGGTATGAGAAAGAGTCCACTCTTTCTAGTGGTGTTCCTTTGTATTTTATTACACCCTTAAAAGAGGACTGCTGGTTGAGGCACATGAATTTCGTTTTAGTAGTGTTTAATTCTAGGTCCCTTTCATCACAATATACACCAAAGGCATCAACTACTTTTTGTAACCCACTGGGGGTGCGGGAAAGTAAAAGTGTATCGTCCGCAAACATGAGGACTGGCACACGAGAGCCGGCTATTACAGGGGCGTCACTAGCAATCTTCTCTAGATGTTCGACGATACCATTTATATAAATAGAGAAGAGAGTTGGCGCTAGGACACACCCTTGCCTCACCCCACGTTCAACCGGGAAGGGATCGGTTACATCTCCTTGTTTGCCCCATCGTATCCTAGCAAAATTGTTTTCGTGTAGGCGAACAAGGAGTGTGAGCAATTCCTGGTTTAAGCCTGCGTCCGCCAAGGTCTGCCAGAGTTTTTCCCTGGGGACCAGGTCGAAAGCGGCTTTTAGATCTACAAAAACTGCATACAATGTCCCCTTCTTCAAGGTGACATTTCTCCAATAGATTGCTAGAAAATGGAGGACTTGGTCGACGCTACTAGTTAGGGGCCTGAACCCAGCTTGATAAGAAGACAAGATGTTATTTTCGTCGATCCAATGCTGCAGTTTATTTTGCACTAATCGGCCCATTAGCTTTTGTGCTGTGTCGATCAAACTAATGGGTCTATAGTTTTTAGCCAGGGATCGGTCGCCTTTTTTATATATGGGAATTATTTCGGCACCCTTCCATGAGGCAGGCACTTTCCCTCCCATAGCCACTGCATTGGCCAGCATTGTAAAGTAGCTGCACCAGGACTTCCGATCAGATAGGAAAATATCAGCCGGAATTCCATCCATGCCTGGGGCTTTCCCCCCTGCTACACAGTCCAGTACAATACTCACATCCCTCTCAACAAATATAGGTGCTTTGTAGTAAACTTGTGGAGGAAGACTAACATTATTAAACATGGGGTTACAGGCATACTGCGGTTAAAAGTATTCTATCCAACTGCTTTTTGCGACATTATTAGCAGGTTGGGGTGCTATGCCACCCTTTGCCCATTTTACTGAAGCCCAGAAGCGCTTAGAATCCTTGGAGGCACACACCTCCTTGAGTTCTTGCCAGCAATCCCCGTCCCAACGCTTCTTAGCTAATTTTTGAACCTGTCTATACTGATTTCTCGCCAGCCTTACTGCTTCCGGCCTTCCTGATCTTAGTTCCCTGCTAAGATTATCTCGTGCTGCCCTACAGCTCTTATCATACCACCCTCTAGTTTCTTGGACTTTCTTCATTTTATTTGTGGAAATTCTTTTAAGAAAGAAACTTTGGATTATAGAAAAAAGTATCTCATGGGCAGCCATCATATAGTCAATAAAATCAGTCTGTCCATAATGGGACTTAATCTTAGCAACTTCGCCCACCACTACTTTCTTTAGAGTCTCTATTTTAGCAATATCTTCTAGGAGCATACTCCACTTCAAATGTCGGGAGTTGTTTGAACTTACTAGGTCCTGCGTAACCATATGATCCTCTCTAGGATGCTCGGGTTTGTCGTGGTAGGTATGTAGTGTCAGGCACAATGGATTGTGATCACTTTCAATCTTATCCTTCACTTCCATATCTACCAATTTATCCCAGGCCCTTACATCCAGGAGTATATAATCTATCCTACTGGCCGATCGACCATTATCAAAGGTATTTTTCCCCATAGAATCTGACAATGCCCGACCATTTACTGCTCTAAGTCCTCTAGAAAGACAAAAACTTTTCAGTTGTATTGCTACCGTACTCCATTTCCTAATTGCTGGGATGTCTAGTTGAGGAATTCCCCACTTGGTATCCTCATCTTCGGCCAGGATCTTATCCTCCTCACCCAAGGGTTCAAAGGTAGTGTTAAAATCCCCGCCTATTATTATTTGGGTAGGGTCTGGTAGCAATTCAATATTATTCTCGAGGCACGTTAGGGTCTCTGATGGTTTACCCCTGGCAACTCCCCTTGAATAAAGATTAAACAGGGCTAATTGTTGACCATTTTGCCAGATAATATCAAGTGCCAAAATGTCGTTAGAGGGTATAGACCTTTGTTTAACCGAACAATTCAGAGTTTGGCGTACCCAAATTAACAGGCCCCCCGAGGGACGTCCCACTCGATTTCTTAATGCCGGGACGTAAAAGTTCAAATACCCTTGCCTGAAGATTGGTGTAAGCGACCAGGTTTCTTGGAACATGATAATGTCGTGATGGTTAATAAAGTCGACCCAGTCTGGAATGCTTAGTTTATTAATAATTCCAGTTATGTTCCATGAAATAATTGATAATTGCGGTTTAACCTTTTGGGGGTATGTCTGAACAATATCAGGAATATTTAATGTTTCTGCAGGATCTATTCCTAGTATTACATTTTTACTCAATGTTGGTGACATCTCAATTTCCTCCAATGATATTTCCTGTTCCACCTGGACTCTATTTTCTTCCTCTGGAACGGAAGTACGAAATACATCTGGGACTAGTGTAGGTTCGTCTAACATGGAGGTCTTAACATATCCTTGGCCCAACTGCGTATCTCGGGTGACGGGGGGGACACATGCGAGTCAATCACACTCGTTTAAATCAGTTAACACAGAATATTGGTTGTCCAAGTTTAGCCCCCACTCGCATACTGGATTGGACCTGGCCCTTCTATTTCCCACCACTGTCCATTTTGTTCTTAATATACTCGGTTTGGCTACTAGACCTCTTCTGCTATAGAAGAAATCCAGTGTCAGTGGAACTATTTCAGCTGTCCTACGTTGTGGGGGGAGGATGTTCCGTAGGACATCAGGCAGGACTTCAGGGCCCTTGAAGTTCAAGACCACACAATCCCCTTGGAATTTCTTCGCCTTAGTACCTATCCACCTAACCCTTCTTGCTGTAAGCAGATCGTCAGATAGTTTTTCCTTGCCCCAGGGAGTTATGTGCATATTACTACTAAGCCACTGGAGAGCCTTGTTTCTTAAGGAATCTGGAGACTCGATCTGTCCAGTTTTCAGCATGGGTGTGTTTGCTAGTACTAAGATAAGGGGCGAGGCTTCAACAATTAGTTCAACTGGGGCAGTTTCTGGGTTTAGGATCTCAGGGATGGTATTGCCCACTAGTTGGGCTGCATCTGGAACTAGGGCCATGTCAGGGGTATTATCGTTCGTAGAGCTGGCTTGTTGGACTTGCTCAGAAGGAGCTTGTAGGCCAATATTCATGTTCACCCCAAGTGAGTTCCCCGCAGTCTCCATTTGTTCAAATTTAGATACTACTAAATTTGATATTTCCCCCACCCCCTCATTGGTTTTCTTTAGCAGGGACTCTAGCTTGTTGACCTTATTAGCTAGTTGGTCAACTTTTGATATGAGGGGTTTCATTAATCCTAATAGTTTGGACTCTAATGTACCCATAAGCTTATTTAAGAGGGTGTCCTCCCCTTCTTCATTCTCATACTCTTCCTCCCTTATCCCGTCCTCTGTCCTTTTCTTTGTTCGTCTAGGTGGGGTTGCGGGTTTGTTTTTACAAGAGCGTAAGCCGCCTCTTCTAGGTGGTGCCTTGGTAATCCCTTTTTTGGCTCTTGGAGCGGGGACCGGTGTGGGCGGGGTATTACTCTCTATAACTAACTCCTCAATTGTTACAGATTTATCTTGATCTTCTAAATTAATCAAATCTGTAAAGGGGTCAAGTTGTTGGTCAGTAGAGGCAATTGATACATTGATTGCTGAGCGCTCATTTGGGTCCTCAATAAGGTCGGAGACAATGAGATCATCAGCGACGGACTGAGATACCCCTGTTTGATTGATTTGAGCACAAGGTGGCGAATCCCCCATGCCCAGGGAGGACCTCCGATTATTATTAATTTTTGTCACTACCTGGACCAGGTAATTGTGCATTGTATTAGCCGGGGTGACAGGCGTTTTTTGCTTTGACATAGTGATCAAACAATAATTAGTAGTGAGGCCCTGGAAAGATATATACCAATAATAGTCCAATTACACTGTAGATATAAGAGTGTTTTACCTTGCCACTGTTCGGTTTAGAGGGTGGGAGTAAGAGGGGTGGCCCAGTACAGTCTCTCACTGTCTAGAACGGGCTAAAACGGGCCCGCCCTTGGCCCGGGCTTCGCCCGGCGTCCCGCGAGACGGGGGTGACTCGCTATTTCAGCGCCTCCTGGCGCGCAGATGACGCGGCGTGCGCCGCTCGGAATTCTGGGAAATGTAGTTTTCCCCCTCGACCGCGCTCTTCTCGGCTACCGTGCTCCGAGATGGCAGGGGAGACAGGCAGCGGGAGGCGGGAGGCGGGAAGGCAATCAGCGAGGTGCAGATCTCTCCAGGTAATCAGGTAAGCGTCAGGGCAGCAGAGGCTTCCTTTGCACAGAGGTTCCCCCCCTCGACCGGGGTGACTCGCTATTTCAGCGCCTCCTGGCGCGCAGATGACGCGGCGTGCGCCGCTCGGAATTCTGGGAAATGTAGTTTTCCCCCTCGACCGCGCTCTTCTCGGCTACCGTGCTCCGAGATGGCAGGGGAGACAGGCAGCGGGAGGCGGGAGGCGGGAAGGCAATCAGCGAGGTGCAGATCTCTCCAGGTAATCAGGTAAGCGTCAGGGCAGCAGAGGCTTCCTTTGCACAGAGGTTCCCCCCCTCGACCGGGGTGACTCGCTATTTCAGCGCCTCCTGGCGCGCAGATGACGCGGCGTGCGCCGCTCGGAATTCTGGGAAATGTAGTTTTCCCCCTCGACCGCGCTCTTCTCGGCTACCGTGCTCCGAGATGGCAGGGGAGACAGGCAGCGGGAGGCGGGAGGCGGGAAGGCAATCAGCGAGGTGCAGATCTCTCCAGGTAATCAGGTAAGCGTCAGGGCAGCAGAGGCTTCCTTTGCACAGAGGTTCCCCCCCTCGACCGGGGTGACTCGCTATTTCAGCGCCTCCTGGCGCGCAGATGACGCGGCGTGCGCCGCTCGGAATTCTGGGAAATGTAGTTTTCCCCCTCGACCGCGCTCTTCTCGGCTACCGTGCTCCGAGATGGCAGGGGAGACAGGCAGCGGGAGGCGGGAGGCGGGAAGGCAATCAGCGAGGTGCAGATCTCTCCAGGTAATCAGGTAAGCGTCAGGGCAGCAGAGGCTTCCTTTGCACAGAGGTTCAGTCACATCAAGGCAGTCATGATCTGTACAAATTTCATCATCAATATCATTTGGAAGTGGCATCAAAGTAGCAGGATTCAAGACAGAGCATCTTTTTAGGGTCACATTCTCAGCAGCCAATATGACTTGCTCATAGCGTGTGAGCCTGCTATTCGTCAAATGCTGAGTCTTGGTCCTGGTCATTAACAATTCCACAGAATGCGGTACGTACACCACTAACTGATGTCCCATCACCACATTTTCGCACCTTTCAATGCTGACACCCGTTGCAGCAACGGATTTGAGACATCTGGGCAACGCTGCGGCTACTGGATCTAAGGTAGCCGAAAAGTATGCGACTGGTCTACGGGCATTTCCGTGTATCTGGGCCAAAACTGCTAAAGCACAACCTTCCCTCTCGCAGCAGTAAAGCAAGAATGGTTTTTCGTAATCAGGCATTCTCAAAGCCGGGGCACAACACAAGTCCTCCCTCAGCTGCAAAAATGCCATCAAACAATCTTTGTCCCATGGTACCGGATCACTCACCCCCTTGTGCGTCAGTTTTTGTAAAGGTTTTGCCTTCAGTGAAAAGTTGGCTATCCACTGCCAACAGTAACCAACCATGCCTAGAAACATCCTGACTTCTCTTTGTGTTTTAGGCGCGTTCATTTTCATGATCGCCTCTATTCTGTCTGGAGACACCTTCCGTTTTCCCTTTTCAATCCTATGGCCCAAGTATTGCACTTCAGTCAGACAATACTGCAATTTACTTGGAGACACCTTGTGTCCGTTCTCGGCCAAGTGATTTAGTAAGGTGATGGTGTCTACTTTGCAAGCTTCCTCAGTTTCTGACGCCACAAGTAGGTCGTCTATGTACTGGACCAGAACCGAGTTCTTGGGCAGTACTAGACTCTCAAGATTTTTCTTCAGCAGCTGGTTAAAAATCGATGGGCTTTCTGTATACCCCTGGGGAATACGACACCATGTTAAAACGCGATTTTCCAGCTTAAAAGTGAACAAATACTGGCTCTCCTCATCTAAAGGGATCGAAAAGAAAGCCTGGCACAAGTCTATCACTGTAAACCATTCAGCTTGGAACGGTATCTGAAACAATATCACTGATGGATTCGGTACCACTGGACAACATGAAACAACGATATTATTAATCTTTTGAAGGTCCTGCACTATTCTGTATTTCCCACTAGGCTTCTGCAAACCCATAATCGGGGAGTTACATGGACTTCCCACGATCTCCTTCAGTATTCCCTGTCTAATCATGAATTCGATCACAGGCTTTATTCCTGAAATTGTCTCCGGTGTCAACTTATATTGTGGTGTCCTTGGATACTCGGCATTGGGTTTTACCATGATCTTTACCGGTTCTACCCCTTTGATCAGTCCTATTTCCTCTCCAGTAAAATCCCACACCTCAGCTGACACTGTCTCCTTCAAGTCCTGTGGAAGCTCCTCCACCGTTAAGGTAGGATATAGTTCCACGCATTCCTGCAAGTTTACAACCTTAAAATCGGCATCATCATCGTTAGTCTGCAATTCCACTCCTTCAGGTGTGCAATATATTGTGCAATTTAATTTACACAACAGATCTCTTCCTAGCAGACATACAGGGCTAGAATCACAAATCACAAACTGATGTTCATCACTGTAATTTCCTATCTTCACTGACACTGGTTCTGTCAGAGGATTCGTCATTCTCCTATTTGCGACTCCTACCACCTGGATGGTCTCTCCCGACATTGGCAAACCTGGGACTACCGCCGATCTCAAAGTGGATTGAGTGGCCCCCGTATCCACCAAAAGAGGTCGTAGGACATCCAGCCACCTCAGCCTCTATGTATGGTCCTCTCTGGTCTACCTCCAGGGCTGCTCCTAGAGTACAGTCTTCTTCCCTATTCACTCGTTGTCCCGTAAGGGGATCAACGTAGTAGCATTCTTCTCCTCCTACGAACAGTGGCAGTTGTCTATAGGTTTTTCCTCCATTTGCAATCCGAGGCGGTTGAGGGAACTGAGCTCGAGGAGTCTGAGTCCCCCCTTTGATAAACTTTCCCTTCGGAACCACGGTTCCCTTTACCATGCTGTTCTGAACCTCATCCTCCTCCTGTTCTAATTCCCCCGTCTCGACATTATAGGGACACTCGCGTCTCCAATGTCCCACCTCGTTACACTGATGGCACCTCGTTGTCCTTTTCAGTGTCGCGATATCTACCCTTGGTCTCGGTTTTTCTTCCTCCTCTCTGCTTTGATTATTCTGTTTCTTTCCTAGGGTTCCCTGTTGCCGCTGTCCACCCTTTCCAGCTGACTGCATCTGCACCAACATCAGCTTCTCCTTAAGTTTCTTTGCTTTCGAATCTATTTCGTCGCTACAGTACCTCGCATACCTCAGAATCTCATCTAAAGGTTTGTTTTGCCAACAGATCAAATGCTGTTGAATCATTAAGCTTATGTCTGATCTCAATCCCAGGACAAACTTTGACACAAACTGTCCTATGTCTTTGGGATCCATCACGTCCAATCCACTGTACTGTTTGAATGTTTTCAGCAACCTCTCATAGAACTCGTGAACGGTCTCTTTAGGTTCCTGAGTTGTTCGATCTATCTTAACCCAGTCTATGTCCTGCAACGGCACTTTCTCTTTTAACCATGCAATTACCCTCTCGTACTTTTCCATGACTCTCTCTGATGGACCATTCGTCTGGGCATCCCTCGTGGGTTCACAAATGGGCCATTCGACACTAAGTTTGCATGCCGTCCACAAATCTCCGGGTACTACAATATCAAACAAGGTGTTCAAGTCGACCCACAGCACCTTAGAGATCTTCACGAACCTCTCTACCTGTTTGTACCACTCGACGGGGTTCTCCCTTAACTTTGGGAAAGAATTTGTAAATGCCGCTAGATCCCCCCTGCTCCAGGGCACATGCACGTAGTTTCCGTTCGCGATCTCTCGCAAAGGGAAAGCTTCCATTCGCATTAGCCCTCCCTCCGGGGACCCCGCAAGTGTACTCCTTCTGACAGATCCCCTCTTGGACCATCTTTCCTCCCATTTATCCAAATTCCTCCACAATCTGATACTCAAGATCAGTTCCTTTATGTGTACTTTTAGCCCAATCGTCCTACGCTCATCTAGATCCTGATCCGTGCAGTTTAACCTATGGTTACCCTGTAAAGCTTTAGTTCGTGATAAGTCTATCATATACCTATCTGCCAACTCAGATAATTTTTCATGAACTGACCTCGCTTTCCGAGTAACATCCTTAGATATAAACAGTATTTCATCCTGATCATACAGCTCTATCCTTTCCTTTGGCAATGTGCCATCTATTATTTCATCCAAATCTGATTTTAAACTCATTACATCGAGCCGTTTTGCTTTTATCTCAGCTCTCAGTACCTCACTCCTAGGTGGTTCGTTTACATCTTTCTCATCCCCACTACGAGTCCTACGTCTGGGCACAGGTGAGTTACGAGGCGTCCTTCTTGCTTCTCTTTGTTCCCACCTCTCTAGGTCCCAAGCTTTTCCATCTTCCCTAGGGGTATGGTGGAACAATGTTCTATTCCCCATCACTGCATCCTGCCTTTTTAGCTCGGCCTCTCTAGATGCAAGATAGGATCCTCCGTTCTGTTCTAAATCACTGCAACTCCCTTGCTGTCTGGTGTCGCTCAATAACCGATAAGATCCTTCACGGCCCTCCATGTTCCCGCGATCCCGTCCGTGATCACCGGATGCATGGCGAGACCCTTCGCGACTCTCCATGTTCTCGTGATTCCAATGTCGCACGTTCTCGTCTGGGGCATGGTGAGTGCACCTGAAACTATTTCGGTACTCCTGTGTCTTTCGTTCTCCCTCACTAAGGATGGGGCGAGGCATCCCCCCACATCCTGTACTCTTGTCTTCACACAATTGTCTATTGCCACCGATGGTATGGCAAGTATCTCCTTTGCTTCCTTGACTCCCTCCCTCCCACTCCGGGCTGCTTTCGCCAGCTCCGCAGTGAGAGAGGATCCTGTTATCCTGATCTCTCCATTCTGCTTCCGTTTCTATTCTTTTATTCTGAGTTTCTTCGGCAGCATCCCATTCTTTCAAATACTCCCTTAATTCCTTAAAGGTTTTCGGTTTCGGTCCCCTCAGATCCATCTGTCCTCTCTGACCCCCCTGTTCTATCCAGGGACCCGTTACTGGATCC
The DNA here is from genome assembly GCF_964263255.1 of Lissotriton vulgaris. Classification (NCBI taxonomy): domain Eukaryota; kingdom Metazoa; phylum Chordata; class Amphibia; order Caudata; family Salamandridae; genus Lissotriton; species Lissotriton vulgaris. Next base: position 1,409,347,123 of record NC_141693.1, on the reverse strand, counting down.
AATGGGGTACTCCGACTCCTTGGTCCTAGCAACTGCCTTTGGGAATTGATCGTATTATTCCTACTTTCCATCTCTGCCCTTTCCCTGTCCCATCGTGCCTGTTCCTCCTGCTGGGCTCCCTCCGGGTTATAGATTGACACTATAGGACCTATGGTAACAGGTACCTGTAGAGCATCTGGCAGTTGATACGACCTTGCGCACTCCGTTTCTGGCACCTTCTGGACCACGAATCTTCCTACTACTCTCTGTACGGGACTAGATTGAGGTACTTCCTCACCTTTCTTGGGATCCCACTCTGTTACTGGGAGCGGTTTATATTCCCCCCCCCTAGCCCCGTCCCCTTGCTGTAGTTCGGGACTTTCGGCTTCTCTGTTGTACGGAGGTGGTCTGTCCATTAATAGCCTCTCTATCAGACCATCATCCGACTCGCTATCCTCATCTTCTTCTAGAGGCTTTTTCCCTCCCGTAGCCTCTAGCATTGGGTACAATTTGTCTGCTTCTATTTTTTGCACCCTCCACTTTTTAGCTTCATCGTCCCATTTAGCATCCTGCACTGCTTTTACCGATCGTCTCACTCTTTCTTGGCGTCTATTCAAGCTCTTGTCGTGTGCCGCCCTAAACCAGGCACTAAGGGCTTCGAACTGTGTTGGCCTCGGTAGAGGTCTCGTTGCTAGCATTACCGCTTTCAGTTGATTCAATACCTCTAACCTAAACGTCCCGTATCTCGGGAACGTCAGTTCCTCATTTCCTTCTGTTAGCTTACTCCACTCAGAGATCCATAGTATTGAGTGTAACCCTACATTCACAGCCATATAATAAGCTGGTGTGCCTTCCGGTGGGGCTTCTTCCCCTGCATACGAGCTTCCTCTATCTCTCTTAAAGATCGCCCTTAAACGCTTAAAACACTTCATTTTCAAAAATCTACGATTTTCCTTAATTCTCTTCCTTATTTACTTCCCGATGACAACCACCAATCCCTGCGCGGCTCTCGCTGACCAGCCTATCCCAGCGCGACTCTACGCTGACCGGCCAATCCCAGCGCGGCTCTACGCTGACGTCACTCGTCCCCTCTGCAGCAGTTCCCCTCGTTTCTCAGCTCGTCTCACGGTCTTGCATGCGTTTTCATTCATACGCCGAAAAATGACTACTTCCGACCACGCGATCACTTTTCTTGACTGTACGTCCACAGTCTAACTGTAATTGTCACCTCAACTGACGAGACGCCTTTCCTCTCACGTTAGACGCTCGCCTTAACTGATAGGTTACTTACACACAGTAAACGTCCGACCAGCGTCCGTTACTCATACACTCACTCAGACATTCCCCCTATCACGGTCCTGCGGGCGATCAATGGTACCTCATGACCCCCTTTACAATGGTAGACAATTACTCTGGGTGTTCGATACACCCGAACCACTTAAGCCCTTCCTTGGACTTAAGATTTTATCCGGTTGCGCGCGCTCACAACCTTCCCCCAATCACACTACAGGCATTCAACTCCGCTTGACATTACGACACAGGTACAACACAAAACACCGCAATCTGGCAACGCATGACCCTTATACTCACTCTCGACCGACTCTGCTGCTTTTCTCTCTCGCACCGTCAGCACCTTCTTCGGCAGGGATTCTTCTTCTGGTCGCCAATGACTAGGGACCTTGGGGTAATCTAGACCTGACCTAGGTTGCCTTCCTCAAGAAGCCAACCATCCTCTGCTACCAACTGCGGGGAATGAGATTTTGATATCTTTTCTGATTACCTAGATCTCTATCTCATTCATCCAATTTTGGATCGATTATTGACTGTCATTGAGTAAAAGGCAAACCCACATAGGTTAAATCAACCCCATAGACTGACGCAACTCTGAAGAACCACTTACGACTGATAAAGTTTAAAAAGTTTAATATAAAATCAATGTCAATTGCATATACAATCCTCTCAGGATAAGATTCAACAAGTATACAGGAACTAAAAGGAACATAAATTCCCTAAAGAATCTCAGTCTACAAAAGAATACAATTAAAACCAATTCCAGAATCAACAAATTGAATAGCATAGACACAAAGTGGATCTGTTGCGTCATCTACAAAAAGGAAAAAAAAACAAGTTAAATCTGTCCCTACTCTATGCTAAGTGACATCCCTACTTCGCAAGTTCTTTACCTAAAAAGGTGTCAGCAGTTTGACTTCCAAAGAAGTTCAAACCTTCTTAGTCTCTGATGGAATTCTATGTCGAGAAGCAGTACCCTTTCTGCCTACCCATCCGCTCTCTAAGGGTCCTCGGCCTACTGCTCTCTTGCGCTCTACTCTCTGATCTTCTGTTCTGCGCTCAGGCCATCTGCTCTTGCTCTCTGTGCTTGCTCTCTTCTCCCCGGGGTGCTGTCCCTAAATACAAAATCACAGTATGGGTGGAACGCCCCTTTGACGCCCACCACGTACACATTTCACGTGATCCCGTTTCTGGGTTTTTCCATAGCTTCATCTCTTCGCGTCGTCTGTTAAGTTGACCTTGCTTCTTAGGCGCCATCTTCGTCATCGTGCTGGTAACCTCATGACATTCCAGTTGACACTTTCAGAGCAAAGTCTAACACCTCAACAGAGTTCTATTCTTTACGGTTGTGATCGTAACCTCTTTTGGTCCTGCGAACAGTCACTTCTAAACAAGACCCCAAATTCCAAGCGTCCCTTATCTCACTTAAGCCATAAACTTCGTCCAGCATTGTCACTTTAAATTTAACAAGACCTTTGACTCTTGGCTCGCACGTACAGATCAAAGCTATCCCCCTCTTCCTGAGAGACCACTAAATTATATGCAGTGGACTACACTCTTGCGAACCCTTGGTCCGTTAGGTTAAAATCACACATGACCACATCGTGCTAAAACTCCTACAAACTCTTCTACACAGTATGACTTTTAACACACATATATATATAATCGAATTAGCAATAATTGATTATAAGCAAATTCATTTTACATAAAATACAACGTTATACTCTCGTTTCTTACACAGTACTATATAGTCTGCACATTTCTTCGCTTTACATTTCACCGCTTTCTCCGTTTAATAATTACATACGTATATGAACTCTGTTTAGCACGTTCTACTGTTCTTTAAGCATTTACACGTTTCTATATTAGACCACTATATATACGGTCTTTCTAATGCATATTCTAAAGTGAATACAGATACATTTCCTATTACCTAAGTTACATCGGCTAACTTTACGCTACATGTGCTACTTCATGTTACAACTTCTAACTTTATGCGATATGCTTGTAAATATGGTAGGGATATACTTTTCATTCAAATTGCGCTCTCTCACCACTTTACAGAGTTTGCCAGTATAGTGCTACTTTTGTTTTCTCATCTTTCTTTCACCAGCATTGGGGCCAAGGCATGCAGCTCTTTAAAATCATTGCTTCTCAAACCTGACAGGCAGCAGCCTCTGCAGTGCTAGTTTCAGGATGCAGGCAAACTCACTGAGGGACCTCAGACCTGACAGACTGGAGCATTTTGCTATACCTGTATGGAGAACGTGTCGGCTCAATCTGTAAAAGAGGGCAGAGGCTTGTGCAGTGCAGGTCAGAGGAAGATGAAATGTGTACCAGAGCAAACATTAAATATGTGCCTTGCAGCTTGCTTATTTTTGCCTGTTCTTGCCAATCATCTGGCCTTTTCTGTCTCTCCCTTTCCACTCTCTCGCTCACCCTCATTCTGTCTCCATCTTGCTCCTCCTCACCCGCTAAAAATAATGACTTCAAGAAATGATGCTTAACTTCTTTTTCCTCGCCTTTCCTTCATACGTTCCCTTGCAAAATGGACCCCTCCTCAAAAAAACACACTAGAAAATGTTTTGTTTTTTCACAGACATTTTTCTCCTTACAAAGTGCAGCAATGGAACAGAGAAACAAATGAAAGAAAATAAATGTTCAAACAAGACAAAGTAGCCAGATTGATTTTATTAACACCTAAATATATAAGAACTACTTTACAGAGTTTGCCAATGGTGACTTCAAGAAATTACACTTAACTACTTTTTCCTTACAATGTCGGAGGTCGGAGTGTAAACTAGTCGGTCCTGCTGGGTGGCTTCTGATGTGCTCAAGGAGCCTGTCAGCCAGTCAGATATCCTCCACATAATCTCTTGTGGACGGTCTTGCTGCCATCGGGATTATGATGTCGGTCTCTGACAGCCTTTCCATGCCGGCCTTTCTGACATGTAAAGGCTGTCAGATAGTGACTTTGGGGCACTAGCAAGGGCCCCTCCTCTTCTGGCCGTGCAGTCAAAAAAGCTATAGTGTTATGTCCACATGTGAGCATAATCCTTATCGGAGTAATTGACCAAAAAGCCAGCCTGTCTACACTCGCCCTGAAATTGGGAAGGGAGATGTAATATTTTGACAGCAACATAAGGGCAACAGATATTATAATCGGCAAACCTCCATGAAAGGCAAGTAGCTGTCTCTCAGGATATCTATAGTATATTAATTCACACCATCTCTTACTATATTCAGAGGGCCATAACACTGAACCAGTGTCTAGCTTTGTCCCAGGCTGGTCCATGGTATTTCATTATTAAGCCCCCGACTGTCAGTGGATAATTTATGTATCCATTTTTGTTCTTTGGTGAATTCATCATTACAAGAGTTTGATGGGAATCCAAGAGACACCTTTGGGTTTCACTCACTTTCACTGTTGGTCCTGTGTTCTGTGATATTTGTTCTACTCTGATAATTGGACTATCTTGTCCTTTGGCTTTCGGGGGACCTAGGTAGGCACGTTAGACTTTATTCTGGAGGTTTCATGGTATCCTCCGCTTTAGATCCCTGGGTTTCTTTTTTATGAATATTGGTATTAGAGGATTGTAACCCGGGCAGGTCTTAAAATATCCCTCGGACCCTTATTACACTGTATGTTGTTTTTGTTTAAAATTAACTTTAGTCAGTACACCTACTATATTTCCTTCGCAATAGAGAACAAACATGTATGGGGCTGCCTGTTAACTCTTGGAACTTGTGCAATAAAGTAATGAAAAGAACAGTGGTTCCTTGGGTAGGTATTCTTACATACATTTACAGGCTACTTGACGTATCATTGAGTAATTTGATATTGTTAAGTACTAAATATTTACACATATGATGAGAGACACTTCAATTCAGAGGCCACTGTATGTATGGTTGTGAGTGTACTCTCCTTATTATAAGCATTAAAATACTTAGATGGCCTCATTATGTTGTCGGTTGGATTTGCTTCAGACCGACATCTCAGCGGTTGTGGAACCGATCGACATCCGGTCAACAGTCTCTCTAAATCGCAATTACAATGCGGTCTCTCAAAAACGTAATTTCGATGCTGCTTTGCTAATACAGCAAAGTTGTGATAGCGACTTTCTGAATGCAGTTCATGTAGGGAACACCTATTATGCATATAATTAGTGAAATTTATTGCTGCGTTTCAAGATAGGCTGCTATCGCAGGTTAACATGCGCTAATGCATGTTAGCCTGGCCTTGTTGATAGCCGGTTAAAAAATGTGCTGCTTTGATGCCGGAAAGGGGTGCTAAAGTCGCAATAACATGCTTGATAATATGCCAAAAGGTGCTTCCCCCCAAAAGGGTACACTGGGGAAACGACCCCTAAATGACCCCCACACCTACATCACATTTTGACTTTACATTGTTCTTTTCACCAGATATAAAAAAAGACTAGCTTTTATACAAAATACACAGATCTACAGCCTTTAGGTTTAGACTACAGGGGTTCTCTGAGCTAGCAGAGAAGTTATAGACTGAAACCTCATAAATAGTCTTTCAACATCGTTTTCACTCACCATGAATCTCCATTTTCCTTTTCTCTCCTCTAGTAGCATGCAACTCTTTACTACTACACAAGTTATGGATTTTTCTTACTGCCTACTTACCGGCCTAGTAAAGCATGAATTTTGGGTGGGTGCTGCTGTATTCCCTAGCAAGGGCAGTACCTTTTAGTATAGTAGTATGCCTCGATCTTTATGGGCTGCAGTCTGCGTCCCTGGGGAACACAAAATGGAGCCAGATGTACTTTAGCCTGGTCGGCTTAGATTTGCTTGTTTGGCTCCTATTCTGTACTCTAAATCCAGACTGTAGAAAGTGTTGCCTCAGCTGTAACACAGTGATCTTTGGTACTTCCTGCATGAATACAAATGTCAATAAATCACGGTGGGAAACCCTGTAACCATCAAAGGTGCCCTGAGTTCGTAAGCAATCAAGTCACCCAGCCTTTCAAAGCGGGTCAGTCTCTATGCATCTGCATGTTTTCTTTGATGAAGCTCAAAGGATTTATCTGGTTATGTTCTTTTGCAGGTAGCAGTCTTGACCTTGCCAAAGCAGCCTTACTGAGATACTGCAAATAAAGATGACCTCTACAGAAGGCAGTATATAGTACGAAGGAGGCACGTTTATTCACCTCCCCGCCCCAGGATTCCCAAACAAGTCTACAATAGAGAGCTGCCAACCACTGGCAACCTGGAACACTAAGCTTCTTTGTTGATGTACACTTGGAAACACGTCTAAGTGATTCATGTTGCTCAGAAAGTGATGGTCCAGCCGTCAGAGAATCAATCAATTATTTTGTCATAAAATGTGCTCGAGTCATGTTATTTTAAGATGCATCCATTATTTTAGCCATATGATAAGAGTAAAATAGAATATGTATTCCATAGAGTTGATTCTCATAACATCATTATAGAAAGCAATATATCCATTATACTTGCCAGATTATCTATAGGCTGTTAAAAGAGAATATGCATTATTTCTAGGCATGGGAGACATTTTTATTACACTGATGAAATTTTCCTAATCCCTAGTTTTATGGTATGTGAAATTCCTGAAATGTTTGAAAGGCCGACTTCCTTCAGAGGGCTTTGGGAAATGACAAGGTTTCTCATTTAAGGAAAGAAAATAGAAACAATAGGGCCAAATACAGCATTTGACATAACTATTTTACAAATAGCCACAAATTCTTTTAGGCACTTTCAAAATATCCCCATACTCTATTGGTGTGGCAAGCAAGATCGTCGTCCTTCCTCTCGGGTTTTCTTAATTCACCTGCCCCGACATAATTTTGAGAAAATGAAATGATGGAACAATGCTTAATATTTCTGTAGAATTTAACAAAATACATTTAAGAATATATAGATAATAAAGGCAGTTTAAAAACTGTGTACATCCCTGTTTTTTCCACAGTATCTGTTCTTTATGTCTACAGTTTGCTTCTATTCATTTTCCCATACCTTCCCTTCCAGACACATTCTCATTCAAACGTTATCACTGAGCATCTCTTTGGAATCCGCATGAAGGAAAACAGCTTGATACAAACATCCCACACTCTCAGTCTGTAAACAACGGAACTACAGATTTTACAGGCTTATGAATCATTTAGCTTACTAAGGCTTACATTTATGTGCTCCAAACGGAATTTCGTGGGAAACTAGATAAAACCATACCTGCTATTGTGAATGGGCAAGCTTTTTTTGGGTGGGTTGAGAAAGAAAAACAGTAAACAAAGTCATCACACTGTCACAATAGTTAGAGGGAAAAATCTCTTTTTATAAAAGTTTTATGAATTATATGTTACTTTTTTTGTCGTTTTGTTTTTTAATAAAAAGCGTTTATGTGGAACATTGGTTATATGAAATTATTATTACCCCTTCTGAACTGATATTAATTTCATCAGTATAGGAAGAATTAAATGCTGGGTTGACCATGCTGCCATTCGAATCTGCGAAGTTATGACGTCAAACTTCAAAACAAGGAACTATAATTCAAGGTAGAACTAGAAAAACCAGTAAGTGATTTCTAAATCCATATTCCTGCCTAGATAGCACAATGTCATGTAGGTGAAGGCTCAATGTTGTACACCAATGTCTTTCTTCAAACTTTTATTTTATTTTTCTGGAGGGCAAATCATTTTTGCCACATCATGGGCCTGATTTATAGCTTGGCAATTGGGTACTCTGTCACAAACGTGATGGAGGATATCCAGTCCTCCTAACTCCTTTCTCGAGGCAGCAGCCTTCTTGAGAGTGAAATTAGGATTTCCAAAAATTCGAATATTTTGCATGTTTTAAAGTCTGTTGTTCTTTTATGCATGACTACCTTAAACTGAAACCTGGAAGCACTTGTATTATAATTATTTGGCAGCTGCGATGTAAATATGACTTTCATACCAGAAAGGAATTATTAACAGCCCCACAGTAATAAACAAAAATTGACCCAACAATGGCAGCTGGGATTGATTGAAAACATGTCTTAAATGAACAGAAAAAAAGTTAATCTTTTTTGTGAGATGTTACTTAATTTTACCTTCATTAGAATTGTCTATAGCATTATTGAAGTGTGATTTGGGCACATCCACCCTGGAGATCTGCTGAATTCAATATTGTATGGGTTTTACTGGCAAACGTAGAGAAGCAGCAGCCAGATTTTACTTCCTCAGAACTCAACCAGAACACATTACTTGGACAATAACAACAAGCATGAAGAAGTTAATTATGAGGAAACAATAAAGCCATTTACTGCTTATCCAGTGACAAGTGAACAAGCAAAGCAGGATGTGCCACCTCCCAGAGTTCCCTTGACCAAACATGGGCACCTCCAATAACATTGTGGTCTTTCACTATATGGCCTTCTGCCATTTTAAGTCAGTTGTTTCAGCTGGTGGTCCTTACTACTCTGGAACACAGGGCCTGATTTAGATCCTGGTGGCTGTGTTACTCCATCACAATAGTGACAGATATCACTTCTGCCATATCCTATGCAATTTATATTTCGGTAGGTGGCATATCCATCATCGTTGTTGCACAGTAACTCATCCACCAAGATCTAATTTAGGCCCGCTGTCTTTTAATTCAGTATGAACAGAGAGCAGATCTTTTCATATTATAACATTAGAAAGAACAAGAGATGAATAATGTATTAACACAATCTCAACCAACTCTTGAACAATGTAATCCCAAAAATGCAAACACATAACAAATTCTGCTGCACTGATTAACTTAGAGTAACTGACAAATGGAGTAGTTACCTAACGGGCAGAGTTTATGTATGAAAAATTGTTTGGTACTATAGTTTATGAACCCTCCCGTCAGAAACAAATTGTACAACTACCAAGGAACTATTTTCTTACAAGACATATGATTCTAGAAGTGCCACATGAATACAGTATGCTTGGTGGAAGGGCAGCTGTAGAATTTTGAGATAGAGGGCCTAGGGGCGCATTGTTCTAAGCTATTATGCACTCTCAATGCCAGTAGTTCACAACTTCATTGCCTTTGCTGCTGCAGTTGTTGGGAGATTCTTCTTGAGTCAGAAATGCCTTTCTTTCTCACAAAGTGCCTTTTGCAACTCATTTCAAACTGTTAATATGAGAGAATATGAGAGAGTCATCCTCTTTCTCTTTGCAATTCACAACACAATGTGTCAGTGATTTAGATTTACAATTGCATTCGCAAACAATGGAAAAGTTAGTGCCACCAGGCAAGGGCTGATAAAAGATGCCATTGCATGCTCTCTCCGATATCCTTTGCTGTGTGTGAATATTTTTTCATAGCAGCCCCTGTCCCTTTCACGGATCTAGTCTCTTGTAAGAAATGTTTACATGAAGGTAATGTGACTGCAGGGATGGCTTTCTGCTGTCCTCCCTAGGTCTCCAGCCCTGCATTCACAGGCATTCACTGAGGATTGTAAAATGTCTCTTGTCTCATTGATAGTGTTTACAATATGACATTGGCTTCATACATAAGCACTTAATGGTACTGTTAACAATATGACATTGGCTTCATACATAAGCACTTAATGATACTGTTAACAATTAACCCTGGGCAAAGCACTACGCTACGCACATGTAGTTTGCGCTACTTCCCACTACGCGAATGGAAAGGGGCGACCATTCGGTCCCCCCGAACGTATGGCGGAGTACCACGATCCCCCCGGGAAGCCATCTTGGGCGGGAGGCGAGTCTCGGCTGGTATGCCCGAAGCGGCGTAGCCGGGGCGCGCCTTTTTCCCGCCCTGGAGAGGGCTGGCCTAGACACTGACGCGGCCGGCCACGCCCTCGGGGCAGGCAGGGGCGGGTTTACGCCCGCCCTGAAGACGGATAAAAGGAGCAACAAGCCAAGGAAGCATCCTCTTGTTCCTGTGCTCTGAAGCTGCACCACCTCGCTGCACGTGAGCTCGAGACGGAACGAAGAGCCAATTTTGAGCGTTGTAATCTTTCTTGTTTGTTTTGCAGATACTCTGTTGGAGAATGCCCAAGAAAGCGGGAAAGCGAATGACTACCGACCAGATGCTGCGTGTTCTTATGAAAGAGGTGACCGACCTAAAGAGGCGAATGGCGGATAAAGACGAGGAAGGGGGACCGAAACGTCCTTTGGCAGGAGCAGCTCCGGGAGGAAAAGGCAAGAGGCCCAGAAGGGGAGCAGCTGGGGGAGACATCCCGGTTCCCTGTACCCCACTCGAAGAACCGACTCCCGTGCCGGAAGAGGGGAATCCGAATCCCGTGGTGGTCACCCCCGTGTCCGGGGAGGATATGCCGCCCGAGCTGGCAGCACAATTAGCAGCGTGGTTGGGTAAAGGTAGCAAGGGCGCCACGGCTGACGACGCGCAGGTGTTGATGAAGCAACTGCGTGAAACAAGGGAAGCGGCGAAGGCACCATCGCCGGCTGCGGCAGTAGAGAAGCCACCTGGGACAGGTCCAGTCGCAGATACAGCTTCCGGTTCAGGTAAGCGGCCATTGCCGATTGCGAGGGATGAGTCTGCACCCCCACGAAGGGAAAAGTTGGGTCAACATGTCCCGCTGGCTATTAAAGAGAAGATATGGGCAGAGGAGTATATAAACATCTTCTCGTTGCTTACCGATCATTATGAGATGGAGCATGTTAAGAGCCAGAAGGAGCTCATGCATCCGAGTGTTTGGCGCGCAAAGATGGCCGCCTTTAAGGTAAATGAAAACATTGGCACTTGGGGCAGAGCGTGGGGGATTTTTACATCCATCATGGGTGAACGTAGGCCCGAATTGCTGTCCGAATTGCCGATTTATCAGTCACGGATCATGGGGTATTCTGTATCACACGAGGGCAATCAATGGTTCTGTTACGATAATATTTTCAGAAAAGCGAAAGAACATGATAAAAACTTAACTTGGGATTGTTATGATTCTGTGTCTTGGTCCAAAATGGAAGATACTGGTATGTTGAAGTTGCCATTGGTAGGGAGTAGCGTGGGTGAATCCTCCCGCCAATATGCTGGGACGCCCTTTCGATCAGGTACGAGTAACGACAACCACTCGAGGCCGATCGGCAACACAGGTAAAAGGGGGATTTGTTGGAACTTTAACAGGGGTAAATGTACGAGGCCCCAGGGGTCATGCAAATTTAGGCACGAATGTGGTGGGTGTGGGCAATCATCCCATCCTGAGTCCATGTGCAGAGCCAAAACGGGTGATAACGGGGGTAGAGGAGGCGCCAAACAGGTCTGATATAGTCCGAGGGGCGCCTTTACCTACTCCGATTGATACCATGGCAATGATTCCCTGGCTCAGCGAATACCCGGATCACGCTTCCGCTGGGGTGTTGCGGAACGGGTTTTCATATGGTTTCCGCATCCCAGTGGGGGAGTTTCAGGGTATAGCGAAATGTAAAAACCAAATATCGGTCTTGCAACATACGACCGTGGTACAGGAAAAGATCGGGAAAGAGGTTACTCGAGGTCGAGTCGCCGGTCCATTTAATGTGCCACCAGTTGCTAACTTTGTTTGTTCCCCGTTAGGGGTGGTCCCCAAGAAGGACCCGGGTGAGTTTCGGCTGATACATAATTTATCAGCCCCACGTGGTCTTTCCGTAAACGATGCGATAGACCCGGAAGTGTGTTCGGTGCGGTACGCATCCTTCGATGAGGCCATAGCCATATTGAATCGCCTGGGGCCTGGTGCGCTGATGGCAAAATCTGATATCGAGTCAGCGTTCTGGTTGCTCCCGGTACATCCAGATGATCAGCATCTCCTTGGTTTCATGTTTCAGGGTCACTATTACATGGATAGGTGTATGCCAATGGGGTGCTCTATATCTTGTGCCTATTTTGAAAAGTTCAGTTGTTTCCTGCAATGGGTCTTCACAAAGAAGACGGGGTTTCAACATGTTATGCATTATCTCGATGACTTTTTGTTTCTGGGGGCAGCCGGGGATCCGGAATGTGGACAGGCTTTGACTGAATTTTGTGTCTTGATGAATCAGCTTGGCATGCCATTGGCACCAGGTAAGACTGTGGGTCCCTCGACTTGCCTCGAGTTTCTGGGGATCGAGCTCGACTCTGAAGAAGGTTGTTTTCGTTTACCAGGAGACAAAGTGTTAAGATTCAGGGCATGCCTGCAAACGTGTATAAGTGAGTCTAAGGTTAAGCTACATCAATTACAACAATTGGTGGGACAGTTGAATTTTGCCCTAAGAGTAATACCGATGGCCCGCCCCTTTTCCCGCTCGATCGCTCAAGCCATGGTCGGCCTGAAGGAGGGTCATCATCGCACAAGGCTCTCGGCAGAGGTTCGCCAGGACATGCGCATTTGGTTGGCATTTCTGGCGGATTTCAATGGTCGAATTGTCTGGAACAAACCGGCGGTGTCCTCTGAGGAGCTGGGGCTGTGGACAGATTCGGCAGGGAGCATTGGTTTTGGTGCCATATTCGGCACTCAGTGGTCGGCACAAAAATGGCCGTCATGGTGGCATGATAGTGGACTGACAAGTAACATTGCTTTTCTGGAACTTTTCCCCATTCTGGTGGCCCTGAGAACTTGGCCCGAGGGGTTCAGAGATCACTCTGTGGTATTCTGGTCTGACAACATGACCGTGGTTGAGTGTATCAATAGCCAGGCAGCACGATGCAAATGGATTCTGAGATTGCTCAAGGAAATTGTATTACTGTGTATGCAATTGAATGTGCTATTTAAGGCAAGACATGTGCCGGGGGTGATGAACCAGGCGGCTGATGCGCTTTCTCGTTTTCGTATGCAGGCCTTCTGGGGTTTTCTGCCCACAGCGGACCCGGTGGCGGCACCCTTTCCCGAAGCTCTCTGGTCTCTCGGTGCCCCGAACTTCGTAACCTCGTGGGAGAGAGTTTAGCACCCAGGACGAGGAAGGCATATGAAGGGGTGTTCCGTTCCTATTGGGCCTTTTTGGGGGCTGCTAGAGGGGAGCTTTGGGGCCAGGAGGAGTTGGTAGTGAAATTCCTGCTGTCTTTACATCAGGCAGGCAAATCAGTGGCTACGGCCCAGAGGCATCGGGCCGCCATTTCCTTTGTGGCTAGGGCTCATGGGATCCAGGACCCGACAGCGTCTTTCGTTGTGCAAAAAGCGCTACGTAGGTGGCAACGCCTTGAGGGTCGCAGAGTAGATGAAAGGCGCCCGATAGGTTTGGATAGGTTGGCCCTGTTATTATCCATACTCCCTGCAACGTGTTCATCCCAGTATGAAACAGTGTTATTCCGAGCCGCTTTTACGCTGGCATTCCATGGGGCTATGCGGGTGAGCGAACTAGTGGCAAGGAACAAGCAGGATGTGATGGGGGGACTGTGCCGAGAGCACGTTCAGGTCAGAGGGGGGACAATGACTGTCTCGTTTGTCAGGTCCAAGACCGATCAGGGTGCGATGGGTGATTGCATAATCATACAAAGGATTCCCGGGTCCTCCATGTGCCCAGTGAGTTGTGTAGAGGAATATTTAGCACAAAGGGTGGCATCATGGGGGGGGACCTTGTTGAGACACGCTGACGCCACCCCACTGACGAGGTTTCAGTTTCAGCGGGTGCTTGCGATGTCGATTGCCGCTGCGGGCTTGAACCCGGGCGAGTTTGGGACCCATTCCTTTCGGATAGGGGCTGCTACAGAGGCTACAGCCAGGGGTCTGAATGTCGAACAAGTTAAACGTGTGGGGCGTTGGTCCTCCAATTGTTATAAAAGGTATGTGCGGTTGCACATGTTGTGAAGCTATAATGATGTACTCACGCTTCTTGTTTTTGTTTGGTTTCAGTTGCGCAAGCCTACGAGGCGGGGCGGACTATGCAGTCGACCCAACACCGGGCCAGCGGTCAGACATCACCGGCTGTGAAAAAGGAGGTGTGGGTCGTGGGCCACTCATACGTGAGGCGTGCCGCGGACGTATTCAAAGCAGGTGACATGATTCACGTGGCTGGGGAATACGGGTACAGTGTGTCCTTCTACGGAAGGGGCGGACTCTGTATTGACCAGTTTCAATCATTTTTCGAGGGTTTGCTAGGGCGGACGAGGTCACCGCCGTCTATAGTCATAGTACATCTTGGGGGCAATGATTTGGTCACCACTGGTAGACGACTTCTTCTTGAGGCGATGCTTTCCACTGTAAGTTGGTTAGCGAGGAGAGTTCCAGGGTGCACAATTGCATGGTCCCATATGATCCCACGAAAAGTATGGCGGGGGGCTATTTCTGTTTCTGCTCTGAATCATTCAGTAAGAAAAATTAATAACAAAGTGAGTAGATTGTTCCGTTCCAATACACTGCATTCTATTTCGCATGGTTGTATTACTGGTGACAGTATGTATTTGGGGGATGGTGTTCATTTGTCCCGGGTGGGGAACGAGTTACTCATAGGAGACTTGATAGCTTGGCTAAAGACTTTAAGACATGACCTTTAGGTAGGAGTTTTGTGGGGGGTCCGGATAGCCGGTCAACTATCCGGCCTGTGGCGGTAAGGTCATGATCGGTGAGCACTAATTGGAAGATCCCTATGAGTGGGCGTCACCCATTACGGATGGGAGCGCTCGAGGGAGGTGGCCATTGGCCCCTCAACGGGAAGGCGGTCCCTTCTAAGGATGGGCCGCCGAAAGGAAAGGAAAGGCGGTCAAGGCCCCTTCCTGGGTAGGAGGGGCTACAGCCCCCTCCTGGAGAATTTCCCGGGGCCAGGACATCTGCGACGGCAGATGTGGTAAGTTGTGTGGGGTTTGGGGGGGGGTCTACGCTACCTTCTAGATACCTCACACGAGTCCTCGGACGACCTTTAAGTGGCGTCGAGTTTATTGGGGCCCCCGTCAAGTCAAGGGAAATTGGTAGTTGCACTCGAGGTACACCTCTGTGCGGTCGCCCCTCACAAGTGAGGGGGATATTTCTGGTTTAGGGATCTTGACACCGGTTACGACCTTGCCGTTGGCCCTTAAACGTTAGGATGTACAATTTCAAAATTTCAAGTTAAATGTTTTGTAGGATGTTAGTTCGGCTAGGAGAACCTTTGTATTAGAGAATATGTTAAGGTTAGCCAAACATCGCAATGTGGTAATGAAATTGTACATAATATGAAACTGTTATTTTAATGTTTTAATTTTTGTTTCATATTTTAATAAATACGGCCGGGAGGGTCACTCCCTCCCGTCTTCCAAAAGTTCAGAACTGTTTCCGGTTTCCCATCCTTGGGGATTGTGTTGAGAGGGGGTGGCGGGTATCTCAGCCATATTGTACGTAGCACAGTGCAAACACGCGTAGCGTAGCGTAGCGTAGCGTAGCATAGTGCAGTGGTCATTTTTTGCTTGCCCACGGTCCTCAATGTCAAGTTGGAGACCGCGAGCAAGGAAAATGACATCCCGGCGAGACTTTTTCCTCGGTCACGATCAGCAACATCAAGTTGATGATCGCGAGCATGGAAAATAAACCTCCCGGCACGATTCTCAATGCGGGGAGGTCAGGTTTCTCATTGTGAGTGGTCACGTATGCTTGCGACCACTTGCAATGAGAAACTACCAGTCCGCTTTGAGAAAGCTGCCTCTTGATTAAAACTCTACTTGAGCGACACTAAAAGACAGCTCGCACAGTGCAAACAGTGCACTACACAGCTCGTGCAGTGCTACGCGTAGTTCGCAAAGTGCACTTCGCATAGCTACGACTAGTGCCACTTCGCGAACTAAGCCCAGGCTTATTTACAATATGACATTGGGTTCATACATATGCACTTAAATCCTTACATCTACCCAGCACTTCAAGACCACGAGGGAGCTGTTCCGTTTATTAACATGTCATTTTAAGTGCATAGACTAAGACCAGCTTGGAACCACTGTAACTTAGAGATGAAAGGAATCAACCAGACGTCTACCATTTGAGACATGCTGGTACCTGCTCAATAAGTTATTGTGGTCTTGGTTTAGTAAGATTAAAAGGAACTTGACGGATTTATTATTCTCTTCCAGCCTTAATGCAACGTTGAACACTAGGGCACCTTGGAAGCCTGATTTTTAGATTAGTCCTCTGCCGAACACGTTGCTCAAGTGAGAGGGTGGGCAATGTCATTGTGCAGCGGAACTCTAACCTGTAAGAAGGAACAGGAAAACACATAACACATCTCTTATGGGATGGTTGTAAGGACCTGCTAAATCTCCAGAGCCGGTCTTTTCCCATAGTTATCTACGGCGATAAGGGGACAGTGTCAACATACATTATCACCCTGACAGTTAGAAGGGATGCAAACTTTTCATAATGGCTCTTCCTCTATTTACCATAGAAAGTGAGCAACATAGATACATTCAGGCTAAAGGAACCTGCAAGTCTGTATGTGAAGAAATAGGATTGAGAGGAGAAAAGGAGTCTAGTTGGCCATAGTGGAGCAGTGATGGTGGCACAACCAAATTTACTATGTAATCAATGAGTTAATTTGTACTACTATTCACGGATTTGCTGTCATGTGCAGAAAATATTGCAAGTTTGTAGCTGACATCCTCTCTACTTCTATGACTCCTTTTCTTAAAATACCTTCAACACAAACTATTGCACGGTAAGAGGATGTCTGTTGCTTCAAATAGGAGTCCCTTGGGCAAGAAATGGTAAGTTAAGAGGAAGAGACTATGGAGTAAAACATTTAGGACACGGATCGATACAGATTAGGGCCGGCACGTGAAATAGTTCTTCAGAAGAAATTCATGTTGAGAAGTTTAGAACGGTTTCTACTGCACACGGTAGAAACACATGACATTTTTTCCTTTAAACTATGCTTATCCTGCAGAACAATGAAGAGAAAGCCAGCATATCAAATATGAATACACACACATTAGGTACCAGTAGCCACCTTATTATTATGCAACTGAAATCAACTGGGGCTTAATTTGCAGCAGTTCATTAGAACTCCAAACACGCATATGCTAGTAGCCCTATCTACTAGAAAACCTTTGCATTTGTTATAGTAATATCATAGTCAGCCCAACCCAAATTCGAGCCTGTGACCAAGAACTTGCGCATGTTTTTGTACGATGAGCACAGGCATGTGAACAGGGATCAGAATAAATTCCCTTAACTCGTAACGAGGGCCGTAAAGTAGTATTACAATTGGTTTCCATCTAGCTACAGTAGCTCCGCATTTAATGTAATACTTCCAGAAAAACAATCTCAACAGCCTTTGTTTGAACCTCGCCAAAGAGCCGTGGCAAGGGAATGAAAACGTACGAGTACTGCAAATGATGAAATGCCACGAGGAGGCATTTTCTTTTGCATTTACATTTCAAATTATGCCAGCAATTTAAAGAAATGGACATAATGTTTGCGATGGTAATGGAGAGGACGATTATCTACATAAACTGCATATAACCCTTCTGAATCACTTTTTTATCAAGACAGGAAATGAGTGCATAGTAATCCCATTATGTACTCCATATGAAAAATGTGTTGACTACATTTCTGCTCATGATATTATGTTGTAAGACTGGTATGAATAGTATAAATACCACTTATAAATATTTGAAAAACTGTAAAATACTTAGCACATTGTTGTAAATAAATATGTGTGTTGCAAAGCCATCCTGTGCCCTGGGCACCCCCAGTTTCTGCAGACTGGTACTGTTGGTAACTGACTGTCACTGTCCCTTGGCTCTGCCTAAGTAGGCAGGGCTATTGGGAAAACACAGTGAAAATGCAAGTTAACATGAAGGTACGTTTAATATTAGGGTACCCTTATAATTGGCATTCTCTCCCTTATAAGTCTCTTGTACATAATAGGATAGGGGATTACAACTACATTTAAGTCCTTAGTACATTTTAGGACATGGCAGTTTAGAAGCCCGCAGCCTTTTCTGCACCTGCATGCACCTCTGAGAGCCATTTTAAACATAGCCCTGTCTTGCAGCACTTCATAAAATGTAAATAGTTACCAAACTTGAATTTGGTGGTAAGGGCACTTACAGAGTGATAAACTACAATATTCTGGCATTTTATGTACCCTAGTGGTCTCCCCTTGGTGTCCCATATGTGGGGGATCATGTACTTAAAATAAGGGCCCTTTTAAGAGAGGTTTTTATGCCCTGGACTATAGGAAAATTGCATATTTTACTTCCCCATTGTAGTAAAATGCTTCCCAAATTCAACTTTAGGGCTAGGAGCACTTTGGAGTGAGGATCTACACTTTGTTTGCTATTTAGAACTCCTAAATTCTCCTCAGGTGTGCCAGGGGTGGGGGTCCTGTAGATTTAAGCAGGGTCTTTATACGTTTTATAGGCCCTGGTGCTGTACAAATTGTTCATGTCATTTTCCCCATGGTAGATCCCCATCCACGTAGGTTAACATGGCAATAGTTTATTAATGAATAACTATCGCTAAACATTTACAAAAAATATATTTCAAGGACTTAGGAGAATGGTAATAATAAATCCAACAATATCCTAGTGTTGAATGTATCCTAAAATATACAGAAAAGAAGTTGTACGACTTTGTCTGTAAGCCACAACTAAGCCATCCTGTGGTCTCCCCTGATTGGTCAGAGTTAAGAGAATTAGCCAGGCTGCTTTGATGAAGTGATAAGTGGCTCACCCAGTGAGAGGCTGTCTCTTTTATGATGGTTGTGGTCCAAAGTAATGCCAGACCAGAGTGGAGGGGCCATAAACCAGGGTATTTCAAATGGAGTTAGGACAGGCAAGGAATGCCAGGCACATCTACCCACCAGCTCCCCTGACCCAGCCACATGGCAGGCTTAAGGCAAGAATTTGCAGATGGAAGGGGAGGAGATCTATGGAACTGAGCCATACTTGAGGTTGGTTTAACAAGATTTTGCTCCTCTGCTGGAAATTCAGCCATACTGAAATTTGGAAGAATAGTGCCTTCTATTAAAAGCTTATGCCGCACTTTGTAGGAAGTGGTCATGCTCTGGAGTGTTGCCCTGCACCTCACTGAACAAGAGTGCTCTCCTCCTTGACCCCAGAGAGCCCTGAATAAATATGCAAGAAATGCAGAGATTCTCAGATCAGTTGCTTGAAACTCAGAGAAGAAGAGGCCTTGTCAAGCTGGAAACTTGATTTGCACCATCAGGCCCTGCATTCTGACTGACTGCGCCTATTGCATTATTTGGAACTACAGCCCTTTGGATGTACCTTGCTTCCAGAGGAATAAAGATTGGCCTACCTGCAAGCAACAGGCTAATAGAGCTTACCTGGACCATCCCCACTAAGAACACCCAGCCTGGAGTGTATCCAGTTAATGAATAAGGGTTCTGTACAATTGGATTGTGGTAACGGAAGTCTCAAACTTTCAAGGACCATCTTGGAGATTGCAGACCCTTAGATTGTGATTTGGACACTTTGGAACCCTCAGAGAAACTATATGAAGAAGTTGCAGAAGTTTGGAGAAGTTTGTAGTAACTTTGGGAAAGAACTTTATAAGTGGACAGACTCAACCTGGAGAGCCAGGCAGCGATCCTCAACCACGAGCTGGCCTGCCCTGCTGGTTCGTCCAGCTGTTAAGTTCCAAAGTTTGACCGGGACCTCCCTTGAAAGCAAGCTGGTAAACCCCCACTGAACTCTTCCTTGTGAAGTACATTGAGGGACCCTGGCAAAAAATGCTCCAGAAAAGATTCAAAGTCCCAAGGTAAAATCTGTACCGGCATTACAGCGAGAGCCAAGCCGCCCACCTTCAACCGTGAGCTGTCCTGGATCCCTAGTTCGTCCTGCTGAAAAGCTCAGCAGGTCCTATTCCCAGAGCTCTTGAAATTCATGCCAGCAACCACTCACTAAACCCGAACTGGTGAAGAGCCTCCATGCAACCCAGCCGAAAAAGCTCCAGAAAAGTTTGTAAGTCAGAAGGCAAAATCTTGACTGAGGAGTAACAAGAGGGTTATCCGAGCAGGGCTCCATCACGGTCAGACTGAAACTTTGACTCAGGTCCGGTCAAGAATGACCAGATATCCCAAGGTGGTGCAATTGGTTTCTAAGTGCTATTTCTTGCTAAATCTTTAAAAATCTATATCTCCAGTTCCCAACATTGGATTTTCAACGGTTTGTTGTCATTTTAAAGATAAAAATAATTGGTGTTGGATTTTTATTGTTTGTTGTGTGTTAAATATTCACTGATCTGGTGTTTTTAAATGCTTCACATACCTTTCTCTGAAGTTAAGCCTGCCTGCTCGCAGGCTAGCTACCAAGGGGAATAATGAGAATAATTTTTTAAGACCTATTCTGAGCACTAGTCGGTATTAGTGGCCTTATTGCCAGTGATAGATGCCTATTTACCATTACTAATAACCCAATTTCCAACAATGTGAAAGACACATTTGATGAATGCAGTACTTTGTCAATGACAAACTACCCTTTCGGAAGGCTTTTGATTTTATTGACGTACACTGATAATTCATTACTGTTTATGTTAATGCCCTTAATTTAGTTACCTGTCAACTCACAGGTATTGTCCTTATACATTCTGATTGCCTGATACCAACAATGTACTCGATTGATGGGGTTCGCAAGCAGATTGGGGGCAGAGCCAAGATGATACAGCTACAATGCTGAATGGGAAATTTATGAAAAATAACACTTTGAAGCCTCCTAACTGCCACGCTTGCCATAACCTACACTTACAGTAAGCCTCCTTGAAGTTACTAGGGGTATCAGCAGAGATTCAGAGAAGGTAGAATTTATTGGAAGACCATGGTCATACAGGCATTTTTGAAATGTGTCTGCCTTCTGCTACCAAGATATAGAATGTGATGTTGTAGCCCTTCATATTGGAAAAGTGTCAGAACCATGGCACAGGACATGTTGAAGGTTTGGCGGAGCTGAATCAGAGCTGAGGATTTAAAACAGGGAGGTGTGGGCAACAAATTAAGCAAGGTGCATTTTTCTTTACTCCTAACCAACTGTGGGGTGGTCCGCAGCAGTGGATTTCCAGCAGGGCCTCGGGCCCATGCCTCTCTCTTTCTTTCTTGCACCAGAAAACAAAAACGGATCAGCACTGAGATTTTTGTTATTAGGCACCAACACATTTATAATAGATTGAACGTCTGTACCCACCACCGACAGTTGTCAGAAGAGTTTGTTTACATGAATGATGGGTAAGATAACAGGTTAGGGCAACAAGTGACACAAATGTAGTTACCTATTGCATGACTTAAAATTGGTAAAAAATCTTTTATGGAAGGTAATTTAAGTTAGTAGTGATCTTAAAATTCTCTTGGGTGTATTCCTCTTTCTTCAGATGACAGACTCCTTTATCAATGTCCCTGAGCGAGTATTGAGCATCATACTTATCTTGTCTGTACTACTTTGGATGAGATCTTGAAATAGTGCAGACTGTGTCCAGGAAGCAGTGCGCAACATGTGGAGTGATAACGTGTGCAGCTGAAAATATTCACTCCTGTCCCTCTTGATTCTTTAATAAGTTACACACAGTATCCTAGCCAGGACAAAAGGACAATGCAATTGCATCAATGAAGTGTACTCCTATGATTAAAATTAGCTTTGCAAAAATGGCCCATGCATCCTGGATACTTTTAAACACATTGGAAACTAAAATGGCTGAAGCATTTACAATTTTTAATCAGATCTGAAAGAAATCAACCAAGTAATGAACTTTATACTGAGTAAAAAGACACACTAGCATGCTCAGGTACACTTATGTAACCAGAAATGGAGGTACAACATGGATGTGCAATTGGAATTAAAAGAAATTGTTAATTGCCTCAGGGCACCGTAGGAAGTGATATCAATTGAAGCATAACACAACATCAAAAACTAACAAAGATAAGCTGAATGGTTCGAATGAGATATCACAAAGAAACAATTTTCATCTGCTGGTGCTTCATGGGCAATAACATGCTCTGGAGAAGTGTTTCCGTTTGACGTTATTCACAGAGATTGGTGACATGCTTCATCATTGGGCCCCACCGGGTGAAGCTGAATGCCCATGTAATTTACTGGGCTTTCTTCAGGATCAAGGGAGAGTGTACCTCAGCGGTATGGGCACGCTAAGGCCCACCCTAACCTGAGGACGTGAAAGTAAACATTTGTGAAAAAATGTGTGTAAACAAACCAACAGGTTTGTGGGGTAGCCTCTAATTTTTTCGGTGACCGTTGGATTTGGTTCATGAGCGATCCACGCCCAATGGGTCTCAGGAGGGGGGGTTGAGGCGTACCGCCCGCAACGCCAGGCACCTTTAGGAACCTGTCTTCGTCCTCTGACCGGTAAATTACACGACAAGGGCAGAAACATGTCGACCCCGCTCTAAGTGGAAATAGACAAACAATTTATTTGGTAAATTTTCCCTACACATAATTTTAATATGACAGATTGGCTACCGAATAAAAATATTTTGTGAGACACAATCTGGTCATTTTTAATATTTACCACACTCATCACTACCTTCACAAAATCCCAGCTCCGCAGTAAATCTGGGGTTGCAGCACACCAGGGAGGCCTTTTGCTTCACCCGGTGGGGCCCAATGATGAAGCATGTCACCAGCCATGTTGTTGAGTGAGGGCCTTCTATATAAATCAAATTGATTTGCACACTCTGTTCCATGCTTTTTGGCTTTTGTTGTTTTTTTTAACAAATTTACACTCTTCTGTTGTTTATATTAGTCTTACAGGGGGACCGAGAGTGTACTCTTTTTTTCCCTCTCTCTCTTTGATTAGTTATTCACAGAGATACATGTGTATCAAACACAATGGACACTGACCCAGAGACTTCTGGATCCAGTCAACAAATTCTTATGATTCCATCATTAAAGTACATTGATTTACCTTAGTGCACATTTGAAACATGCAAATAAGGCAACACTTACACTTTCGCATCCGATCCAAAGGTTTAATATATCAAGATCCTTTATAAATAGGGCTCACAGTTTTATGGTATTTATTTTTTTGACATTTCTGTCGGAAGCTGACAATAGTATATTTCCACATTTTATTTAGCTGATATATGTGCAGTCAGGCTTGAATGCCAGACAGGGTTCAATGATATATAACACCCTTAGACCATAAATTAATTCACCTACATGAAAACAAGCACATGGTATTATCAACATTTGGCATATCTACTGCTGTTTAAGCCTCTTTACTAATATTTTTTTTTTAAACCATTACCTGTCATTCCATACAGCTAGTGGCCTGCAGTCATGACTGGTAGCATTTAGAATCACTCCAAAACATCCACATTTATGTTTTTATCCAGATCTAAAAATAAATACAGAAAGGAAAATAAATGGCTCTCTGTTCCATCTACCTGTAAAAGTAAGCAAAAACGAAAAACAGAGAGCCTTATTTATGATATTTCTGAAACCAAAGTTCACCCTTTTAGTAAAAACTAAAATTTTTAATTTTGATTGTATCACACAAATTCTTTAGAGCACATATGCTTGTGTGACTGGTATTGCAGAAAAATGTGTTGTACTGTAACTTGAATTTATGGTACTTAAAAATACTTGTGTGAGAAGTTGCCTTAAAACAATGGTAAACAGTGCAATGAAATTACTGGAAAAATGGAACTAAAAAGAAATACAAGACACAGGGACCATGGCTAATCTTGGTTAACCCTTGAATGTATACTCTAACTGATACCGATAGTGGGAATAATATTTAAATTTGATACAAATGCAAACATGGGTAGGGCTCCTGGTAGGGACAGTTTACCACTTTTTAAGAGCTGGATAGATATATTAGCTCTAAGCTACTGTGTCGCAGGGATTCCGTGCTCATACAGTACTGTGCATAGAGGCTTGGAACCTCAGTGAATTAGGTTGTGCCAAAAATCACCTTAGTACCCAAAGATACCCTACCAGACTAGCTACAGTGTCTCATTGGTTATCACAAACTCCCCATGCTTAGACAAACCAGAACATGGACTTAGTACACCTCAGGTAACGTGGAACACATGAACACTCTTTCGTTATACAATCATTTCAATCAAGAACAAGGAGTAAAAGAGGACATGTGCATATTTGAAATGTTTATTTACTAATGCAGTGCTCTCAAACGCAGTATCTTAGCTAATACAAGCAAACATATTATAAGAAACAAAGTAATCTGCATAGTCACTAGTCCGTAGAACACAAACGGTGAAAGCATGGTAATATGCTAAAATGAATAGGGTTTAGTAACACCTAATTCTCACCCTCCCTAGCTAGTATATCATATTATATCTAAGAAGGTCTCTTTGGGTTTAAGCAGGGCGGCCCCATACCTCAAGATCCTAGTGGTAAGGGATCACATCATCTTCCACCAGCTCTCTGCATGCGAAGCACCATCAAGTGTGTTTGTATGCTCTTGTGCAAAGCAATATAAAATGCGCCTAAAGCCAGAACTTGGACGCAGCTGCATGTATGTTATGTCTAGGAACGTGCGAAGATCAGAGCTCACAACAACCACTGTGTTGAGATATCCTTGAAGGTTTCTGCACTCACTGTACAGACACAGCTCGCCAAGCAAGGCTGATATCAGAGTAACAACATATTATTCTCGCATGAATCAAAACATTCTACTAGGCTCAAAGCTAAAGCAACAGCTATGTGTCGTGCGCAGAAGCAACAGAAAGGTAAAATGGCGTTTAAACTCCTAAAAAGCTCATGCTAACTTAACACAGCATACAGGCAATATATATCTATATGCCACCCTCCCTTGATCCGAGCACGAATAAGATAAGATAAGATAAGATAAGATTAGGGACTCAATTTTGAAATGCAGAGTTCAATAAAGTATTCAGTTCAAATTTGAGTAGGTTATGAAAAATAATTTAGTCCACCCAAAAATCCAAAATCTCACCAGCATGACAAAGTAATGTCCACTGGTATTAAAGCCAATAGGTCTGATATAAAAAATTGTCCAACATAATTTTGTAAAAAATTTTAGAGAGCAAAGAAAAAAAAAACTTCATGATATCAAAGGCCTCGAAAGGAGTCAGCCCAAAACTGAGTATGCAAAATAAGCAGCAACAGGCTCCAAAAGGAAGTCACTGTTATCATCCGAAAATAACTCAGCCATCCAATTCAATAGTGAGAAAGAACATACATGCTCTTCAATTACCGGAGCCTCTAGTACAGGGGTCTTCAAAGTGTGGGGCGCGACCCCCAGGGGGGCCACGGAGTGATTGAAAGGGGGTCGCGCATTCCCAATCACATTTCTGCCCGGGGTCCATCTGACTACAGGGATTCAGCCCCCCTCCTCCCCCGTAGTGTGTCTCAGCTCGAGCTGCTGTGACCTCCGCTGGGCTGTGTCTGCAGTCTTATCTCCAGCACAGCCCGGCACCCCTGAGTTTCACAGGTCGTTAACGGCCATTTGCATGTTTACATACCTTTTGAAAACTGGTCACTGAGGCTTAGTTTTTTTTTTATAGTTCCAGTACCCCCTGGGCCCCAACTCAGCCTTTCCCTTACATTTGTATTTTACATTTACTGCAAAAGTGTGAGAATGTATTTCATGAAAAGAAATAATAAAAAGTAGACCTGCCAGAAGAAAAAAATACCAGCCATTTTTCAACACACTGTTTGCTACCTCTCACATTTTGTTTGCTTTATATACTTGCACAAGTGCCACCATTGCCTCATGTAACGTTTGTTCTTGTGTTTGAGTGTGCCATTTATTGCAGTATTATACCTCTACTTTTACTTTGTATGCTTTTGTAACCTGCACACATCAATTTTTCCTTCTGTAATGTACCATTTGCTACCTCTTGTATTTTGGTTGCTCGCTATTGTCACTTTTGCCTCATGTAACTTAACGTTTGCTTTTGTACTTAGTTCACTTGTAATTTTCTCCTCATGTAACATTACTGTTCCTATTGTGAAGCGCTCTGACACCTTCGGGTAAAGTCCGCGTTATATAAAAACGCATAAACAAATACATTCGTAATGTGACTTTTCGGTCTTTGTTCCCTTTATCAGTCATGGATCATTGAGGCAGCCCTAGAACACAATTAAAAGTGCTTTCTATTTATATTTGCTGTTCCAAGTATGCACAGATGAGTGCTGAAATATACAGCTTTACGTGACTGCTTATTTTTGTACCGTCTGGGACATCAAAATATTGAGCAGGCAACCCTAATCATAGGACTGGAAGTATGTTGCAAGATCAGAATATTTATTTCCTCCGCCCTCGATCCCTGATTAATGTCATAATAGCAATAGTTTAACCTATATCTTAAACCCTACGCCGCAGTCAATAATATGTTGAGTTACTTCAAGTGTCTGGAAATGCACCCTGCATTCAGAGAACTCACTTCTCATTCTAGCACTTCACTTTCATGCTCACCCTGCATTCACAGCGATCACAATGCACTCACACTGATCACCATGCACTCACATCATTCACCCTCTCACCCTGCACTCGCAGTGATCACTCTGCAATCACAATGCACTTGCGTTGTTCTCCCTGTACCTCAACCTGCAGCCACGCTACTCATCTGCACTCATCCTGCACTCATGTGACACCTCATTCACCATCCCCCTCGCTGCTCAATTTGCAACTCGCTCAAACAAGCCCATCATTAACCATGCATTCTTTCATCCCACTCTGCACTTATATCCACACTCAAATTCATATGGCCACCTCACTCACCCTGCATTCACTCCTTTTACCATACTCTCACACTGTTGCATCGCTCACCGTGCACTCACATGGGCACTCTTCTCATCCACAGAGGGCAGGGTTTTAGGAACCCCTGCTGCTCCCGGACAGGGCCAGGTGAGCTTCTAATGTGGAAGCACGTATTCCTGCGGCGTGGAAGGCCCATCACAAAGGTTTACTAGACATCTTTCTGATGTTAATTGCTGTATTTTGGTTGTAAACTGGTACCGTTTTATTGTGAGCAAAAAAAATTCAAAATAATGAAGCAATTCTATCCCAAAATAACGTGGCATCACATAACATTTACATTTTCCTCTCACACAATTTAGTCAAGCCTTCTGTGTAATTTGGTCCTCACCTGCCTCATAATTCCAGAAGCCCTGCCTACAGGTTTAGAAATGTTTGTCAGGAGGGGGTCCTTATGACTGAAAATGTTGACAGGGGGGTCTCGGCACCCAAAAGTTTGAAGACCTCTGCTCTAGTACCATCAGAGGACAACTCGTGGGTTTTCAATGAAGCTGTGTGCCAAGAAATCTTGCGCCACTGCGAATATATTCCAACGACCCAGTACTCCATGCGTCGCTGCAAAGGCCATAATCCCTCCATCAGAACAAGGCATGGGCGTAAAATCCGTTCTGCTCGCGAAATTTGCGGATTTTCGGCAAATTCGCAATCTGGGAACTCTCATGAATTTGCCGAAAATTCTCAAATTCGCACGCAGCTGATTTTTTTGCTTGGTGATACAACATTGCGGCGCGCGACGTTCACTTACCGTGATTCAGCGTTTGCAGAGTTGTTTTTCTCCATATTTTGCATGTGCTGCGCCATTTTGGATCTTGCTGCGGGATCCCGCAGGAGTTTGGCGACCACGATTACGTCATCGCGGCTTGCCACCTTGCACAGCACGCATCGCGAGAGTTCGCAATTGCGAACACGTGATGCGGCGGGCAGCAACAATCTCGCACTCGTGAAATTGCTAAATTTGCAGTTCTGCACAAGAAATCCACCAGCAAGCAGCATAAACCTTCTGAAAATGATGATTTTGATCAGAATAACTCCTCAGGTTGACATTTGCCTGCACTTCTTTTTGCAAGGAGTCCATTTCTGACTAACAAATACAAAGGCGCACAAATTCATTTCCCGCTTCGAGCCAGATCTGTTATCTTCTCACTCCGCGCTCTCAACGTTACGGAGTTTGACTGAATGACCTACGTAGACGGCGTTGTCCGCTCATTTACCTTTTACTACAGGAGACTATTTACAAAAGCAGATAATTTGTCTTCCTGCATTGTGCCAGACCCGTGGATCCCTTGAAGGTTCGATTTTCAACAACCCAGAGTTGAGGCCTCCACCTTATTTGATTGACCACGACTTCCTAGCGTGGCGTTCCTTTCCATGTACAGAGCCCGGCTGGGCCGTACTCCATGAATTGCCCCATCCCCCTCTCCCTGTGTGACGTCCTGATGAAGACCCTGTGAAAGGACTTTAATTAGCCTGCAGATAGGGGTCGAAACGTCGACTGTTTTCTTTTCGTTGAAATTCCGGCACACCCCCGATTCATCTAATATTCAGATGTGACCGTTGAATGTTATCTAGTGAACATGCCTCAAATTTCGCTTTGTACTTGGGCATTTGTACTATAATTGTTTTTTATAATGTCTCCAATTTTGTAATACATTTGTTACCTTTTTGATACTGTGTTACTTTTCCTTGTCCTAACACTCCTTTGAGCACTACTTTGCCTCCCTCCCTCTCTCTCTCCCCTTGGGGCTTGCAATTACAATTTAATGTGATTATATACTGCCACTGGCAATCACGTAGTGTTTGGTAATAAATCACAATACCAATCGAAAAATTGCTTTATTACATTGCTTTATTGGTTGTCTTAAAATAATTCCAGTGTATGTATTTGACAATACACCTCCCTTGCGGGGACCCCTCTTACATATGTACTTGCCACCTTGCACAGCACGCATCGCGAGAGTTCGCAATTGCGAACACGTATATGCGGCGGGCAGCAACAATCTCGCACTCGTGAAATTGCTAAATTTGCAATTCTGCACAAGAAATCCACCAGCAAGCAGCATAAACCTTCTGAAAATGATGATTTTTATCAGAATAACTCCTCAGGTTGACATTTGCCTGCACTTTTTTTTGCAAGGAGTCCATTTTGAGGGGGGTGGGAGGAAGGAAGTGCCCCACAGTCTCCAACTTCCTGTTCCTGTCCAGCAGGCTCCTCCCAGTGCTTTCTTCATGTGCTGGTCACTTTCATTGGGATCTTGACCTGGAAGGATTACTTTTTGTGAATGCTGCTGGATATTTGGATTTGAGGCCTTTTTGACTTTCTTTGGATAACTTTTGGATTATAAATTTCACAAGTAAGTTTGTTTGGGGCATTACAGTTGCTGCAACTACAATTTTGGAATTTTCGATTTTTGGGCTGTTGTTGGGGCCTTTTGCCCAGGGGTACTCAGTGGTGGATGGACTGAGTCTTTCTGTGGGGTCTCTTTAATGTAAACATCATGGAGGGCATGGATGGCATGGGATTCTGCTGATTTGTTTGTGTTTTTCGATTTTTTGGGATGTTGATGGGGACTGGTCATGTGGGTGGGGGCCATTTTGAGTGCTGGTACAGGCAGGCCCTGGCCATGTGCTGGGGGGAAAGGGGCCATTTTGAAGGCAGGCAGTGTTCTCAGGCCTGCACCCATTTTGCCTAGCTTTCATCCGTTATGCCCAGGGGTAGTGAGTGGTGAATGTGACTAGTCTTTCTGTGGGGTGTCTTGAATTTAAACATCATTGAGGGCATGGATGGCATGGGATTGTGCTGATTTTTGTGTGTTTTTCGATTTTTTTGGCTGCTGTTGGGGCCTTTTGCCCAGGGGTAGTGAGTGGTGCATGGACTGAGTCTTTCTGTGGGGTCTCTTCAATGTAAACATCACGGAGGGCATGGATGGCATGGGATTGTGCTGATTTATTTGGCTGCTGTTGGGGCCTTTTGCCCAGGGGTAGTGAGTGGTGAATGGACTGAGTCTTTCTGTGGGGTCTCTTTAATGTAAACTTCATGGAGGACATGGATGGCATGGGAGTGTGCTGATTTTTGAGTGTTTTTCGATTTTTTGGGGTGTTGATGGGGACTGGCCATGTGGGTGGGGCCATTTTGAGTGCTGGTACAGGCAGGCCCAGGCCATGTGCTGGGGGGCAAGGGGCCTTTTTGAAGGCAGGCAGTGTTCTCAGGCCTGCACCCATTTTGCCTTGCTTTCATCCATTATGCCCAGGGGTAGTGAGTGGTGCATGGGCCTAGTCTTTCTGTGGGGTGTCTTGAATTTAAACATCATTGAGGGCATGGATGGCATGGGATTGTGCTGATTTTTGTGTGTTTTTCGATTGTTTTCGGCTGCTGTTGGGGCCTTTTGCCCAGGGGTAGTGAGTGGTGCATGGACTGAGTCTTTCTGTGGGGTCTCTTTAATGTAAACATCATTGAGGGCATGGATGGCATGGGATTGTGCTGATTTATTTGGCTACTGTTGGGGCCTTTTCCCCAGGGGTAGTGAGTGGTGCATGGACTGAGTCTTTCTGTGGGGTCTCTTTAATGTAAACTTCATGGAGGACATGGATGGCATGGGAGTGTGCTGATTTTTGAGTGTTTTTCGATTTTTTGGGGTGTTGATGGGGACTGGCCATGTGGGTGGGAGCCATTTTGAGTGCTGGTACAGGCAGGCCCTGGCCATGTGTTGGGGGGCAAGGGGCCATTTTGAAGGCAGGCAGTGTTCTCAGGCCTGCACCCATTTTGCCTAGCTTTCATCCATTATGTCCAGGGGTAGTGAGTGGTGCATGGGAATAGTCTTTCTGTGGGGTGTCTTGAATTTAAACATCATTGAGGGCATGGATGGCATGGGATTGTGCTGATTTTTGTGTGTTTTTCGATTTTATTCCGCTGCTGTTGGGGCCTTTTGCCCAGGGGTAGTGAGTGGTGCATGGACTGAGTCTTTCTGTGAGGTGTCTTTAATGTAAACATCATTGAGGGCATGGATGGCATGGGATTGTGCTGATTTATTTGGCTGCTGTTGGGGCCTTTTGCCCAGGGGTAGTGAGTGGTGCATGGACTGAGTCTTTCTGTGGGGTCTCTTTAATGTAAACTTCATGGAGGACATGGATGGCATGGGAGTGTGCTGATTTTTGAGTGTTTTTCGATTTTTTGGGGTGTTGATGGGCACTGGCCATGTGGGTGGGGGCCATTTTGAGTGCTGGTACAGGCAGGCCCTGGCCATGTGTTGGGGGGCAAGGGGCAATTTTGAAGTCAGGCAGTGTTCTCAGCCTGCGCCCATTTTGCCTAGCTTTCATCCAGTATGTCCAGGGGTAGTGAGTGGTGCATGGGAATAGTCTTTCTGTGGGGTGTCTTGAATTTAAACATCATTGAGGGAATAGATGGCATGGGATTGTGCTGATTTGTGTGTGTTTTTTTATTTTTTTGGCTGCTGTTGGGGCCTTTTGCCTAGGGGTAGTGAGTGGTGCATGGACTGAGTCTTTCTGTGGGGTCTCTTTAATGTAAACATCATGGAGGGCATGGATGAAATGGGATTGTGCTGATTTTTGTGTGTTTTTCGATTTTTTGGGGTGTTGATGGGGACTGACCATGTGGGTGGGGGCCATTTTGAGTGCTGGTACAGACAGGCCCTGGCCATGTCCTGGGGGGCAAGGGGCCATTTTGAAGGCAGGCAGTGTTCTCAGGCTTGCACCCATTTTGCCTAGCTTTCATCCATTATGCCCAGGGGTAGTGAGTGGTGCATAGGCCTAGTCTTTCTGTGGGGTGTCTTGAATTTAAAAATCATTGAGGGCATGGATGGCATGGGATTGTGCTGATTTTTGTGTGTTTTTCGACTTTTTGGGGTGTATAACTGATGTTCCTCTGTCTTCCATTGCTTTTAGGTGCACAAGAGAAAACACCAGTGCCAGGAAGAAGTCCTGCAGCGGTCTGTGCAGCATAACTTCACGCGACGTCACGTGTGGTAACAGACAAGACAACTCTGCAACTCGTGCAACTGCGGCCTGCTGTTCTGACATCTGAAGAAGATGGCCCCAAAAAAAGTTCACCTTAGCTCCTCTAGCAAGAAAGTTGCCAGTAAGGAGCATAAGAAGCAAGTGGCGCCACTTACCAAGGAGACTGGTGTGCCACCCGCCACATTTTTTGAGAATAAAAAAAGAAGTACGCCTGCAGCAGCAGCGGGATCTGCTGGGGACCAAGCTGGGAGCAGCACCCTCGCTCCATTGGGCTCAGTGCTACCACCACCATGCCAACTTAAGTCCAAGCCCTTGAGTGCTTTAGAGTCAGCCAGTCTAGTTGTTCAATCACCATCGATCAGTGATGTTGGCTCATCGCAAGAAAGTAGCAGCATCCCTCAATCAACACAGGTTGTTGTAACTCATCTAACGAGTGTTCAACAACCACAGCCGCAACAACAACCACATGTGCAAGTACAAGCCCAAGTACTTGTGGAAGGAGAGGCAGCACAAGGAGATGCGCAAGCAGAGGTGCATGGAGCGGCACAAGTGCCCACAATAGTTACAAATGGGGGTGGGGTCGCACACTACTCACACACCGGCGGTGTCGCCCCTAAGGACTCTGGTCAATGTAGGAAAGTGTTTGCGATGCATCATCTTTCGATCTTCTGCTATCTTCGCTGTCTTCGCCATCCCTGGACACGTGTTTCGGGGTATTACCCCTCATCAGCAGGGATAGGCAGTGTTCTGGGGTTGCCGATGGCTGCCAATATCTGCCAGGTATAGTACCACTCTGGCGCGTAGGTGCGGGATCCCAGGCTCGTCAGCTCTCTGCTCAAGGGAGCTTTAAAGTTACAAATGGGGGTGGGGTCGCACACTACTCACACACCGGCGGTGTCGCCCCTAAGGACTCTGGTCAATGTAGGAAAGTGTTCGCGATGCATCATCTTTCGATCTTCTGCTATCTTCGCTGTCTTCGCCATCCCTGGACACGTGTTTCGGGGTATTACCCCTCATCAGCAGGGATAGGCAGTGTTCTGGGGTTGCCGATGGCTGCCAATATCTGCCAGGTATAGTACCACTCCGGCGCGTAGGTGTGGGATCCCAGGCTTGTCAGCCCGCTGCTCAAGGGAGCTTTAAAGTTACAAATGGGGGTGGGGTCGCACACTACTCACACACCGGCGGTGTCGCCCCTAAGGACTCTGGTCAATGTAGGAAAGTGTTCGCGATGCATGATCTTTCGATCTTCGCTATCTTTGCTGACTTCGCCATCCCTGGACACGTGTTTCGGGGAATTACCCCTCATCAGCAGGGATAGGCAGTGTTCTGGGGTTGCCGATGGATGCCAATATCTGCCAGGTATAGTACCACTCCGGCGCGTAGGTGCGGGATCCCAGGCTCGTCAGCCCGCTGCTCAAGGGAGCTTTAAAGTTACAAATGAGGGTGGGGTCGCATACTACTCACACACCGGCGGTATCGCCCCTAAGGACTCTGGTCAATGTAGGAAAGTGTTCGCGATGCATCATCTTTCGATCTTCTGCTATCTTCGCTGTCTTCGCCATCCCTGGACACGTGTTTCGGGGTATTACCCCTCATCAGCAGGGATAGGCAGTGTTCTGGGGTTGCCGATGGCTGCCAATATCTGCCAGGTATAGTACCACTCCGGCGCGTAGGTGCGGGATCCCAGGCTCGTCAGCCCGCTGCTCAAGGGAGCTTTAAAGTTACAAATGGGGGTGGGGTCGCACACTACTCACACACCGGCGGTGTCGCCCCTAAGGACTCTGGTCAATGTAGGAAAGTGTTCGCGATGCATCATCTTTCGATCTTCTGCTATCTTCGCTTTCTTCGCCATCCCTGGACACGTGTTTCGGGGTATTACCCCTCATCAGCAGGGATAGGCAGTGTTCTGGGGTTGCCGATGGCTGCCAATATCTGCCAGGTATAGTACCACTCCGGCGCGTAGGTGCGGGATCCCAGGCTCGTCAGCCCGCTGCTCAAGGGAGCTTTAAAGTTACAAATGGGGGTGGGGTCGCACACTACTCACACACCGGCGGTGTCGCCCCTAGGGACTCTGGTCAATGTAGGAAAGTGTTCGTGATGCATCATCTTTCGATCTTCTGCTATCTTCGCTGTCTTCGCCATCCCTGGACACGTGTTTCGGGGTATTACCCCTCATCAGCAGGGATAGGCAGTGTTATGGGGTTGCGATGGCTGCCAATATCTGCCAGGTATAGTACCACTCCGGCGCGTAGGTGCAGGATCCCAGGCTCGTCAGCCCGCTGCTCAAGGGAGCTTTAAAGTTACAAATGGGGGTGGGGTCACACACTACTCACACACCGGCGGTGTCGCCCCTAAGGACTCTGGTCAATGTAGGAAAGTGTTCGCGATGCATCATCTTTCGATCTTCTGCTATCTTCGCTGTCTTCGCCATCCCTGGACACGTGTTTTGGGGTATTACCCCTCATCAGCAGGGATAGGCAGTGTTCTGGGGTTGCCGATGGCTGCCAATACTGCCAGGTATAGTACCACTCCGGCGCGTAGGTGCAGGAGCCCAGGCTCGTCAGCCCGCTGCTCAAGGGAGCTTTAAAGTTACAAATGGGGGTGGGGTCGCACACTACTCACACACCGGCGGTGTCGCCCCTAAGGACTCTGGTCAATGTAGGAAAGTGTTCGCGATGCATCATCTTTCGATCTTCTGCTATCTTCGCTGTTTTCGCCATCCCTGGACACGTGTTTCGGGGTATTACCCCTCATCAGCAGGGATAGGCAGTGTTCTGGGGTTGCCAATGGCTGCCAATAT
The DNA here is from genome assembly GCF_964263255.1 of Lissotriton vulgaris. Classification (NCBI taxonomy): domain Eukaryota; kingdom Metazoa; phylum Chordata; class Amphibia; order Caudata; family Salamandridae; genus Lissotriton; species Lissotriton vulgaris. Next base: position 1,409,312,477 of record NC_141693.1, on the reverse strand, counting down.
CTGCCAGGTATAGTACCATTCCGGCGCGTAGGTGCAGGATCCCAGGCTCGTCAGCCCGCTGCTCAAGGGAGCTTTAAAGTTTCAAATGGGGGTGGGTCGCACACTACTCACACACCGGCGGTGTCGCCCCTAAGGACTCTAGTCAATGTAGGAAAGTGTTTGCGATGCATCATCTTTCGATCTTCTGCTATCTTCGCTGTCTTCGCCATCCCTGGACACGTGTTTCGGGGTATTACCCCTCATCAGCAGGGATAGGCAGTGTTCTGGGGTTGCCAATGGCTGCCAAAATCTGCCAGGTATAGTACCACTCCGGCGCGTAGGTGCTTGATCTCAGGCTCGTCAGCCCGCTGCTCAAGGGAGCTTTAAAGTTACAAATGGGGGTGGGGTCGCACACTACTCACACACCGGCACCGCCACCACCTACCGCTTCCATATTTTCTCGCCAGAGGGACCTCCATCCACCTCGACCTCCATTTCCGCAATTAGTGGTGCTGCAAGTGCACAACATAGTAAAGTTCGGCAACACACATCCACCACTTCATCTGGCATTAGCATGACCAGTATTGCCTCCTCCGCCCCCCACAGACATTTGAAGTCCACAGATTGGGACTTCTTTAGTGTTAGCACAACAAGGTAAAACATAGCCATTTGTACCATTTGTAAGCTTGCAGTTAGTCGTGGTAAGCTTGGTACCAACCATGGTAGCGGAGGCCAGAGAGGTCATCTTGAGAGACAGCACACTGTCAAATGGCATGCACACCTAAATGAGATCAAGGAAGCCCGAATTGCAAGTCAACAAACTGTATCCGTTGATGTTTCATCTGATGATGACGAGGAGGAAGCGTCAAACATTTCTTCACTTACACCCAGTACCCCTGTCAGCAGCACACCCCCTGTGAGCCACACTAAGAGTGTGGGAGAGAGTGAGACACCAATGCGAAAAATTTCATCATCACCGAGCGTAACTGGGTCGAAGAAGTCATCATCATCATCATCCCGTAAAGTCATGGTCCAGCCCACCATTAGAAGCATGTTGTTTTCAGATGCGCCATTTGAACGCAACCACCCAATGACGCGTCTGTATAACACTAAGCTGGCTAAAATGCTAGCTCTGGACCTTCTCCCTTTTTCTTTTGTGGAAGGGGTTGGTTTTCTTGAATTAGTGGCAACGCTCTGCCCTAAATGGAAGGTTCCTAGCCGGTTCTATTTTGCCAGAGTTGCGGTTCCAGCACTACATGAAGTTGTGCTGGAGGTGATTGGGGCAGCTTTGCAGAAGAGTGCTGTTCACACCATACATCTGACAACAGACATGTGGACCAGTTGCGCAGCCACTGATTACATGTGCATCACTGCACACTGGGTCTCTTTTTCAGGGGTTACAACAAAGCTAAGGGCAGGTGTTGACCCGGACAACGTTTTTAAAGCTGCTCGGAAACATGCAACACTAGCCATGTTTGGCATGGAGAAAAGTCATACAGGAGAAAACATTTTGCAGGAGTTTAACACAAAGGTCTTCCCCCAATAAAATGCAAGATTGGTTATGTTTCCACAGATAATGGCGCCAATGTAGTTAAGGCCATGGATATGGGTAACTATCTCTTAGTGCCGTGTTTGGCGCACTGTATAAACATGGTTGTTAAGAAAATTCTTGAGTGAAGAAAGTCCAGTGTGCGAGTTACTGACCACCTGCCAAAGAATGTGCCCACATTTCAGCCATTCTTTTAAGGCCCGGAAGCATCTGAGGAGCCTGCTACATCAACGTAAACTGCCAGTGAAAGCACTCATCCAGGAGGTGGCAACACGTTGGAACTCAACCTTCTACATGCTTGAGCGTCTGTTTGAGCAGTATGCGGAAGTTGATCAGTATTTCTTTGCACAGGGTCCAGCTATGAAGGACCTGAGGATACATGCGGAGCAATGGAAGCTTGTTCAAAGCCTGACAGACATGCTTCGTCCTTTTGAGGTCTTCATGCGTGCAGTCAGCAGGGAGGACTGTAATTTGGGAAAAGCTATCCCATTGTTGCGCATGCTAGAGCACCAACTGAAGGCGGTGTCTTCTACGTTTCAAATGATGAAAAAAAGCAAGAAGCTTTTGATTTGGCGGAGAAATTATTAGAGCGCCTACTTTGCGATGAACGTCTTCAAAAGATCCACACAGAACAGCATTACATTTGTGCTACTATTCTGGATCCACGGTACAAAAAGGCACTGGAAGGCAGAGTATTCTTTCCTTTTGATGACACAGAAGTTACAAAGTACAAACGTTGGCTAGCTGTGTCAGCCATGAGGTTTGAAAAAGAACGGCAGGAAATTGAAGGAAAAGGCAGTACATCAGCATCAGCAGGCCATCTGGAGTCAAAAGAATCAACTTCTGCACCTGTGGCTATGGCAGAAGTGAGTGATTTTCCATCTCAGCCGTTAAAGACACCAGCAACCGGATCATCTGCACCAGACACAACAGTAACTTTGTGTGAAGTAGAGGAGTGGCTAACTCAGCTTGGGTTTGCTTCTCAAAAGGTCCCAGCAAAAAGTAATCAAAGTGGAGGAACCGTGGAGAACCTTGAATCGATGGTGCAGGACTATGTGAATGACTCAACAGAGGTCTATGTTCATGATGACCCATTTGCGTATTGACATGGGAAAAAAGAATTGTGGCCAGAGATCTCCAGCCTGGCTATAAATTACTTGTCTTGTCCACTCGCAAGTGTGTCTTCTGAACATGTTTCAAGTGCTGCTGGAGGCATTGTAACGTGCAAAAGGACCCGCCTCTCGCCCAAAAATGTGGAGAGGTTAACAATGATCAAGATGAATCAGCACCTCATACCACCAGATTACAAAATATGAGAATACACGCAGGAAGAAGACGAGGAGGACACCAACTTAGATGAGGGAAGTTCTTCTCTGTTAGGTGACCTACTCCCGCCTGAATTTGCAGAGAATGAGCACAAACTCTTCTTCCCTGACACCGAGCCCTGAAAATGAGCCAATGAATCATTAACTTTCTTTTTCGTCCTTATTCACTTTTATTCCTGTGTGTCTGTTTTTCTTTGTATTGCAAAATCTATATAAAAAAAAACTTTAATCACCTAATCACAAAAACAAGCCCATCACCAGAACTTTCTTCACTTATTTGCTTATTGATTTGAAGGTGCCGCAGTCTGCATTCCTCAGGTTCACAAGTTCACAAGAACATGCTCCTCTATCCTCCAGACTCCTATTTCCCTGAAATCAGATGGCTGGATTATGCCCAATGAAGAAAGACTTGGCACTTGTGGGGGTGTTCTACTTCTTTGCGGGTGAGTTAAAGGGTCAGGGGCCATTGCTGGGAAGGTCTAATACTGGATAAGAGTGTTTTGGAGAAAATCAGAGTTGAATGAGTGTTTGCCTTTTTGCTCACTATCATCGTTTCGGGGGCCTCTTTGGGTGGGTTCCTGGTGTTTGGGGGTGGGTTTTGGGGCCTGTGAGCACTGCTGGCACAGTCTAATGTTGATTGCATTTGTTTTCCAGGACATCCATGGTGGAAAAGTGGAGTTATAACCTAGCTGCAAAGCGCGTTTGGACAGAAGGCCGAAAAACATTGTATGAGATTTTCCATTTTTGCTTTTTGCCTGTTTGGGGGTGTTGTGCTTTTTTGCGGGTGTGTTGGTGGGTCTTGGGGCATTGCTGGGAAGGTCTAATACAGGATAAAAGTGGTTTGGAGAAAATCAGAGTTGAAAAAGTTTTTGCCTTTTTGTTCACTATCATGTTTTTGAAGGCCTGTTTGGGGGGGGTTCCTGGTGTTTGGGGGTGGGTTTTGGGTTCTGGGAGCACTGCTGGGTATGGATACTTTTGATTGCAAGAGGTTTGGAGCAAATCAATGTTGGCAAAGGGGAGTTAGGGCCTAGCAAATTCAAATTTCAAAGCTTTATTCGACAGCAAGTCATAAAAGCAATTTTTACATCCTACACTACACAATGAATACTACAACAATATTAAAAAAACTCATTAAACATGGTGCTGTCATATTACAGATTTTGAAACAATTTATACATAGTAAATAAAATGGTTCGATAAAAACCTATATTATTAAGACTAATCTATGGCAGACGGTATCAGTTATTTCATCGAGCAGTATCTAGCTGTTGTAAAGTGCGGGTGCGTATAGTCCATGACCAACCTAAACATTTTGCGACAGCAATCGCCAAGCAATGTGTACAGTCCGATTCCAGCATTCTTAGCGCCTCTATACACCTGCGCGTAACAAGATTTAAGCACACTGGTTTTATCCATTTTCTTCGTGGGCTAACATAAAGGGGTCAAACAAACAGTATGTGAGCAATATTCTCTATCAAATCTTTACAAAAGGAACATTTATTGTCCTGAATTACTGACCATTTGCGGGTAAACGCCTTTGTAGGAAGCGTCCCGATTCTGAATTGGAAATACAATTTTCTATCAAATGGCCTTTCAATAATGTCCCAGTATGGCTCACAAGATGGTACGGGTTTAATATCCAAAAACTTCCTGCTAGATGTATGTTAGAACCAATGCTATAAGCGGACGACCATTTCCCAATACATGTTCTTTAATATTGCCTTTGATGGAAAGCTTTCAACATTGGGAGAATTCCACAGGTGGTCTAATTCCAGCTTAGTGAGCAACCCTCTTATTTCCTTCAACCACGAGATTGAATGAAAGCGATCTGCCCTAATGATGTCCTTTAGGGCAGTAGCATAATGCACAAGTTCAGGAGTGGTCATGATGGGTCTCCAGTATAATAAGGGTCGCAGCCGTGCCAAGTCCACAATGTTTTTCCTGCCAAGGTCGTATGCCAGTGCTAGGGTTGGAGTACTTTGGGGAACCCCAATCAGACGGCGAAAAAACCTGTTTTCCACCAATGTTAGTTGTTTCAAGTTGGAGAAACCCCAAAGTTCCGAACCGTATAAAGAGACACTGATCACCTTCATATTATAAATTTCTAGGGCAGGGGTGATAGGCTTAGTCAATGAGGCTTTATGTTTATGGGCCACTACACCCGCCAACTGGTGGAATTTTAAGACAGCCATGTCGAGGTGGTTTTTCCAGCTCATATTGCACTGAAGGGGTATACCTAAATACGTGAAAGTCTCAACCTGTTCTAAGTGAATACCGTTAAAGTTGATTGAGCCCTTGAAAGTATTCTGCTGGTTCAAGCACATGAACTTGGTTTTGGATGTATTTATCTGAAGTCCACGTGCTTTGCAGAACTCACCGAAAGCATTAACTGCCTTCTGGAGCCCACTCGGTGTGCGAGAAACTATGAGCGTGTCGTCCGCAAACATAAGAACAGGCACGCGTGGAGTTGGCAGCTCTGGGGCCATTGCTGGGAAGGTCTAATACCGGATAAAAGTGTTTTGGAGAAAATCAGAGTTGAAAAGGTTTTTGCCTTTTTGCTCACTATCAAGTTTTTGGGGGCCTGTTTTGGTTGGTTCCTGGTGTTTGGGGGTGGGTTTTGGGGTCTAAGAGCACTGCTGGCACCGTCTAATGTTGATTGCATTTGTTTTCCAGGACATCCATGGTGGAAAAGTGGAGTTATGACCTAGCTGCACAGCGCGTTTGGACAGAAGGCCGAAAAATATTTAAGTATGAGATTTTTCCATTTTTGCTTTTTGCCTGTTTGGGGGTGTTGTGCTTTTTTGCTGGTGGTTTGGCGGGTCTTGGGGCATTGCTGGGAAGGTTTAATACCGGATACAAGTGGTTTGGAGAAAATCAGAGTTGAAAAAGTTTTTGCCTTTTTGCTCACTATCATGTTTTTGAGGGCCTGTTTGGGGGGGTTCCTGGTGTCTGGGGGTGGGTTTTGGGGTCTGGGAGCACTGCTGGGTATGGATACTTTTGATTGCAAGAGGTTTGAAGAAAATCAATGCTGGAAAAGGGGAGTTAGGGCCTAGCTGCAGAGCGCGCGCGGAGTGATTTTGGAAGTTTGCCTGAGAATTTCAAAGTCTCCATTTTTGTAGTTTTGCTTTTTGGCTGTTTGGGGGTCTTCTACTTGCTTCCGCCTGGGTTTGCGGCTCTGGGGCCATTGCTGGGAAGGTCTTATACTGGATAAAAGTGGTTTGGATAAAATCGGAGCAGAAAAAGATGTTGCGCTTTTGATCACTTGCCTGCCTTTGGGGTGCTGTTTGGCGGGCTTTTAGGTTGTTGTGGGTGGGTTTTGGGGTCTGGGAGCACTGCTGGCACAGTCTAATGTGGATTGCATTTGTTTTTCAGGAAATCCGTGGTGGAAAAGGGGAGGTAGGGCCTAGCTGCACAACCCGTTGGGACAGAATTGAAAGAAGGCCGAAAATATTGTAAGTATGAGATTTTCCATTTTTGCTTTTTGCCTGTATGGGGGTGTTCTGCTTTTTTGTGGCTGGGTTGGCAGGTCTTGGGGCATTGCTGGGAAGGTCTAATACCGGATAAAAGTGGTTTGGAGAAAATCAATGCTGAAAAGCGTTTTGGCACGTTAACTTAGGGCTCGTTAGGGTTAGCACTAGGAGCAGGATTGCATGTGTTTCCGGGTGTTCTAGATTTTTGCAACTGAGTTTTGGGGCCTTAGAGCACTCGTGGAAATGTGTAATTTTGGTTGCAAGTGGTTTGAAGAAAATCCATGGTGGGAAAGGGGGGATTTGGCCTAGTTAAAGAAAGCGTTTGCCACTATTCTTAAATTAGGGCTTGTTAGGGTTAGCAGTATTGTATTGCATGTGTTTGGGCGGGGGCTCTTTGTGGGGGGGTTTGCGAGTCTTGGAGTGATGCTGGGTATGGATACTTTTGCTTGCTTGCAAGTGGTTTGAATACAATCCACGGTGGGTAAGGGGGGATTTGGGCCTACTTTACTTTCAAAGTACGTTTTGTTACCATTTTCTACTAGGCCTAGTTTTTTGAGATCTGATTGGGGATCTTCTACATTTTTGCGACTGGGATTAGTAAGGGTCTGGGAGCACTGCTGGGAAGGTCTAATTTTGTTCTAAAACACAGTTTACAGTACACCTAGCTTGAGGGGAAAGATCCGCTAAATTAATTCGCCCATACTTATTTATACTACAAAAGGAGACTCAGACAGAGTACGCACTTTCAAAAATATTGTACTGTCTTTTTTTTTTTTTTTTTTTTTTTTTTAATCCTCATATTGCGAAAATTCTATGTATATGGAAAATTTGGTTTCTACCTCTGGAAATATTTTCCGTACCGTCACCGCCCGTTTCTCACTTGCCATAAGATGTTCCTTCTCCTTGTTTTCTCAGAGGAGACTCCTTTGCCATTACATATCCACAAGTCTGTAGGCGAGGGAAGAGGGAGCTAGCCACCTTGGCTACTCTTATGAGTATCATACTCATAATCCAGACTGTGTATTCGCTTAATCATAGGACAGAATGTTATATCCTTTTTATGGATTTACGTGTTTTTCCATAATTTCCCAATAATTAAACCTTTTACTCCTATGACCCCTTCTATCCAGTTTGTTTGTTTTGATGACAGAATTCATCCATTCCCCATGTGAGGGGGCTGTTGGAACAATCCACTTAATGCATATTTCTCTTCTTGCTATTACCATTAAGACAAAAAGTAGCTTTGTTTCCATTACTGTCAGCCCTATTTGATCTGTTGTGTTACCAATCCCAAAAAGAATAAGAAATTCACTTACTTTTAGATGTTTTCTGAATATCAGATTTAGCGTCTTACCAACTGCTTCCCAGAATGTTCTTAATGTTGGGCATCTCCAGAACATGTGGATGTCATCTGCCCTTTCCTCCCCGCACTTCGGGCATTTCTTAATTCCTGCATTCTTAAATTTTGAGAGTCTTTTCGGGGTCCAATAAGCTCTATGCAGGGTGTACAAGTGATTTCTTTTCAGTCTTACAGATTTTAGTGTTGACCAGCATTTCTCTACTGACTCTTCCCATAAGTTCTCTAAATCATCTGTTTCCAAATCTTTTCCCCACGTTTGTTCTGCTATGTGGTAGCTTTCTTCTTCTTCTGTTAAAAATGTCCAGTACCATTTTGCTACCTCCTTTTTTATGGGTAAGGTTTTTGTCATTTCTTTTTCCAGATTTTTGCTGTCTTTATCCTGTGATGGTATTGTTCTTGCCCAACTGTTTAACTGATAATATTTAGATTTGGATATTGTCCCATTAGTAATTTTATTTATTTCTTCCCAGGAGATCAATGTTGAGCCATTTAGTAGTTGACCCCAATAGTTGATGTTGTTTTGTCTTAGTGGATTTGCCATTACGTCTTTCAGACAGATCGGGGTTCCTGGAGAATTCCATATTGGTGCCAGTGCACTGTAGTAGGGAATTTTTAAAGTCAGTCTAATTTGTGACCAGAGTTTTAGTGCTTCTTTAAGGACCTTTAATTTAACTTTTTTAAAGTATTTTTGGTGTCCGAATTTGAACAGATAATGATCCTCTGCTTCTGTAATTATTTGCAAATATTCTGGATAATATTGATGTATCCCCAAAAGATTCCTTATGTTTTTAAATTGGAATGCTTTACAGTATTCCATTAAGTCCGGACTTGCAATACCTCCTTTCTCTTTTTTTCTCCTTAGCTTCCTCCATGATATTCTGGTTCCCTTAGATGCCCATATGAAACTTGATAGTTCTCCCTGTAATTTTCTGAGTTCCGTTTTTTTGAATTGCAGTGGAATGTTATTAAACAAAAAGGTAAATTTTGGGAGGATGTTCATTTTTATAATGTTTGACTTCCCTATGAAACTTAAGGGCAGACTAGACCATACTTTAAGTAGTTTCCTTACGTCTCGGGCTACTCTGTTTAGATTGTTCTGTGCTATTTTGTCTATGTTTTGATTTATCAAAATGCCCAAGTATCTTATCTCTTTTTTTATGTTGGAGCTATGAAAATTGGTATTCCATGTCATTATTTCTGTTTTAGTATGGTTTACCAAATAACCAGAAACTTGACCAAAATCAGACATGATTTTTTCTAAAGCTGGTTTGGATTTCTCGTATTCCTCTGTAAATAGCATGAGATCGTCTGCGTATAATGCTAATTTTTTCTCCCAACCCTGATATTTAAAGGGGATTATATCATTACAGTTTCTAATTTTATTAGCTAGGGGTTCTATATACAGGTTAAAAAGTAAAGGGGAAAGGGGACACCCCTGTCTCGTACCTCTAGCAATTTTTATGTTATTTGTGAGATTTCCATTTACTAGAATTCTGGATCTAGGGTTTTTATATATTTCACTTATCACATGAAGAAAGGGTTCCCCTAGATTGTTTTTAACCATTATACTATTTAGGAAAGCCCAGTTCACTCTATCGAATGCTTTAGCAGCATCGACCGTTAGTATTGTTAGAGGAGTGTTTTTGGATACAGCTAGATCTATGGTGCTTATGAGTTCATGTGACAATTCATGTAGTTGTCTTCCCTTTGTAAACCCTTTCTGATCTGTATGTATGAGTTGAGGTATGATCTTTCCTAATCTTGTTGACATGATTTTAGTGAAAATTTTATAATCTGCATTGAGCAGAGATATCGGTCGATATGATTCGCATTTTTTGGGGTCTTTTCCTGGCTTTAGTAGTATTGTGATTATTGCATCATTCCATGTATCTGGCAATGTTTCCTTCTGTGTTAGTATTAAATTTGTTAATTCTGTTAATTGTGGAGCTAGTGTGTCTGTTAACATCTGATATAGTTCATTTGGCAGTGCATCAGGTCCCGCTGCTTTCCCTTTTTTCAGTGATTTTATTATATCTTTAACCTCATTAGGTGTAATTTCCTTATTCAGTTCCCTTTTCTCCTCCTCTGATAATTTCAATGTGGGCAAGTCTTGTAGGTATTTTTCTATTTGATCTTTAGATGGATTTATATCTTCCGTGTATACCTCTGAGAAGAAAGTCTCAAACTCTTTTCTAATTTCATCCTCCTTCGTAGTTTGTCCTGATTGATCCTGTTTACTTATGATGTTTATTTTGTTTCTTATACAGTCTGTCTTTAATTTCCTGCAAGCCATTTCCCACATCCTTCTCCGAATTCATGCTTAGCCAACTTGCTTGCTTCCCACTTAGCTTTCATTCTGTCCTCAAGAATATCATTTAAACATTCTTTTTGTTTCTGTCTCTCTTTCTGCAGATTCTCCTTCCTTGTCGAATCCATTTCTGTGTGTATTTGTGTGTCTAAGATGTTAATACCTCTCTCAATATCCAGTAATTCTTGTTTAAATTTCTTATTTCTGTACGCTCCCAAACTAAGTAGTTTACCCCTAATTACTGCCTTATACGTGTCCCAGGCTATTTGTTTGGAAGTTCCTGTTTTATTATTCTCAAAAAAGATTTCAGTTTCTTCTTTAAGGGCTTGTACTATTTCTTGTTCGGAGAACATAGCTCTTTCCACTGTAAATCTTTTCTGTGTATATATTGTTTTAATTTTTAGTGTTAATTGTATGGCTGAGTGATCTGATAAATGGGCTGGAATGTGTATAAGATTTGATGTGTTTGTTAGTAGATTCCTGTCTACTAGAAAAAAGTCTATTCTAGACCTGTGTCCTAGCCTTTTATTATAAAATGTAAACGGTTGGCTTTTGTCTCCTTTTTCTTTCCATACATCGATTAGGTCTAGATCCCTCTTATACATGCTTAACCACTCCCTCATTTTCGGTAAATTAGATGAGTTAACATTCTTCCCTGGGGGAGACCTATCGTTTTTAAGGTCTGGAATAAGGTTAAAGTCTCCTCCTAGAATTACCGGGGTATTGGCTGTTAGAAGTTGTGTATACAAATTCTGTAAGGGTTCTGGATCATCAAGATTGGGGCCATAATATCCTGCTATTGTATATGCAGTATTTCCTAGTTTTATTTTTGCTACTACCCATCTTCCTTTCTTATCAACTTGTGACGATTCAATATTTGCCTTTAGGGATTTTTTTAGAATGATAATTACCCCTTTAATATTGCAACTTTGATTTGTACATATATATGCGTCTACCCATCCTCTGTTTTTCATTTCCTGGTCCCATTCTTCTTTCAATAAATGTGTTTCTTGAAGTATGATGATTTCACATTCAGATATTTTGAGATATTCCAAGATTTTATTTCTTCTACTTTTTGTTCTCATACCATTAACATTCCAACATAATATTTTTATGGTTCTACTAGTCTCCCCCATTTTCTTTGATCATCCTTTTTTTTCCGGTAGGATTTCCGATACGTTTCGGTAGCATTCGACTTCAATGTTACGCTTTTCTTTTTCCATTTCTTTTCCAATATCAAGGATTTATTTTTTAGTTTTTTTTCCCTATTTTGCTCCCCACCCTTTTTTTGATTTTTGTTTTTTGTGCTTTTTGGTTTTAGTGATTTGTTCTTACCCTCCCCGGGGAAGCCTCCTTCTTCTTCTTTCTTAGGGGCTTTCATTTACCCCCTTTCCGCTCCTCTTCTTGGACCTGGGAAATATACTCGGAAGTCTTGCGTTTTTTAGGTGTTTATTTTTTTTGTCTATTATCTTTTACATTTGTTTTCATTTATAGTTTATTTGCGGATAAAAGCGTTTTTTTTTTAAATTGTGGAATTTTCCATTTGGACAGTGTCTTTCATTAGACAAATCAGATTTTTCCCCTCTTCTGGATCTTTAATGTTCCTCATTTTATTTCTCCACATGATTCTTAGGGAGGGAGGGAACTTAGAAGACACGTCACCTGATAATAATGAGGTAGCAGGGGAACAAGTAACCGAGAAGGAAGGACCGATGAGTCCTAAAAGTTCTAGGAGGCAAACTAATGATATACTTGAGAAAATATGGAATGAAATGAGGGACAAATTCGCCATATCTGAGGCGAAACAAGACAAAATTCAAGAAGTATGTGAAAAATTGGATTGTAAACTAAACGCACTTGGGGAGAGAGTAACAGCTATAGAAGGAGAAGTGACTAAATTGAACAATAGAGTGGAAAGCAACAGAAAGGAAATCTACACACTGAGACAAGAGGGGAAATCCATAAATGAAAAAATGGAATCTCTCGAAAACCAAGCTAGAAAAAATAACATAAGAATTTTGAATGTTCCAGAAAATAAAGAAGGTAGTGATATTAAGAAATTTATTGTGGAACTACTTGTGGAACATTTCCCATGGTGTGAAGTAGAATCCTTAAATGAAGACATACAAAGAGTTCATAGAGACCCTTATGGAAAGCCCAAAGAAAGAAAAAACCCGAGAAAAATTCTTATAAATTTCAAAACGTATACCTTAAAGGAGAGAATTTTGGGCGAAGCTCTGAAAGAGGGAACCTTCAAAAAAGACTCATGGTCATTTCGAATTAGATCAGACATGTCCAAAGCGTCTCAAGACAGACAATGGGAGCTAGGAAAACTTATGCCAGAGTTACAATCTTTAGGGGCCACGGTACAAATGAAGTTCCCTCCCTCCCTAAAAATATTGTACTGTCTATTAGGAAACTGAAAGTGTGAATTTTTGCACTACACATCGTACATACCTTATATTTATTTGTCAGTGGTGTTCTAATATCACTTCCTGTTTTTCCATCAATAATTACAGGCCAGGTTTCAGCCTGTGCAATGGGAAAAGGATGAAGTCAGGCTTCACATTAGCGAGCCGCAATTCAGCATCCGCCAGGCAGGCAGTGGACATGGTGTCTTCTGGTCACCAACATTGATGGACGGAGCGTCAGATGGAATGGAGGAGTCACGCTAATAAGAGGAATGGTTGGATGCATCTTACAACTTCCCAAATTCAACAGGACAACTACAACAACATACAGATACAGTATCCATTCTTTTCTAATTATCTTTTAAGTAATGTTATTGCTGTGAACTTCTATGAGTGTGACTCTGCATTTCTTTGATCTCTGCTTCTAAATTCATCCCTACAGCCATGGTATAGGTTTTACTTCTGCTATTTTTCACAGCTAATTTAATGTACGAAGTGTTTCTCTGAGTGCAGAGATAGGCAAGTGAAAATGCATAAATATTACTGCAGCCCTGTACTGTCGCATTCTTTCATTCACGGTTGTCAAAAGTACTACTTACTTTTCAGTAACCATGCATCCAGTAGTGCATGCACTTCCTTTATGTCACTTAAAAGATTTATGATTAGCTTTGTACCCAAAGATTTCTTTATCTTCAATTATTGTTTGTCCATGCTGTGCTTTTTTTTTCTTTTCGCAACAAAACTTTCCCAAAAACCCCCATTCCCATCCATTTTCCAAACCCTAACCCTCTTCCCCCGGGCTGTGTTGTTTTAATTGATGTGTGACTAAATGACAGCAATAATTCCACACACTTGCTGGGGAGGATACGGTCATAGCAACAGGCTGGTGAAGGAATCCGAGGATATATTCTATTCTTACTCAGCTTGACACTCAGTCACTATTGGCAAATGAAAGCAGATTTTCATGTGCGCCATCAACTTGATTGGTCATCAAGAACATCCTCCTCCTAGACGTGGCAAATTATTACGCTGCTGTGTCCTTCACCTTCAGTACTATTTCCTGTAGTAGTAGCCAATGTCAAAGCAATTCAAGGCAAGTACTAGTTATACTTTCAATACTTTACCATTTGTTAGGCTACATTGTGGCACTGTTCTAGTGTACTGTCACCTGCTATATTCTCTATCGTACCGTTCTAATGCTACGGTAAGGACAAACAGGGTTTCATTTTCATTTTTTTCAGATGCTGCAACTACCACTGTGTAACACCACAAATACCACCTCAATGATGACATTTCATCCGCCCAGGATTGCCAACCTTAATCACCCTTTCGCGTGCAGCCAGCCCTATGCGTACCTCTATTTCCAAACACAAATTACAGGTAGGATTAGCGTTTGGGGGGAGGTAGTATAATGGAGTATTAGGAGAGACGAGAGACTGACAGTCCTAGGACTATTGAATTCACTTACTCTGTGAGAGGCACTTAGGTTTGAAAACATTTGGGCCATTAGTACTTACACAACTTGAATCAAGATGCCACTTAAGTTTCTGGACTGTTAAACCCCCACCCACCAGCCTCAAAAGCAGTAAAAACACGTATGCTAAGATAAAGTTTAAAGTATATTTATATATCCCTAACATAAATTATCTCCCGCAAGAACCAACCCACCCCCCCTCCCGAACCCCAACGAATGTCCCTGAAAACTAAGTCCAAAAAAGTAGAAAACCCAACTCCCAATTCCAACCCCCCAGAAGTCTTTAAAATAGGGGCAAGGGACAGTCTCCTGCTACTGCTGGCTGTTGTTGACTTTTTGGGACACGTCGGCATGCTCCTTGCGGAGGGTCTCGAGCAGGGTTTTGGTGTTGAGGAGCTCCTGCTCGAGGTAGGAAACCTTCAGGGAAAGGCGGTGCATCCTTTTTTTGCAACTGTTGTGGGGGCAGCAGATTTCTTTGCTGCTCGGCGGTGGCGGGTGGCTGCGGTACCCCGGCTCCGTACTGCTGGAGACCTGCTGCGCTGACTGGCTATTCCAGGGAGCGCGGAGGAGGATGCAGGTGTCGCCGTGGATGTTGTTGACGTACTCTGCGTGTCCTCCTCCTCCTGGGCCACCAGCCGCCGATATTCGGCGACAGTGGCCTCCAGCCTCCGTTGCCAGGCCCTTTTAGCCAGCTCCTTCCGGGTTGGTTTGGAAGGAGCATCTAGATGAAGAAAGAAAGACATAGTCTGTAACCAATGCTCTTTAAGATTAACACAAAATGATTCAGCAGAAAGTTGTGTCACAGTGGAATTAGCAACTTGCAAGCGCAGTACATAACTATTGTGGCCAGTAACTATCTAACCTCCCACTTCTTCATCCTTGCTCTAACATTAGTGGGAGTTTAAGGAATCAATTCTACGAGCACTATGGACTCACTCCATGAGAGTTGACTATGACAGTACACCAGTCTTATTCTTCTTCTTCTCTCTTGTTTAGCAAAATTGGTATGTTCACTTCTGCAAGCCAGCATAATGCCAGCGCAGTCAACTTGCACTCGAGAAAAACAGACGCCCGCCATGAAGAGTGAGACAGACTTGCGATACTGTACCAGTCCAGTACATGCAGTTGGTGATGCTCTTACTTTTGTATTATGGGTGGCACTGAGAATACTCTGTTGCAAGGGCAACTGCTTAATTAATTTAACTTTCACCCTACAGTGCCAATGGATACTAGAAAAGGAAAATGAAGAAGATAAATAATCTGATTATCAGTCACTGCACATGGTATGTATTTGATTACAAATGGGATGACTTTAGGTGCTTTGCTTTTTATTGAGTGAACAGTGATACATCCACACATGAATGACCGAGTTCTACAAAACTTATTAACATATGTAGTGAGTGGCCATCGTAATAGCCGGATATATGCTGTGCTTGCAATACAAACTACTGATACTATTCATGGTAGTATTCGGCAAAATTACAACTTCTTTTCCTTGCCTTTCCTACACTGGGACGGACATGCGGGTGCGGTGTTACATGCTCTTCAAAGTAACACTTAGTTCATCCAGTGACGGTATACTCTCTCTAGATACACATATACTATCTAAGAGTCAGATAGTACCATGATCCAGGCATCCATTCATTCAAACTATATGTCAATCATTCGCCTTCATGTCTCTCTTCTGGACAAACCTTACGTTTTCTCACGGGGAGCACACTATGCAGTCTGCAATCTCAATAAGTAAGGAATATAAGAGCTTACCACTGCCCGCCACTACCGTGGCAACCCGCACAGCAGTTTGGTCCGGCACTTGCACCGCCTCCTCCCCAGAACTTTCCTCCTCCACCTCAGCGCTCGGCCCAGCACCAGATGTTCCACCTACAAAGTACATTTAAGAATGTTAGATGTCATAGACATACACCACTCACTAGTATTTTGTCTGGGAATGAAGAAATGTGAATACAGAAACCAATCTAATAATTTGTGACTGTCTACTCTAAAGTAAAAATGTCCCTTTTTCCAGGGAAGGGTGTTGTCTTGCTGCACTTTTTGGCACAACTGATGAATGCTAGCTTTTTAACACGCACCATTTTTCTCATAACAGACAGAAGCTTCACTTCTAAGAACAAATCATCATCACTAGGACAGAGGGACCAACGATTCAACACCAAAAAGAAAAATTAAAGTTCAAACCAGGTGAGGGCTCGGCTCGCTCACAATAAATGTGTTAAATAAAAACACTATAAGCACTTTTCCATTTTTAATCAACCGTTTATGTTTTATGACAAGCTTGATTTTAATAAATATTTTTACTTTTAATAAAGCTTTAAAACTTAAATAGACTCTGTGGTTTTTGGTCAACAGTGAATGAGCAAAAGGTTTTGCAATTGCAAGCATGAGTCCGTGCCTCTGACCCTTCTGGACTCTGACTCCGTACTCTTGTCCTGCGTTGGATAATCATCATTGGGGATCAATCATCGAAGAATTCGGGAGCTAAATGACTCTGCCACACTATCTAGTCAGTAAGGAGATTGGGGGTTCTTCAAAGACTGATATCACTGAGGTATGTGGAAAGTCTACCTGCGCCTATTAGAATTGATAAACAATGCACTATTTAGTGTCTATAGTTCTGTTTGTGCAGATTTGTCCCTGCAACAGTAGTAGTATGGATTGTCCTCCTATCCAAACCAAAAGTAAAGTAGTATCTTTTTCTTTCTTGGTGGTCATTCACCTTTTTATTGTTGGTAATTGTCAAAGCATAAACATTTAGAAGACTTGAAAAGACATTATGGACAATCCCAGAGGACTGCACACAGTGCATAGAGCTATTGCTGACTAGAATGGGAGTTTTGTTTAACACCTTTTGCCAAATGTGCAATCTTGGTTAGCTACACAGACAGACTAATAAGAATAATCTAGTAATACCACAGGGAGTCATAGTCAAGGCAGGATAAGAATTCAGATACAGTCTACAAGAAGATCAAAGACGATTTAGAAAAAATCGAATGAGGAACGCTAGGAAAAAATAGGTACTCTATATTAATATTAAAACTTACCAGGGCCAGCAAAGGAGGCCTCGCCTGACCGATCCTGGCCTTGTTCAGCAGCAGCAGCCTCCTCCAATGTCCTCTTGCCCCTGGGGGGAGCTGATGTACAACATGAAAGAAAGAAAGACCCGAAAACATGGATGATTGTTGTCAACCAAATCAAACATTACAAAAGAACAATAACAAAATATTTTGGTGAAATAGCAAATAGACAACTATTCCACGGGATATATTGACTTATCTCATGTGGTCTACTACGATATTAGTATCACTTGATTTGCGGACCGTCGACTTGGAAAGTTATGTAACTCACTAAACAAACTACTAAAAAGGTTCGCCTAGGACTGGCAGGCAGCAGTCCGCAGCACGCGAAGTGACAGACAAACTCCATTGTGATTGCAGATCAGCGACAACACTAAAAAGTTTCCTACTACATTAACCAGTCATTAAAATACTCAAACTATCAATCCACCACCACCATTTCTTCTTATTGCCAGGTGTACAAAGGAAGGACTGGACTTGAGTCTGTAGGGGCAGATTTACAAGCCCCTTGCGGCTCTTTTGCTCCGTTGTTGCGTGACTTTTTTGACACAGTGGCAGAACAAAAGAGGCGCCATGGTGCGGTGTATATTAACAACGTGACCCATAGAGGAGATGCATCATGTTTTAAAGTCCTGCCCAATCAGGGGCCGTTCCGGCGCAAGGCTGGGCGTTCCTGCGCAGGAACGCATCCTAAAAGTGGTTGAGGGAAATCTACAAGATTTAAATCAGTCACTTTTAGGACAATGATGTGTGACTCAAACCCTGCGCCTGCTTGAAGCAGACGTACTGCTTGACGCACCATTGGGGAGATAGGGCACCCCAGAGCATTGCTGGAGCTGCGCCATCGTTGCGACGCAACTCCAGCAATGCGCCACCTTTACGGCACAGATGCATAACGCTTCGGTGACGTTATGGGCCCATGGTGCGCCGCATTGTAAATACGGCACACCATGGGTGGTGGTGGCGTGGTGCACAATTACTGGCGCATCCCTGCTACTTTGCAGGGATGCGCCGGTAATTAAAAATCTGACCCTTAATGTCTAGCATTACGCAGTTCTTTAAACTACACTCATACATAATTTCTCAGCCCAATGAAATGAACACAAAATCGAAAACAAATAAGCATAGTAGCAACGCTACTGAGAAGGAGAGCAGTGCACCTAAAATGCACAGAAGATTTTGAAATATAATGTACCTACAATGTAATCAGCAGTATTATTGCTCTTGGTAAAAAACAAAAAATTGCAATATAATAACACACAGAGCAGGAGAAAACAGAGTAGTGAAGAAATAGCTAATACTACTCGCCAAGCCCGGGGATCTCGAGGCCGAGCAGGTCGATCAAGTCACGTTCCCGGTCCAGGAGATCCGTCCAATGGTGGGTGGCCTGGTTGTAGGTGCGCCGGACCCGAGAGTGTTGGTACATGGACGGGCACACCTTCTTCCACCGCTTCCGGTGCTCCCGGAGCCCGTAGCCGTTAGGGATCTTGCTGCCTGCCATGATGGTCCTGGGGAGACGGCGCTGGACATAAAAAACTAGTGCGGCCACCTCCTCCGCGCTAATTATCTCCCGGGCTGTGACTGTCTCCCCTCTCAAACGCCCGCACGGGAGCCGGGCTCGGGGTGCGGGACCCTTCCCCTTCTCAGGATCCTTCTCGGCTCCCTTTACCATGGTCTGGGCAGAAAGGAAGGTAAATAAGGAATAAGTAATAGAATAGGGAAGAAGAAAAGAAAAACGTTTAAAAAAGTAGTTTAAAATTAACCATAAGTAGCAGAAAACAGGGAAAGATAATAAGTAAAATAGATCAAAAAAACTTCAAACAAGCAAAGGATGGCAGAGATTGACAGAGGATACAGAAAGCATGCCCAGAACCATAGCAATGAATGAAAAACAAGATGGCCGCGCCCATTCACGACCGCGTGGGTAAGTTCGCGCGAGAGTTCCCTCGCGATCACACGTGAACTTGTACCAGCGAGCCGTACACTTTGCGAGATTACACATAGCGCCCGGAAACAGAAATACATCACGCAAACAAGATGGCCGCGCCCGTGAACGACCGTGAGGGTAACTGCGCACCGTTGCACTACAAGCGGCTTGCTAAAACGCACAAAACCTTGTGAACTAATACGCCGCAAAAAACAAAACGCATATTCGCACGTATTCGCGGCTTCCGAATTCGATCTCGCGCAAATTCGCGCCCCGCGAATCCTGCGAAATTACAGAAAAACGATTTTTGCAAAACTGAAAGAACTCAGCAGGTGCAAAAGTTCAACCTCATCATTAGTAACCATTCCCTGTAGTGCTTCCTGAGGGCCCCCTCCAGAGTTCAGTTGCCTACTTGCGACTATTCTATGACCCTGCTCTGACCCTCACAGCAGGCTCAGAGAATAGCTACAAGTAGGCCACAAAGGTCCTGTGAAAAAAATTGAACTGCAACAGAAAGCAATTACAGATAAGGAAGCAGGTGCCAGACTCAGTGACACATTAATCAACCCAAATGAATTCATGTCAGTTGAAGCAGGGCTGGTGTGCTGCCTTTTCCCCCCATAATCTACAGTGATGAACCAGAGGGTGGCAGTGATGTACCAGAGGGTGGCAGTGATGTACCAGAGGGTGGCATGGGTGAACCAGAGGGTTGCAGTGGTGAAACAGAGGGTGCTGTGATGAACCAGACGTAGAAACAACATAGTGGTGAACGTTGCGACCCGACAAGTAAGTTTGTGTTTGCGAACTGGTACAAAACCCTTGTGAACTGGCAGAAACCCTTACGAACACAAAAAAAAGAAAAAATCCGCAAAGTTCGCTGGTTTCGCGGATTGCAAATTCGTGAATACGCAAATTCGCGAACCGCGAATTGGCTAAATTCGCCCATGCTCAGTCAGAACAAAGCAATTCATGAGTAACTAAGGGACTCATGAGATGATTAAAATCCACTTCAAAAGACACCAAATTGCAGAGACACAAATCCAGGGCCCAGTCGAAATCGCAGCTCAGGCAATGAAAGACAGGGTGGACACAGGTGAAATAGGAAAATCGAAACGATAATCCATATGCTGCTCTTAAGGTGGAGAGTGGCAGCTTGCCGTAGTATTCAAGCATCCTGTTGCGAAACAGCGCTAACTGCGACTGCACGTTTACGAACACAGGACGGACACCCATTTTGAACGAAGCAAAATAGCACCAAAAAGCCAGCAGCCAGCGCCAGTAAAACGGGAAATCCACCAAATAGGCTGGAAACGATCGAATGGAAGAAAGCAGGAATTACTCCAAATATATTTTGGAAAGAAGTCACTAGACCACCGCTCACTACTTTAAAAAAATGAGCCAGCCCCGAAGTGGAGGATGCCTTAAAGATTGTATGAATCAGCTCCCCGAAATGTTAAGGCAGGTCAGTGTTTAATAAAGCATGCACTTCTGTGCGAGTGTCAGCTACGTGAAGGGCAAATGTTTCATGAGCAGATGTCAGGGCAACTTCTTTTTGTGACAATACGGCTCTTATTCTACTCATCTTATTGAACTCTGCCTTCAAGGTCGGAATCCTCAGCCAGATGGAAACATCCAAGTTCCCATGCGTGGGTGGATACAACACATTTTTACAGCAAGCCAAACGCTCACTGACTGTTACAACATAAGCTATGCCTTTCAATAACCCACAGCAATCTTCATTATTTAAAAGTAAATAACTATCGTTTGCTAATAAAGTAAAAGTCGGGACAATAGCGGGCACAGGTGTACCATTTAAAACACACGATAATTAGGCCGTTCCTGATTACAAGAGCCATGCAATTGTATGAGTCTACACATTAATGAGTGATCTGGTGTTTCCGTGCACTCCTCTCCTTTCAGATAAACTTCCTTTCCATCCCTAAGGCATCTGTAAGTGAAAGGGAGTGACCAGGCTTCATGTAAATAGGAGCTACCAAGAGGCTCGTACCAACCAATGGCAAAATATTTCATTCAATTTGTAAACAGGAAAAGCGCAAATGGTAAAGTTATTAACCCGTGGATAAGCCACGTAGCAGCAGTGGCCTCTGCCACTGAAAAGGGCAAAGACTCTAATCGTTCAATGTGTAACATGGGAAAAGAAGCATCTCTCATTAAAAGCAAACATTGTTTTTCAGTCAAATTAAAAGGGGCAAATAGAGATGAGACATTAATGTAATTCCAAGGCACTTTTCCGTTTTTCAGTGTCTGCAGGGTCCATGCAAACTGCATAATAGAGCGCAATTGATTTTGACCATGGTACAAAACAGACACTTCATTCTGTACAATTTCAACAAAAGATGACACAATATTATCCAACCTGTAAATGCGGGAGGAAAGTGTGTTAATGCTATTATCTACTACTGCAAGCAGTTTCTCTAAATTAGTTTATCAATAGCCCTAAGGCGGGTAGACGCTTCAATCAGTGATGTTTTCCAGAGTTCATTATAAACGGCATATATCCATCTTCTAGACCTACCTCTAACCAGGCCATTTATGAAATCATTCAAATCAACCTTGTCAGTCAGTTTAGACAAATGCAGTTTGACTGACGCCAATGAAGAGTGTTTTAGCCAATTCTGACACAATTTGCCCACTGAATAAGTTGTTACAGAATGGTCACTCTCAAAATGGGGATCTACTCTGACCTGTGTAAAACCCTCAGCATGACCCAAAATAAGATGTTGGCACGAATCAGCACTTCTGTGCCACATCAACCAACCCTTGGGATCCAAACTGGATATGTTAAAGGATGAATTTAGCAATAGGGTGTGCAACTCTCTAATCAAAAATGTTGCTGAATTTTCCCAACCCGAATATTCTTCCAAATCAGGGAAGGAAGGAGCATTTAATTTTTTAGAAGTAGCCAATCCAAAGCATGTTGTCTGTGAGATGGTAGAATTCAAAAACAACATATGATTTGGGATGAGACATGCACAGTGAAAAGCCTCAGTGCCTTGTACCTGCCAACATTTAGAACCCCAAACTGATTTAAGGTCAAAAGTTTCCTTCCACAACTGGTAGCCACCAACATCTAGCTGGTCTAGAAAGGACTTCGAGAACAATAACTTAGTATCGGTAAGTCTAACTTTGGACATGGATTTATCTATCATTTTAAAATAAAATGAAGCAGGATTGGACTGATAAAAGTCAGTAAAATAAGAGTACTTTTTCAAAAATGTATTTGAGCTGCCTCTTAAAGGAGCTGGACAATGCTCCCATTGTGTATAGTTTACAGTACTCCTCCTGGAATTAGTTTTATGTAAGTAGTGATTGCCAAAATGTTGGAAGCAAAACAAATCACCATAATTAGCAGATTCTAAATATAAATCCTCAGCATCAAAGGCAGCATAATATTTCAAATCAGCAAACAAAGCCTCTACGGCCTGAACATCCCAATCATCAGAACGTATATTTTGTTTAACCACATCCCCCATGTTAACTCTAAGCACATTAGGAACATTAATACCTTCAGTCGGACAATGGATTTGAAATTTAACTGCATCCCAGACTATCCCATCAAGGACAGGACACGCGGTGATGTTAACAAAAGCCAAGTCTATTTTCAATCTGTGGGCTGAATGTGATGAGGAGTGGGGAGCCAATGTTCCATTTAGATGTCGAATGCATGTTCTCTCCTCAACATAATGTCCATTGATGAACCGGAAAAAATAAAACACAAAACCAATTGACATAAAAAGGTAAAGCGAAAAAAGCCCCAACCAAATGTAAGTCCAAGGGGGAATCAAGAAATGTTTTTTAAACAAAGTAGCATAGGCCCTAGGCCTTGTTTGTTTCCCTGAAGTTTGTGAAATAGTGTCAAAAGAAAATCTGGATTCTGTGGCTAAAAGAGTTTGCAAATCAGGCATCGATAAGTCAGTTGGGTAGGTGTAGTCTGTTTCATCAAGGTGAGTACCAGTCAAAGCACTCAGTAAAGGACTGAAAACTGCAAGCATCTCAAGGGCCACCTCCGGCGCATGATCCGAAGCAGTGGCCAATACAGAATTTCTCCCCATCAAAGGACAGGAGACTGCCGGTGTCATGCTAAGAAGAATCGGCCACTCTGTGTATCTTGACATTGTCAATAGAGATACACCTGTTTTCTTTATGACCTGGAAGTGGTGGTAAAATGACTGTTCTTCTGCCCTTCACACCAAGCACGGGAACCGGAGCATGGTAGGAGGGGTCAAATTCCTTCTTGTTATCGATCTTCTCCCGAACTAGTTCTCCAACTTGGGGTAGCCAGCCAACTACCAGGATCTGCAATGCATCATCCGAAGTGGAGGGCAAATGTTCCTTTGCAAGACTGTCTCTCATCTCTTGTAGAGTCTGTAAAACATTGCAATAATTATCTACGTCAAAGGAGGCAGCCAAACCAACCGTGTCTAGACGGTCAAGGTCCGGGACATACATCTTGATACCAAAAGAGCAATACGTATGGGGTCCACCCACCCAGAGACCTTCTAGGGAGATTATTAAGAGCACGCTGCACGCCATTAAGATGGGCAAGCCAGTTTCTGCCAGTGCCTATAACTCGAGCTGTCAGTGATTGCATTAATTCACCGTGTGGTGTGGCTTACTGGTTAGAGGCGGCAGACCCTAGAGCAGAGAACGGCCTGGGACCAGGGTTCGATTCCCGACGCGGCAGGGTCTTGGACCAGGATCAGCGGACTTGATAATTCTCGCCTCGGTGCCTACTCTAATCAGGGATCACATTCGGCAACTCTGGGCATTAGCTTGCCTCATCTCCACAACGGCCCCTCACAAACGCCGGGGATGCCTGGTTTCACCTTGGAGACTCCCACGAGGGACTATCTCACAGGGAAAGCCAGGACGGGTTCCCCAGCGGTCTATAGCGCTACGAGGCCTGCAGGGCGGGTAGCAGTGCGCTTTACAAGACACACAATTAATTCATTCGTTCCACAACACTATTACCCTCAGGTCGGTATGGAGACAAAAACTTGACTTGGACCCCCATCGAAGCCATGGCAACAGCCGCCAAGATATCATCATCAATCTTACTTTTGGACCGTGTGACTGCTGCAACTAAATATGTCGATACTGCTGATTTCGCTGCTTCATCAGCAAGCGAGTTGCCAACAGCGTGGACTCCCACGCGCTGGTGACCGAGAGTATGAATTACAAACACGAGTGGCAACTGCTCTTTAAGCTTAGCCACTCGGACCCAGATCATTTTATGTTTTATTGTGCTACCCTCGGAATCACGAAAATCATTCTGAATCCAAAAGAACAAGTTTTCCTTCTAAGACTGGACACAGTAGTAAGAATCACTTATGATTAATGTGGACACACTAGGATCTGCGTACTCCAGTGCAGTCCCCTAGAGTCAGCGTGTGCACGACTCTGGACTTGAACTCATCGTTCTCCATTGCACCTACCACAATGGCGCATGCGGAAACGTAGGCGTGTTTAGAACCATGCGCAACCTGTGCCGAACCATCAGTGTATATGATACAATGGAAATCCTCCAAAGGCCGCATAGCCAAAGGTGCAGGATGAACAAAATCATACTGCAAAAACTCCTGCGACCGTATGGAGGCATCAAAAATGAACGTGACATCCGGAGATGTCAAAAATGCTGCCCATTGTATCCATCAAGGGTGCAAAGCTTTAGAATTAGGTACACTGGCTTTCGTAAATGCCTCCAAAGCCGGACACGGGGGTAACCACCAACATGCGTTTTTCCTGTGACAGAGGGCGTTCCTTCAGAATCGACATCTGTACAGCAGTCAAAACTTTCTCCACAGTGGAAAATCGCATTTCAGCCGAAGTGTACAAGTGTGACTTGTAAGCAATAGGTACTGTGTCTCCTTCGTTAAATGTAAGGTATGTAAAACCCACCGTCCCAGGGATGATTCTTATCACCAGGTTGGTGTGATTATCACGAGTCAATAAGTATTTAGAAGCGAGCAGATCAGCCTGAAAAGATTGCAGTATAGCCGAGTGCTCAGGCAGCCAGTTTGATTTTGTAAAATTTGGTTGTATCAAAGCATACAAGGGCTTGATACGCTGGGCATATTCAGGTATGTATGTCCACCCGAAATTCAAAAATCCCAGCAAAGACTGTAATTTCTTCAGAGTTGTCAGAGCGCGCAATTGTGCGCATTTCTCCAAGAAGTGAGGAGCTAAACCTCAACCTTTATTGTTGAGCTCGTAGCCCAGGAACAACACTGTGTACTCTGCAATGTGCGATTTTGCAAAGTTGAATAAGTCTGCAAAGCTACAAATTAAGCGGTCAACTCGACACAGATGCTTCCACAGTTCATCATCCATGAGATAAATGTCATCCACATATGAACAAGCATCTGGGTCATCTCTCTCTAAGAGAGACTATGCAGACAGCAAACACTCCAGGACTATTTTGTAGCTCATCGGTAAACGTTTGAAATGCTTTTGGACATCGGCGCAAGTAAAGGAGGTCCATTGGGAACTCAGACCATCCAAATGGTGGTCATAAAAACCGTTGGAAATGTCAAGCATGGTTTTAAACCGCTTATGCACAAGACTATCCACTAAAGCAGAGCCGTGAGTATTCTGTACTGCACAGGTACGGCAATGCACGTTTAAATGCTGGTAATCCAATACCAAACGATATGAACCGTCAGGCTTGGACACAGTAAAAAGAGGATTATTCATTGGTGACACACAAGTTTCAATCACACCTTGATATTCAAATTGTTCAAGGATTTCCGCAACAGAAGCCTTCGCTTCGCGCTTTATGGGATATTGAGGTTGAGGCTGAGGCATAGACCTCAAAGGAATTTCGTGGTGTGGGGAAAATTTATCCCATCCACAGTGTGTACGGTACAGAGCCGGCGCAAGGGCTTTAGCCCACTCTTGGAGCTGCGAGCACAAAAGGTGGGGGCCAGTCAGCCTCCGCTAACAAAATGTCATAGGTAGTCGTAGGATTTTCCCAAAATACCCCCTCTACGGTATGTTGAATGTCACCTTCAATGAATAAGACAATTTCTTAGAGTCTGTCAGGGGGAGCTACTCTAGTGTCAGCTGTCTCCACAACAACATAACAGTCAGTCGCTGTCACCTTCAGTAGTGGACGCAGGGCCTTTTGCACTATGGTAATCTCCGCCGTGCTGTCCAGCAAGGTCAGAGCCCATGTCAGATTCTGAAGCTGGGTTGTCACTATCTGTGGCATATCTGTGTGCTGTTAAAGAGCGACTTTCTTTTTCTGAAACTGGGGTCTCTTCAGTGTAGAATCGTCCTGCTTGCCTTTACCCTCTTTCAGGGGGGGGGGGGGCTGGTCACGTCCTTGCTGACCACCCCAACCCCTGCCGCCTCCTCCACCACCGGTCGAAAAGGCCGATGACTCCTAAAAAGAACGAGGAGAGCATTAGTCAGAAACCTGAAAACAATCAGGCGATTTTATCATTGCGCCATCGCGCAAGTCATAAACACGTTCTGTGGGCGCAGGCAATGGAGACGCAGGACAAGACTCCTGTTTCTGTTGTTGTTGATGCTTTCCCTGTTTTTGTTTTTTAGGCCAATTTTGTTTTTTGGTCTTGGGCTGGTCATCTGTTTTCGACTTCTGCCCTTGGGGTTGTTTTTTCTCTTTAGTAGAAAAAGGCTTGAAACCCCTACTATTGCAGCCCACGGTTTTATAAGCTGCCACAATGATCCTCGCCAACTGTCAGGGTTTTTTGGCATCGGGAATCGCCTGCAAAGCATTGGCAACCTGAAAGTTCACCGCATCCCCCTTGACATTCGCAAGTATGAGATCGGAAGCCACATCAAAGGTGCCACAGAGGCGCATACCCAATTCAACCGCAGCCTGAGGTCCGTGCTCATCCTGAACACGTTTAAGGACCGTCGGCAGGACAGTCATAGACGGAGTGCCGTAACACCTCGTGTAGACCGCCGCAAATGTCTTACCCAAAGTCTCACAGTCACCGATTTTAGGGGTCAAGTCTTTTTGTAAGCTAATTGTCAGAATCCTGTGTTTTTCACCAGGAGACGTGTTAGGAAATACTGCTTCCAGCTGGTCAAATTTCTCGGCAAGCCAGAAAAGAAAATCATCCTTTTCTTGGGGGAGCTTGCCCATCACAGCGTTGACAATAACGAGGCTGAGCTTTATTCCGCCCTGCCCGGCAGGATGCGTCGCACCACCCGGGGCCCCGCCTGGGAGATTACTGGTAATGTATTGGAGTAACGACCTAATCACGCTAATTGCGACTACGTGTAGTCGTCTTAAATTAACCAATGCACATGTCCTGTGTTGAGGGTGAGGTGTAAATCCAGCCAGAACAGGCCAGTTTGCGCCACAAATGAACAAAGGACCTAACTTCGGAGCTGCTAAAGTGTGGGATAGGGCGCCATTAAACCAAACTCGATGCTGCCACGTATCTATAGGAATCTCTTGTGCCCTATATGGTGCATATTCCTGTGGCACAGCCATGGGAGTGTACGTGTCGAACACACGAGTATCTTCATTCATAGCTGGGAAGGTCACCCATGAGTAGAAAATCTCATACGGGTAAGCCACCTCTGCACTCACTACCATGATCATGGCCATGCCATCCTCGGGGACATTATAATTCTGCAAATGATTGCGCACCACAATGCAACTATGTTGCGCAATGTCCACCGCAGCCATAGTGACACAGAATGAAAGAGGTACAAAGCAAACGTAGTAACACAACTGAGTAGTAAATCAAGGAAACCGTTTAGAAAGATTCAAGCTTGAAAAGACCTATGTAAAAATAGGTAGGTTTGTCCGACACTACCGTTAACCGGAAACAATAGTGAAGGGTTAAGGACTGAATGATGTACTACTCAAGTACCAAATAATAAGACCACCAACGATTGGGCGCCATGTCACAGGGATTCCATGCTCATACACAACTGTGCATAGAGGCTTGGAACCTCAGTGAATTAGGGTTTGCCAAAACTCACCTTAGTACCCAAAAATCCCCTACCAGACTAGCTACAGTGTGTCATTTGTTATCACAAACTCCCAATGCTCAGACAAACCAGAACATGGACTTAGTACACCTCAGGTAACGTGGAACACATGAACACTCTTTTGTTATACAATCATTTCAATCCAGAACAAGGAGTAAAAGAGTACACATGCATATTTGAAATGTTTATTCACTAATGCAGTGTTCTCAAACGCAGTATCTTAGCTAATACAAGCAAACATATTATAAGAAATAAAGTAATCAGCATAGTCACTAGTCCATAGAACACAAACGGTGAAAGCATGGTATTATGCTAAAATGAATAGGGTTTAGTAACACCTAATTCTCACCCTCCCTCGCAAGTATGTCATATTATATCTAAGAAGGTCTCTTTGGGTTTTAGCAGGGCGGCCCCATACCTCAAGATCCTAGTGGTAAGGGATCACATCATCTTCCACCAGCTCTCTGCATGCGAAGCACCATCAAGTGTGTTTGTATGCTCTTGTGCAAAGCAATATAAAACGCGCCTAAAGCCAGAACTTGGCCGCAGCTGCATGAATGTTATGTCTAGGAACGTGTGAAGATCAGAGCTCACAACAACCACTGTGTTGAGATATCCTTGAAGGTTTCTGCACTCACTATACAGACACAGCTTGCCAAGCAAGGCTGATATCAGAGTAACAACATATTATTCTCGCATGAATCAAAACATTCTACTAGGCTCAAAGCTAAAGCAACAGCAAAGTGTTGTGTGCAGAAGCAGCAGAAAGGTAAAATGGCGTTTAAACTCTTAAAAAGCTCATGCTAACTTAACACAGCATTCAGGCAATATATATCTATATGACAACTGGAAGTAAATAACTTATTATGTGTGGGTGAATGATACTATGACAGAATAGGTTATTGTGGTTCTTTCAGGTCAGAGTTAGGTGCATTGGATGATGATCAACCTTTATCAATTACAAATTATTACAATAAATTAGTCTGGAAAATACTAGGTGTAGGCACCAAATGGCCGGTGCAAGAAGATTCCAACTTCCTATTAGTGGCATTTTTGAAATTGTGAGTTAAAATCTCACTTTATCATTAAAGAGAGTTTTAAATTACATTTCTTTAGGCACCAAACTCGACCTTTCTACCAATTCCCAATTGAAGGTTTGCATTTAATAAATGTAATAATTTAACCCAATGGTATCCTATAGGAGAGGCAGTCCTTGCAGTAATGAAAAATGTTTTTCACTGCCAGGGCATTTAAAAGGTAAAAATACATGTCCAACTTTATATATACACTGCACCCTGCCTCAAGGGTTGTTTTTGGGGCTATCCTAGGGATGACTTGCATATATAAATAGGAAGGTTTAGGTCTGGAAAATGATTAATTTTGCCAGTTCAAAATGACAGTTTAAAACTGCCCACACAGGATGAAATGGCAGGCTGAGACATATTGAAGAGGCAACTTAAGTTGGTCGCACAATCAGTGCTGCAGAACCACTACTAGCATTTATTTTAAAGGCCCTGGACACAAGTAGCACCACTTTACTAGGGGCTCACAAGCAAATTATATATGCCAATTGGGTTTAAGCAAATTCTACCATGTTTAAAGGAGAGAGCACAAGCACTGTATCACTAGTTAGCAGTGGCAAAGTGAGCAGAGTCCTAAAGCCAGCAAAAATGGAGGAGTAAGGCAGAACGTTTGGGGATGACCACCCTAAAGCTGACAGATCTAACTGCAATCGTATACCTTTGTAACCTGAACCTCATGAGTCAATTTAGCTTAAGTTACTCATCTAATTGGAGACCCTAAACAGCCAAATTAATACAGGCTTTGCCATCAGGTTATTGAGTTTTACTACATGCATCCAGTATGTAAACTATGGATTAAAGCAACAAAATCTCCCCTTTTACTGATGTTTGCCATTGCACTGGAATTACAGAACACATCATTGCATTTGTGTTGTCTCTTCCAACAATAGGGAACACCTTGTCTGCCATGCATTTAATACATATTCAATAAGGGTAGAATTGAATGAGTTTTGCAACAAGTGTGAAATACACACACGGCCAGCTTTAGGGTGGTGCACTGCTGACGTGGGGGAGGGGGCACTGACCTCAAGGGGGTGATGTGCTTAGCAATAACATAGGATTTAAATGCACCTTGCACCTGCTGCAGAGTTCCGTGAACATCCAGCTTTCAGGCAGGAATACAAATGTCAAGATGACTCTTGTGATTAATGTTCCTGCTAGAGACAAAGTGAATTGAGTTTTGTCTAGTTGTAGTTCAAACTTGCCACAAAGTAGCACAGAGGGTTAATATGCCATCTGTATTTTATGTAGGTAGCCGAGTGGAATGGTAAAGCCAGCCTTTACCAGCGCTTTAAAACAAATGAAATGCATTTGAGAGGGAGGCTGTGGAGAGATGAGTGGCGCTGGTGCAGGGGCCTTAGAGAGGGAATCCGAAGAGGAGGTCAAATGGGGGATGGGCGCACGGGGCGCCACAAGTGCTAAAGCTGACTCTGAATATTTAATATCTAGTATTGCCATATGTGGGAATAGCTCTGGGACTTCATTAAATATGCTGAGATGTTGCTGAGGAAGTATATAAAATGAATGCTATCCCAATTGGTAGAGAGAGGTGGGAGTTTAAATGACATAGAGTTTGTACTCCAACAAATAATACGTTGATGCCAAAACAGCAACGCAAATGAGAAATGGATTTGGCCAAATCCATGAAGGGCCCACAATGGCAAAGAGACACAACATCTGTAAGTGCATGGAGAGTATAGTGCCACCTATAATAGGAACAACATCCTGTACCTAGCTCCTTGAGAAACATCATAGTGAGGAGTTATAAAGAGAGAGCTTCTGACGCAGATTTCATGTTCTCATTACGTATATTTTTAACATGTATGTTTATTGTGTAAGTAATTGTGAATTAAAGAACTTTTTCCATTTTAAAGTAAAACTATTTGATATTGGTTTATTAGGAATTATTTTGCACTCTGAGGTGTTTCATATTTTACT
This sequence comes from Lissotriton vulgaris, assembly GCF_964263255.1. Lineage (NCBI taxonomy): Eukaryota > Metazoa > Chordata > Amphibia > Caudata > Salamandridae > Lissotriton > Lissotriton vulgaris. Next base: position 1,409,281,568 of record NC_141693.1, on the reverse strand, counting down.
TAACCCTGTAAATCATTCTCATGGCTTTACGTTTTCGAACTGCACTGTTGATATTCAATTCCTGATACAACAGTGTGGTATTAACTCTGACTTTCCCCTTGAACCTTGGGAACATTTTGTTTCATTTGCTTGTTTAATGACCAATACCTTTTTAAAATGAAAGCAAATAAAACAGGTAATGATTCAAGGGAATCAAGACATGATTCTTGGTTTGTTAGTCACTGGCTTGTTGCACATCCATGTCTCCACTTTACATATAGACGAACAAGTTGATGGCACTATCAAAGGAGAGGTTGGTGATCCACTCAGTTGTCTCATCCTATTAAAAATATAGGAATGCAGTCTTGCTTGTCTTATCTAATTAAAGTATCTGTCACCTTTAGATTGTGCACACAGCAGCTGCCACATCTGTGGTTGAATTTACCTCAGCTCGATGCTGTAATCCCAGCTGGACTTCCTCCACAGGTGACATGGTACATCCCTTTTCTCATGCACTCATGGTTGTGCCCGTGTTTTATGCATCAGATCAGGTAAATACTTTTTTGGGGTAGTCACTTCTATTCTTAGTGTATCAGAAGTAAAAGATTCTGCTAATGTGAGGGAGAGCAATGTGTATGTGAGAATGCAAGGTGAAACACTTTAAAGGCTGACATGTTGGCATTGCAAATGATTGTTCTCTTTTAGAGACCAGTAACTCGTTAAAACAGTTACCATGAACAGACCTTAAAGATAATAAAGCTACCATATGGCATTACACATTGATACATATTGAAAGAAGGAACATAACAATCATCAAATAAAGGAAAACTGAATGTAGGAAAGGTAGAGAAAAGTAAGGATGTAAGTAAGGAAGCAAGGCACACAGAGCATTTGCCTGATATGACATAGTTATACAAATACTCGGATGTGGGGAGAGCTGAAGCAGTCGGAGAACACATATGACTCTGTCATGAAAGGTTTACAGCTAAGAAAAGGGATAATTTAGGACTATGAAAAGGTTTCAACAAAGTTATGTCTCAGTGATGATGAGGATAGAATAGGCATAAAAAGTTGAGATAAGCATATGGACTGGGACACATGGTTTGGGAGTCAACATTTTGAGATGGTTTCTCCTAGATTGAAGCTTAGCTACAACTGGGGGAAATAAATTGCAGTATTTTATGTTTTTGGGGAGATGGGTCATCATATGAGTCAGAATAAGACAGTTTGGCCTATCCGAAAAAGGAAAGTTCACTTCTGAAATAAAGAGAAAAGTCTGGGAAAAAGCCAGTGTACAGGAAAATTGGACAAATGGATAACAAAGGTCAGATAACCCATGTAATGCACTACAGAGCAAGCCAACAGAGTTGTGGCAGATGGTTAAAAGCTCAGACATTTGTGGTATGGAAAAGAAGGTATGTATTGCAGGCAACAGACTGGCACTACAAAGAATGCGGAGGTTCGGAGGCATGCCACTGTTGCTAAAGCCACGAAGAACACCTGCATAGATTTCGTATTGAAAAATGAAATATCAGAGTTGTGTACATATTGGTATGACAGAAGTATTGGCATCTCAGTCAATCTGAACTACTTACCATTATCTATCAAATAATATATATGAAGGGGGGAATACAGATATCTTCACAGTAAAGTGAGATATATATATATATATTGACATCCTAGGAGGGGGTAAGGAAGCTGTAGGCTGTGGAATTTACAATGTTGGCAAATTACTATTATGCATTGTGAAAATATCAAAATATATGGAGCCCCTAACCAAACAAAACGTGTAGGGGGAGAGAGAGGAAACGAGTAGCTGTCAACCTTTCATTCTCCCTATCTACACATTAAGAACACCAAAGGCAAACATGACCAGTCTCAGGGGGACAACTTCCTATCGATGCATGTCTCATAGTATGATTAGGACAAAGAAATTCATGAAACATTGAAATGCGTGGCTCACAAACACCCCTGGGTGTCATGATTTACAATTGGCTAGGCCACATTCACCGGAGAAATTACTAGTGTTGAGTGGGCTCCCCAAGTATACTTTTAGGGGTGGATATTGGTGGAGCTAGGATTTAGAGAACATAAAATCCCTAAGCCCAAAGTATGTCTCTTTATTGAGGGAGGGCCAAAGAGATTATTTAAAACTACTGCAATGAATGGGATGCATATTATCTCTCCATCTAAATAGGTCAACATGCTTTATCCTGTATGACAACTCCAAAAGGGGTCCTTGGTTTTCTTCAGGACCCAGATCTTGACTTTCCTACCTCCTTTATATAGTTATACTCATGTATTTATCAGCAAGCATCCACAACCACAATCTGATAATGGGAACTAGAGCGTTGGACTTGGCATCCTTGGCATGGTTTCCCCCCTGACTTTTAGCCTTCTGGCCTCCTCTTTTGCTGACTTTATTTTTACTGTCAATAGGATTATTCACACTTTAACACTGCTAACCAGTGCTAAATTACTTGTGCTTTCCCCTTAAAATATGATTAGATTGGCTTATATCCAATTAGCATATTTAAGTTACTTGTAAGTCCCTAATAATTTGGTACTACCTGTGTTCAGGACCTTTAAATCAAGTGCTACTAGAGGGGCCTGCATCACTGATTGTGCTACTCACTTAAAAGCACTTAAAACAAGTCTCAGGCGGTAGGGAAATTATGTTCATACTGATTGCATAGTGCCAGATGATTGTCCGCACTGCAATCATTGCAAATGGCATCTTACACAGTGCAAGTGGTTGTTTTCTTCGGCTCGAGTAGATTTGTACTCAGGCGGCAGCTTTCTCAATGCGGACTGGTAGTTTCCCATTGCGAGCAGTGGCCATCATGTGCGACAACTCGCAATGAGAAACCTGACCTCCCTGCGTTGAGAATCTCACCGGGAGGTTTATTTTCCATGCTCGCAATCGGCAACTTGATGTTGCTGATCACAAACAAGGAAAAAGTCTCACCAGGATGTTGATTTTGCTCGCTTGCGGTCGCCAACTTGACATCGAGGACTGCAAGCAAGCAAAAAATGCCCACTATGCTACGCGTGTTTGCACTCTGCTACGTGCAATTTGCGTAGTGTGTAGTAGCACAAACTACTGTGGGAATGCTAATCAGCAGGGCCCCAGAGGATCTAAGATTCCTGGCAGGGAGCTATGCCTTGATGAAGGAGTGCAGATATCGAGTACCTTCTTTGCTAGTGCCCTGTAGGTAATGCACAAGCTTTTGAAGGAGAGTCTCTGCTTCAGAGAAAACCAGTTCAACTTGGAGAGGGTGGCATGCATGCAAGCCCATCAGGGAAGATCCAGCAGAATAGGGGGGCGCTGCATTCTGTACTCACAGAAGTCTCTTCAGCCAGGTTAATGCAAATGAATATGCAAATGAATATGAAAAACAGTTCTTGACTTGTTTTACTAGCTGAACCCTAGCATGAGGTAGGAGAAAATATATTTAATATTACTTCTTGGTATTTCTTTATGGGCCAGCCATTCTCCTAAAGTCAAAATAGATTTGGAGGGCAGGTCATAGTAAGAACATTTTAACTTTAAGTTTCTATGAGGCGTGGGTGAGCAGGTGACCAAGATTGCTGCCTAACCTGAGAGTCCGTGTCCATCGCAGTGATTAACTCACCCGACCGCTCTAAACTGTTAGTAATGCCTCCTTATGGCATAAGGCATACACCGTGAACTAAACGTCCAACAGCGGAAACTGGGGGTGCCCATGAGGCTGAGATCTGCACGCCACAACGCCGGGCCTGATGTGGCCCGAGTCCACTGGGGACACGGGTGATTGGCCCGGAGTGCACCAGCGCGGCATGCAGCGGATCCTGCCGGACGCTGAATAGAATCACACCCTGACTTCACCAAATGCTGCCACTGAGGATGTTACTGGCTCCTCCTTACGCCTGCCGATTTCCAGCAGCTGAGTTGGAATGGTGAGATGCTTCAGCGATGCAGTAAGAGATCATGCCGCGAACGGATCAGCATCTGCGCCAGTTCCAGCGCCCAACGCGGCACGTACACCGCATAGACTATTGGCCTGCCCCCGCTACCAGGAATGGGAATGAGCACTCACCGGAGCAACTGAGAATGAACCCCCTTGGTCAGCCTCTCCCTGATTGTCCCACCACATGAACATGCACACACATGCTCTCACCTGCCATAACTACTGCCTCTTATGGCCTGCCACACACTCTGTGCCCTAGCCTGTATACTCCTTGTCTTGTGGAGTGAATTCAGCGGTGACCATTGCCTTCCAGGGAAGATATTGGGTTGCTGCTTGTCAGACGTGACTCCACACACTGCCACAGGCCTCACGGCCTGAATAAACTGTGCAAAGCCTCTTAGCCAGAGGGGCTTCAATCCCCCCGATCTGTAACCCTGATAGGGGATACATAGATACAATCGGCAGCCCCAAGCAGCGCCAGTTAAACTATGCGTTGGGTAAGACCCTACGCACGGAGGACAGTGAGGGGGATCCTGACCAAGACCAGGCCCAGATGGATGCCGCTGTGGCCATCATGGCATAACTAAAAGCAGGCTTCCGGTCCATTGATGCCCGCTTGGACACTCTTAACAGCCATTTTGATGACATCACTGGGCGTTTACATGCTCAGGGTGCCAGACTTGATGGGGCAGAACGGAAATTCTGAATCTCAGGAATTGAGGACAGCCAACCTGTGATCCACAAGCCCTTGGGCAGAGCGGGGGGCATTCTGAAGCAACTGAAAACAAAAGCTGAGGATTTGGAAGCGTGTTTACACAGAAATAATCTACTTGTCACCGGCATTGCGGAGTCCACCAATACTGGCCCAATGCCCAAATATATTGAAGCTCTCCTCATGGAACTATTTGACAAGGAAGCATTCTCCACTACATTTGCCGTTGAGCAAGCCCACCGCTCCTTGGGATCCCCTTCCCCTCCAGGAAAAACCCCCAGAGTTATTGTTGCAAAGCTTCTAAACTAAGCTGACAGGGACTCAACACTTTGCATCTCAAAAGAGAAGGGCACACTCTCCTATCAAGGCTTTATCATTTCACTGTGCCCCGATTTCACCCCACTGGTGCAAGATGCCAGGCGCAAATATGATGTGAAGAACATGCACCAAAAAGCGAACATTGGAAGGCGCCAACCCCCTCGGGGAATGGCGGCGTTAGTGGCAGCCAAAGGGCCGACCCGGAGCAGGATTGCTTCCGGGTTAGGTGACCCGGAAGTGAGAGCGGGACCAGGACCAATGGGAGCAAGGGTCGAGGTACGCCCCGGAAGTGATAGTAGGGCGCGAGGCTTAAAAGCCCGCGACCAGCCTAGAGGCCCCCTCTTTGTCCGCTGATCGCCCAGGAGTCGGACGTCTCCAAGAGAAGACATCGCGGGAAGATCGCGTAGGAATATACAGCGAGAGTTAATCCGACTCGTGGTCTAGGTTAGCGGGCCTTGCAGTGTGTGCTGGATTTCTTTACAGCTTTCGTGTTTTAATTCTCTTGATTTAGATATTTCGCGTTTATTTCTCTTGATTTAGATATTATTTGCTGGGGGGGATTGCCGTGGTGAAATCCTCATGTCCAGGGGGGGGTGAGCGCGGGCGCTCGATCATCTGTTTCCTTGGGTCCGGGCCCAACCGCGGCGCGGTGGGCCTAAAAGTCGTTGGGTTTCTCGATAAGTTTTTAACGTTGTTTTCTTTAAGTGCAGGATGCCGTCGAAGAAGGTGCCGAAGGGTAAACAACCCGCAGCCAAGAACGATGAATACCTTGCCTTTACGGAACTGCTGGAATTCACAAGGGAAAAAGGCATGGATTGGGTACTAAAGAATATGAGAGACGGGGCTTGAGCAGATGCGAACTCTCAGGAGGAGAGGGGGAGAGGCAAAAGAGCGAAGCATACCCCAGAAAAGCTTAGAAGCTCAGCAAGAGGCAAGCGGTCTAGGCCGACGGATTCACGACCAGTATCACCAGGTGAGGAGGAGGTGCCAGAGACAATTGATTCGAACTCAGGTCCAGATAACGACCCAGATGACGCCGATGGTCAGTATGATGCAACTAGGCCCACGCAGATAGGAGGGTTCCCCGTCACTTCTGTGGGGGGGTCCGGTCCGCACGGTATGTTACCGCCAGTAGTGGCACAGCCGGGTAGCGGGGTGTCGCAAGTTTGGGTTCAGCCCGGGGGGGTCGCCCAGTTACCAGGGATGCAATTATATGGGTCGCATGGTCAAGCGATAGGTAGCAGCCCGGTAAGCTCAATGTTTCCTGCCTACACGGCTCATGGGTCCCCCTTAGCGATGACTGCTTACTCTAATCTAGGAGGTCCAAGTCAGGGCTCAATGGCGAACGCCGTAATCGATGTGGCGGGTCCATCTAATGGCCAGATGCATGGGGGGTTTGGGGGGCAACCACCGGGTTCCCCGTTACTAGCATTCAGCCCGTTAATGTTCGGTTCGTCCTCAATGACCTTATCGCCATCCGCGGGGATCACGTGTCATGTACCAACAGATATGAAGGACAGGATACTCAGAGGCGAATACGTGGAAGTGTTCGACCTTATCAATGCAGGGGTGGCGGCCGGAAAACCCAAGGGCGGGAAAGAGGGAGATTACAATCAAAAGAAATCGTGGGTAGAATGGTCCATGAAGAATTGGATCACGGGATTCGCAATATATGCCGCTGTTATGCTTGAGAAGTATCCGGTTTTAGGCCCACAAATGATGAGCTATATATCCTTGATTCATGGAGCGGCAACAGAGTTTCCAGGCCAGGGGTGGCTGAAATACGATAAAATGTTCAGACAGATGAAGGCAGTTCACCCGGGTATAGCATGGGACCAGCGGGAGATTAATTTATGGCATACAGTCTTCTATTCCACCCCTTCAACGCCTACCCCGGTCCCCGCAACTCAGAGCCAGTCCTTTCGGACTGACAAAGGGGTCGGTGAGAAGAAACAGGCCTGCTGGCAATTTAATAGAAATGAGTGTACCAGGGGGGTCTCGTGTAAATTCAAACACTGCTGTTCCTACTGCGGGGGTACCTCTCATCCCGAGGTCAGGTGTTTTAAGAAAACTGGTAACCCCAAAGAACAGCCCAGTCACAGTGCCCCAAAAGGAAAGCCAACTAAGACTCCCGACAAAGCTGCCAACTCCAATTAAACGGCATGTCCTGACACACCTCCTCAGTAAGTACGATAATCTTGAAGAGGCTCAATTCCTACTGCATGGTTTTACAAGGGGCTTCCGTATCCCCTCTTCAGCCCCCCCTTCCAATGTCCCACCTCGTAATCAGAGCTCAGTGTTGCGAAATATGGAGGCAGCTCGAGAGAAGATCATGAAGGAGGTAGCATTGGGGCGGGTCGGGGGCCCTTTTGCAGAACCACCTACCCATAATCTGGTTTGCTCCCCTTTGGGTCTAGTTCCGAAAAAAGAGGAAGGTAAATTCCGTCTGATCCATAATCTATCAAGTCCTCCAGGGCTTTCGGTCAACGACAAGTTAGACCCAGATCTTTGCTCGGTGAAGTACACCAAATTTGACACGGCTATTGAGAAATTGCAGGCATTTGGGGAAGGAGCCTTAATGGCTAAAGCTGATATTGAATCAGCCTTTAGGTTACTGCCCGTTCACCCGGACGATACCAGGTTCTTGGGCTTCACATTTGACGGTAACTATTTTTTGGATTTGTGCATGCCCATGGGGTGTTCTATTGCTTGTGCAGTTTTCGAGACTTTCGCAAGGTTCCTGGAATGGGCGGTCGAACAGTTTCTGACCTCGGACAACTCACATTCAGTAGTCCATTACCTGGACGATTTTCTGTTCATGGGTCCCGAGGGTTCCCAGTCATGCAGGAAGGCCCTGCTGGGCTTCCAGCGCTTGGCTGGGGCGCTCGGCGTACCTTTGGCGGTGGAAAAAACCAAAGGCCCGACCACGTGTTTGACCTTCCTGGGCATAGAGATTGATACAATGGCAGGGGTGTGCAGGCTGCCAAAAGTCAAGGTCGATGCCTTTAGGGCCGCTATTGATAGCTGCCTGGGGGCAAGGAAGGTAACCTTACATCAGCTACAAGTTCTCTTGGGTCAACTGAACTTTGCTCTGCGGGTCATTCCTATGGGCAGGACCTCTTCCAGGAGTATAGCGAGGGCAATGTCTGGGCTGCGGGCCAAACACCACAGGGTGAGGCTTTCAGCCGAAGTTAGAGAGGATCTTCTGATTTGGAGAAGCTTTTTGAGGGATTTCAATGGCACGGTGTTGTGGCGAGCAGCCTGTTCTTCTAATACGGATCTTGAGCTTTTCACCGATGCTGCAGGTAGTATTGGCTTCGGAGCTATATTCGGTCAAAAATGGTGTATGCAGTGCTGGCCAGAGGACTGGATAGAGCGAGGCCTGACTACTAACATTTCCTTTCTTGAACTTTTCCCCATAGTAGTAGCTTTGCACTTGTGGGGAGATCTGCTGGCAAACAGGAGTATAATATTCTGGTCGGACAACATGTCCGTAGTCATGGTGATTAATAGCCAGAGGGCTACCTGTACTTGGGTACTCAGGTTGTTGAAAGAATTGGTTTTGCAGTGCCTGAGCCATAATGTCCAATTCACTGCTAAGCATGTTCCAGGGGTAGAAAACAAAGCGGCTGATGCATTGTCTCGTTTTAAGTTGACAGAATTCCGGGAGCATTGGCCCCAGGCGGAGACGTCAATGTCAGCCTTCCCAGCGGAGCTATGGAAGTTTGGTGCCCCACAGCCGCCGAGTTGATATCTGCATCCCTGGCCCCAAGGACTAAGAGTATGTATCAGAGGTCTTGGGATTCGTATATGGCATACCTGAGGGGTGTGGGTGTAGTGGACATCTTTGCCCCCCAGAGTGTTTTAGGCTTCATTGTTCAGCAGAAAGAGCAGGGGAAGTCGGTAGCATTCATGAAAAGGCAGTTGTCGGCGTTAGCATTTTATGCGGGTCTACGGGGGGTGTCTGATCCGACAAAAGATCAGAGAGTGAGAAGAGCAATGAGAGGTTGGGAGCGCCTAGCACCCGGGGAGAAAGATTCTAGGAGGCCGATAGACGTAGAAAAGTTGATTAAAATCCTAGAGGCTCTACCGTTCGTTTGTTTCTCCCAATATGAGACGCAACTGTTCCGGGTAGCCTACACCTTAGCCTTTTGTGGGGCGCTACGAATTTCAGAATTGCTTCCGGCGTCCAAGTCGGATAGGGAAGGGGGTCTGAGGTGCTCGGATATAATCGAGTCCAAAGGTGTCCTACGGCTCAGGGTGCGGAGGTCGAAAACGGATCCTCTGGGTAAAGGTACCTGGTTACAATTGGGTAGAGTAGAGGGTGAGCCCTTCTGTCCAGTCAACTTGCTGAGGGTATTCCTCCAAGCCAGGCCCCAGGGAGCGGATGATAGACTGTTGATTCATGAGAGTGGGTTACCCCTTACCAGGTTCCAGTTCACTCGAGTGGTAAAAATGACCCTGGCACGGATCGGAGTTGATCCGGGCGATTTTACATCACATTCGTTTAGAATTGGTGCAGCGACAACTGCTGCTGGCTTAGGCCTACCCGAACAAGTAATCAAGAGGTTGGGTCACTGGAAATCAGCTTGTTACGAACGTTATATCCGCCCGCAATTAGTCTAACATGTCTTTAGCTTTCGTCCCCGTTGTTAGAATCGGCTGACTGTATCTCTTCACATTTACTCTTCATATTTACTTTAGGTACCTCCCCTAAGAGAACCCAAATCTGTTGGTGTGGCCACTCCTTCATTCGCAGGGCCGGGGCGCACTTCGAAAAGACACTCAGGGACAGGGTGACCATGATGCGAGGTTGTGACCATCATTGGGTGGGGATAGGCGGGCAGCGCCTGGCGGACGTCCCGAGGGATGTAAAAGCGGCTTTGGCCAGAGGAATGCCGTTGCCGAATGTATTCGTGTTGCACTGCGGAGGCAACGACATGATTCCGGGCGGAAGGAGAGAAGTGAAAGAGTCCCTGTTCTCTACTCTAGCAGCAATCAAAAACACTCTCCCAGAAGCTATAGTGCTATGGTCGGAAGTCATCCCGAGACTCGTGTGGGCTCGGGGCGCACCCATGAAAGCAATAAACAGATCGGTTAAAAGGCTGAACCAGTCGGTGGCGGAGATCTTGCAGAAATCTAGTATTAAAGCGATTCGTCACAAATTAATACAGGCAGACAGGCTGGAGCTATATGCGGAGGACGGAGTCCATCTGTCGGAGGCGGGTATGGAGATATTCATAGAAACAGTCCATGGGGCCGTCTCCGAAGCTCTTGAGCGCAGGGGGGGGAGGTCGAGTCCGCCAGTAAGCTCCTCGTCCTGTGGCGGGGTTCCGGACAAGAATACCACGGGAACTTCTTGTCTAGAGACAGTTAACTCTGAACAGGTTTGCTAAATCAGTATGGACTCTGGGCTGGCGGGAGAGTTGGGGCCGACCTGCTGGTGGCCTTGGCTTTCCAGCCCTACCCCGGAGGCCTCTGGTTGCCCAAGTGGGCGCTTTCCTCACCTGCGGCTCTGTTGACCAGAAGGGGGTTAACGTTAAGGGAGCAGGTGATCTGGATTGTGGCCTGCTGGCGCAACCCTGAAGTCAAATAAAAGGCCCATTGGGAATGGGCGGTGAATGTATATATTGTATATAAGTGCAAGTTTACTCTTGAATACTGTGTTGGAATATGTACGAATAAATAAAGAGATTGGTGGGTCAATGAGGTAATTGACCTGTGAACTTAATTTTTAATAAACAAGCACACTGCAGAAAATCAAGTACGACTCCAGAGTTTGATGTGGGATTGGGTCCTTGTAAAGCATGCAGTGTGGCGGGGGGAGAATGCACTTTGTCTGCCATCTATGGAAGGCGCCAACCCCCTCGGGGAATGGCGGCGTTAGTGGCAGCCAAAGGGCCGACCCGGAGCAGGATCGCTTCCGGGTTAGGTGACCCGGAAGTGAGAGCGGGACCAGGACCAATGGGAGCAAGGGTCGAGGTACGCCCCGGAAGTGATAGTAGGGCGCGAGGCTTAAAAGCCCGCGACCAGCCTAGAGGCCCCCTCTTTGTCCGCTGATCGCCCAGGAGTCGGACGTCTCCAAGAGAAGACACCCACCCACCCATCCCTATTGTTAAGGATTCAGTTAGGGCAGTAGCGGGGTTCCGGACAAGAATACCACGGGAACTTCTTGTCTAGAGACAGTTAACTCTGAACAGGTTTGCTAAATCAGTATGGACTCTGGGCTGGCGGGAGAGTTGGGGCCGACCTGCTGGTGGCCTTGGCTTTCCAGCCCTACCCCGGAGGCCTCTGGTTGCCCAAGTGGGCGCTTTCCTCACCTGCGGCTCTGTTGACCAGAAGGGGGTTAACGTTAAGGGAGCAGGTGATCTGGATTGTGGCCTGCTGGCGCAACCCTGAAGTCAAATAAAAGGCCCATTGGGAATGGGCGGTGAATGTATATATTGTATATAAGTGCAAGTTTACTCTTGAATACTGTGTTGGAATATGTACGAATAAATAAAGAGATTGGTGGGTCAATGAGGTAATTGACCTGTGAACTTAATTTTTAATAAACAAGCACACTGCAGAAAATCAAGTACGACTCCAGAGTTTGATGTGGGATTGGGTCCTTGTAAAGCATGCAGTGTGGCGGGGGGAGAATGCACTTGTCTGCCATCTATAAGTATGTCATGCTGTACCCGGCACGTCTTAAGGTGCTGATTGAAATAAGACACACATTTTTGATACTCTCGATGCAGTGACCAATAACTGCCACACTGACTGAGAGAGGACTGATGGCGCATGGTACTTTCTTCTGGTTGGAAATGATTGTACTCTCAGTGTGTGATTATTGACCGTGTTTGTCTCATCATTCACCTGTGCTGTGACTTTGTTGTTTTCATGCAACATTTGATCAACATGGGGGTCCCGGAACTCTTGGACAAACTATTTATTTGCCAGGTCGGACAACAACAACTTCTTGCAAATAACCAACTAGTCATATGATGGCTCTACGAAGTGTTGCCTTACCCCCCCAGAATTATTTCTTGCCTTCTCCCCCCCCCATTTCCTTTTCTCCTGCTTTCTGTTTTCCTGATGTTTACTTTTGTGGGATTCACCGGGTGCCGTTTTTTTGTGTATCCAATGGGGGTGGGGGTGGGAGCTGTTCAGCATAACTTGTTTGCTTGTTTATGGTTCGAATGTATCTTTTTTTAATCAGGATTGTATCTTTATGCGTAGCAAGTCAGGATGTGACCTGCTTTATATACAGGCCTCACATAGCAATTTATTGGTACAGATGAGCGTAGTAACAACACATGGAACGAACATGCGATTGCGATGTTTATCATGGAATGTGTGGGGACTATCTTGTCCCAAAAATAGTAGACAAATAGGGGCACACTTATTACGGCACTCCGTTCAACTTGCCTTCCTGCAAGAAACCCATTATGCGCCATCACCATCCCACAGATTTGCTGCATCATGATGGCAGAACCATTCCTACAGTACTTATTCCTGTGGAGTGTGCATATTAATACATCGCTCTCTTCCCTTCTGTACTGTATTGGGTATATCTAACCCAGATTAGTGCATGGAACTTTAGGAGTGACACCTGTTCTATTGCTTAATGTCTATGCACCTAATATTGACATGTCTGACTTCTTTTTCTTGATCACTTCGCTCATTGACTGTATGCAGGCAGAAACCATACTACTTGGGGGGATTTTAATCTCACACTAGATCCCACTACAGATCCTACCGTTCCAGGCCTGATAATGAAACCACAGGCTACTAACGCCCGTCTCTCTATTCTACAACCATCACTGCTAGCATATCCCCGGCAACTGCAACTTCACTTTTTATTCAGCCCCACATGGCACCTGTTCCAGAATCAACCATTGGTACCTTACACCTCAGCTTCTTCTCAATGTACAGATGCTGGAATACTTGCCTCGTACCATATCCGACCATTCCTCGGTTTTACTTGATTTGGAATTTCCCTTGATGCCTGCCCAGCGACCTCTGTGGAGGTTTAGACAAATGCCTTGCTGGATGATGTATTCCTTGGAGAGGTTAAGGACGTTATCATTGGCTATTTTCAGCTTAATGCTGGCTTGGTCCAATCTCAATTGACACTGTGGGATACATACAATGCCTTCATTTGAGGTGTTTGCATCTCAAAACATGCAGAAGTGTTAAAATCTATTAGAGGGGAGTTGGAGACCATTGAGAAATGATTGTAGGTGTTCGACATAGCATTGCAGGCTACCCAGATGCAGAAGTTATTCAGAGACCAATCTCAACTCCTGAACAAATTCACTGATGCAGCTGCCCGAGAGATCACATTTCTGGCTAAATATACTTGAGACAGGGTCTTTGGGGAGGGGTAGAGACCGGGGTAGAACTCTTGCTCGTCTCCTTTGGCCCCAGTACCAATCCACATACATGACTCACTTAACCAGAGACTCGGGGGCACACTAATTGGTATCGCAGATGTTACCACAACCTTTCCTGATTATTACACCACTCTAAATCAAACACGTCGGTCACCTGCGGACCAGGCTCCGGCTGATTATCTACTGGAAGTTGCCATGGTCTGGCTTGAAAAAGGACAGCTGGATTTCCTTGCTTCCCCTATAGATGCTGATGAACTCCAACAGGCCATCAAAGAGCTGGCAAGTAGCTGTGCCCCGGGATCCGACAGGCTTTCGGGAGAATTTTATAAAGTCTATCAGCACAAACTTACTCCATACCTCCTTGAAGTGTATGATGAAGCCCTGCAAAGTGGCTCACTTACACCCACAATTCGGGACGCAATTATCACATTTCTGGCCAGACACATTCAGGAACAACACCTGCATCGCGGATTACAATTACACATCAGCCCACTTATCGCATCATTCTACGCGGGTGACTTGATGCTATTTGTCCGCCTGCCCACAGAGAACTTACCTCCCTTGCTGCATGAAATGGTCTGTTTTTGTGCCTATTCAAGTCTAGTTATTAACTGGACCAAATCCGAAATATACCCGTTGACCTCCAGCACTCACTGTCCCGCATGACTTGGAATTTCCCCTAAAGTGGTGCTCTGACCCACCTAAAAATGTGGGTGTTTATTTACACAGCCAGGCAACTGAGGTTACCCGGTCAAATTACGGCCCAGCGATCGCCCGGCTCGAAACACAAATTAATAAATGGATGAAACTCCAGCTTTCCATGACAGGCAGGATCACTATTATTAAAATGGTAGTGCTAACCCAATTTTTAATCTTTTTTTAAACATTCCAATTCTGTTAACCTTACATTTCTTCCCTACACTTCAGTCACTTTTGATAAAACTAGTGTGGGCAGATAATCAGCCAAGAGTGACTTGGGAGACTTTGACCATGCTATTTCATAGGGGAGGATTTGGTGTCCCGGACTTCTATTTGTATTACCTCGTTGCCCAGGTCCACATCACATATTATTGGTTTCATACTGATGCTTGCCTTCAATATCTCAAGCCCAATAGCTCACAGGTGCTCCCCAAGTCACTCTCCACATTGCTACATTGAGGTCTTCCACGCTGCCTGACGGAAATTCAAACATACCCATGACATGTTGGGCGTGAACGAAATGATGCAAATACCTAAAATACAGAACACTTTATTCCCCACACTTGCTGCTGGCAGACAACCCTTGGATAACCCCTATAACTAAGGCAGTTACCAAAAGAACACTAACATCGCATAGCCTGACTACAATGGGCTACCTGTTTTAGGACTCCAAACCGTGCATGACCACTGTTCTGAGCACGGGGAATGCATCACATATGGATAGATTTATGCTCCACAGAACACGTAGATCTCTCTTGAAGGTACTCCCAGGCCCCATAGCTGAACTGGCTGATTTCCCTCCACTTACATTCCTCATTACTTCCTGTGACAGTACACATTTAGAGCCAGATGTAGGTAATTCCCATTTACCGATTCCATAATACCGAATTTTACCGATTCAGTATTTCAGAATCGGTAAATTGAATGTAGATAAAGATTCGGTACATTTTACAGAATATGTAATATTTGGTATTACTGATTCAGTTTAAGGATTTGGTATTTACCGAATCGGTAATTCCCATTTATTCCTATGGGCCTGGAGGCACATAGGAATGAATGGGAATTACTGATTCGGTAAATACCGAATCGGTAAATACTGATTCGGTATTTACCAAATCAGTAATAGGGGGACCATTTACAAGGGTGGCAGGGTGTCACCCTGTTGCGTCCCTGAAAACTGCATAGGTACACATGTGGCACAAATACATGCCCTAAGGGCATGTAGGTCTGCCACATGGCACATTAAAAAAAGCAAATAAGTGTTTTTTTAAAGATATTCGGTATTTACCACTAATTGTAGTTGGAGGTAAATAACGAATCTTTAAATGACAAATGCACTCACTTGAGTAATCCCTACATTAAGGATTCAGTAATTAATTAATGATCTCTTATTAAATGATTGAAAAGAAGAATATACTCCTTGATATGATATGATATGATAAAATGATTTCTTCAGCGCACGTTCACCAATGGTTTCTTTGCGCTGAGCAGGGATGCATTTTTAGACAGACACAGTGAGAAATAATTATTTATAGGCCTGGGCAAAGAGCCACGTCTTGAGGGATTTCCTAAACTTTGAATAGGAAGGGACTAGGCACAATTCAGGGGGGAGGGTATATCAGAATTGTGACGCTAAGTTCGAGAATCTTAAACCACCGTGCTTTTTTCGTTTTAATGAGCAGGGGTTCAACAGATTCAAGCTAGAGGAGCATAGCTCAGAGAGGGGGCATATTGCCTTATTTTAGTATCGATGAAGGCAGGTCCATGGAACGACAGGGCTCTGTTGATCAGGCAGCCAAGTTTGAAAAGACAGCGTTGGGTCACGGGTACGCAATGAAGACTCTTAAGCAGTGATTTTGCACCAGCGAGATTGGTATGCAGGGATTCCAGTGTACAGAGAGTTGGAGTAGTCAATACGCAACATTACAAGGGCCAGGATAACTTGGATCAGTGCCTTTGTGGATAGAAATCTACTAATTTTTCGAATTCTTCACAAGTGGAAGAAGCAAACGGAGACCACCGATTTAATCTGGGCCTTCATGGTGAGGTCACTGCTGATTGTGATGCCTAGGCTTTTGACCGAACTGACTGGGGAGGGTGGACAGCCCAGTGATTCGGGCCAGAGGGTGGAATTCCAAGGGTTAGCTGAGGTCCCAGTGAGGGCTAGCTCAGTTTTGTCAGGATTAAGCTTAAGATGATTTGAGTTCATCCAGTTACTGATAAAGTTCATGGTGGATTGAAAGTTTTCCATGGAAGAGGGTGAAGAGTCGATGGTGAAGACTAGCTGGAGGTCATCAGCTTAATTGAAAGTATCAAGTTCTCTCTTCCAGAGGGCCAAGATCGGGGGAAAAATAAACAAATTAAAAAGGAGAGGGGAGAGAGAAGAGCCCTAGAGGACCCCATAGGTCAGTCTTCATTTCTCAGAGGAGAAGTTGGTAAGACGAACCGCTTGGTAGCGGTCACTGAGGAAGGAGGTTATCCATTTTAGTGGGAGGCCCCGGATGCCGCGCTCTCAACTCGGTTGACCAATAAATCATGGTCGACGGTGTCTAAAGCAGCCGACAAGTCCAGCAGCACTAGTGCCTGTGTGATGTTCTGATCTGTCCCCTTTCTTAAATCATCAAGAACTGCCAGAGCAATAGACTCAGTAAAGTGTTCGGTTCTGAAACCCTCTTGATGTGAGTCTAAGTAGTGGGAGTGCTCCACAAATGTGCTCAGACAGTTTGCAACATGGGCCTCCAAGATTTTGCCCAAAAAGGGCAGCAGCAATATGGGGTGGAAGTTGCTGAGTGTAAGAGGATCAGAGCCTACTTTTTTCAGGATAGGTGCAACTTCCGCAGTCTTGAAAAGGTTGAGGACAATGCCTGTACTGAGGGAGTTGTTAAGGAGCGATAGGGCAGGTTTGGGGAGGTGAAGAAAGATCTCCTGAGTGATATGAGGGAGACAGCTGTCCGTCAGGGAGTCTGAGCCAACCCCTTTAAGAAGGGAAAAGAAGACCTCCTGAGTAATCGGTGGGATCAGATCAAAATGGTGAGGATTAAGGTATGAGCAGCCGGAGTCGGGGTAGGGTGGCCATGGGGATGCTGGATTTGATGGTGGTAATTTTATCAATAAAGTATTTATTCAGAGAGTCGCATAGGGAATGTGAAGGTGTAGGTTTAACGGTGACCCGATCAGATTTGACTAGTTCATCCACAATGGAAAAGATGTCTTTAGCTTTATTTGTGGATTCCAAGATTTGCAAGGAGAAGTATTCTGATTTGGCTCTGAGGATGGCACTTTTATAGTCTTTGAGGGCCATTGTGAATATTGATTTTTTTTATACGGCAGTAGTCCTGTCTTCACTAGCGCTCAGTTTGACGCAAGGCTAGTTTCTTTTCCTTAAGATTGTTGGGGAACCAACGCTGGGTGTCATGGGGCCTCTTATTTTTGATCTCTCTCAGGGGGCCCAGCTGTCTCTAGTCGAGGCCAGCCAGGCATTAATGTTTTCTGCCCTCAGTGTAAGGGGATGCTGTCTGGCTGGTGGGCATAGAGGTGAGGGGCATGGAGGTAGCTAGAAGGGTGCAGAGTTCTATAGTGTCTACCCGGCTCCAGTTCCTGGCCATAGAGGTATCTGGGGGGGCTTTGGTGAGGGGGGTAAAAGGGATAGAAAATTAAATGCAGTGGTAATCAGACCATGTGCAGGGGTAATTTGTAGGTCAATAATCTCCAGATTAGATGTCCAGACCTGGTCAAGGATATGTCCTTTTATGTGGGTGGCTACCTTGATGTGCTGGGTGTAGTTCATTCCTATTAACAAGTCAGTGAATTCTGCTGAGCAAAGGCTTTCCCGCACATCATGTGGCCAGTAATTAAAGTCGCCTATAATCAGCACTCTGGCATGGTTTATGACCAACTCAACAATCGCATTACCAAATGATTGCGAGAAAGTGGACATGTGGAGGGGGGCTTGTAAAAAAGTGCACAGATAAAAGAGGAAAAGTTGGAATCAAACTTAAAAAGAATACTATCAACAGAGTGGATACTCAATATGGTTAAGGAGGTAAATTTACGTGACTGTGATATTATAGCCGTGACCCCTCCCCCCACTTTGTTCTCAAGCCTGTTGGTCTGGAGAATGTAGTAATTCTTGTAATAGTGTTATTTTTCTTTTATTGTTGGTTATTGTTTGACTGTAGTTGAGACGTCCTTAGTCAACTTGCTGATGGTGGCTGGCATGTGCCAGGTCTCACCATTACTGTGTTCACTTATATGCTTGGTTGTAATGTCTTTAAAAATATTTAATAAAAAAACTTTACGTTTCTACTTGTCCTACTAATAAATATCATACACTCTACCTCGTGGTCTACAAGTGCTACCTTGGGGTGACATATTAATATTTAGAATCAAGGTATTTTCCTGCGAAAAGAGTTTATTTTGAAAGGTTGGGTTGCAGTTTTAAAATTGTAGCAGCCAGGCTACAGTGGTAGGCCTGCAGTGATGTTTGTCATGCCATACTAACAAACAGCACAATTGTGCTATAGTCCAACGGTGACATTTAACTTTCAATGCCATTGGTGTACTTTAATATGTAACTAACAGAGACACCCCTGCATGCCCATGTGGACCAGGTAAAACATTTATTAATAAGATAATACAAGTGTCCTGTGGGACTCATTTACAGGTAGAACCCTTGTATGTACTTTATGTACTTTAGAGGGATTCCAAAGCTATTTCAATTTCTTTTCTAGATCAAACATAATTTACACAAGAAGCACAGGACACATTCTGGCACTTAGTCCAATAATTTGTATTCAAATCAATTAATTCAACAAAACGTTATTCGGTTTAGAAAATGTAAACCATAAAAGTTACACAACCAAGTACAATAAAAGTTACAATGCATTATATAAAAGACAATCAAAATAGCGAAAGAAATATAAAGACCAGGGGAGCACTCATTACTGGTCCATGTAATATCTACAGGTAATAATTGCTTTAAAAAAAAAACCACAATAAAAAGTAAACAGCCCTCTTTCAAAAGTTGAAGATAAACTAATGCTGGACGAACCAGCCTAAAATTAAATGTTTTTAAAAGCGGAACTAGATAGCCTTCACGATAAAATTCATACATTTTGCAGAAAAACACAAAATGCAGCATATCCTGTGGAGACTCTCCGTCGCAGTCGCAGCGAGCTGCCACTTTCTACTAGTAAAACATTTGGATCTGGCAAGAAAAAGGTGAAATTGGTTCCGCCAAAACCTGGTTAGGAACAAAACAAGAAGTGAGTGATCATAGTGCTGATTACACAGTGCTCCACTAGTGGTTTTATTTTAAGTCTGGAAAAGGGACTGAGATTTCTGCACTAAGCATTACATGGAGCTCGTGGAGTTCCGAAAAACTCTGCAAAGCGTAGCAGAGTTTTTTCCCTCGCTCCCATTCATCATCGTCAAGTTGGCGGTGAGAGGAAGGAAAAGCCAGCTCCCGGCGAGATCTTTCCTCATTCGTGATCCTCAAATTCATGTTGGCAATTGCGAGTGTGGAAAATCAACCTCCCGACAAGATTTCTCAACACAGGCGATCAGATTTCTCATTGCAAGTGGTCGCGTATGCTTGCGACCGCTCACGCAAACTGATGCAAACAGCCAGTTTTCATTGACAAAGATTCCACTCAAGTAAAAATCTACTAGAATGGCAGAAAGGAAGCAGCGCCCACTTGTGCTGCGCATAGTGCCATTCGCGATGATTTCACAGTGCAGACAAGCACCTTGCACTGAAAATCACTGTGAACAGCATTTATCCGACACACTCCACTGCTTGCCTTGCTGCGCATAGTGAGGCAGGGTTTGTTTTGCACTTCAAAGAGGTCCGTGTAGCAGAAGTCCGCAAACTCTGCCCAGGATTATTTTATATACAACATATATAAACCAAGTCACTGTACAATTCCCAACGGTTTTCTACATGTTTCACAAGAGTTCATAACCAGATTTCATGAATTGGTAGGCCATCACTTAGAGTTACTTACACAAGCCATCTAAAAGGGTTTCTACCTTCAAATGAGTCACACAGGACACTTGTCCTATTTACCAGTCTTCTTTTAGGCACCATTTACTATGGTCTTATAGCATAGTTAAATATGCCAATTCGGTTTTTTTGCAATTTTGACATGTTTTAAGGGTGAGATCACATGCAGTGGGGATTGGTTATCAGTGTCCCTGAGCACAGAGTCAAAAAGATAAAAGTAACAGTTCACCAAAACTGAGGGTTATCACGCAGCATGACATCCTCTAAATGCACAACATTAACGAGGCTGTTACCTGACAAAGTCAAATGTTGACAGGGTGACAAAAATAGAGAGCTCATGCCTTTGGGATATGCAATAGTCAGTTTTAACACTAAAACATTATTACACTTATGCACCAATGCAATTTTCACCTGCTAATGATACCGTTTTGTTAACTAAACATAGAATGGTTGTAAGTTCCATGGCACATGCATTGTTTACAATGTTGTCTATTTCTATAATTGTGACTAATCACATGATCTTATGGCAGTAGCTGGCTATCTAAAAACCTAAGGGCTTCATTTATGATGATGTGCGTCACTTTTACGCCGCTGGTGCGTCACTTTTTGTGACGCACCAGTGGCATAAAAAATGCACCTTGTTGCACCATATTAACAAAGTGACGCATGTAGGTAGATGCGTCATTTTTTTTTTGACGCAAGAAAGGGTCATGGAATTGACGCAGATAAATCTATAAGATTTCATGCGCCATTTCTTGGCCGCTAATGCGCCAAAATCTTACACCTGCTTCATGGCAGGCGTAAGACTGACACAGGCACTAACAACATGGGACTTGCCCATGTGAAAGTACACATTGCTGGAGTTACATCACTTTTGTGACACACTCCAGCAATGCGTCACTTTTGCGCCTACAGATACGTCAGAAATACTGACGTATCTTTAACGCCTTGCGACATGATGCGTCATATTATAAATATGACGCATCAATCATGACGCAAGGTGTGCGCACTGAGAAGTGACGCATCACTGCTTTCACGCAGCGATGGGTCAATTCTCATAAATGAGGCCGTAAGTTTTGGTACACATGTTGGAGAGACAGAGAAAGTGCCACCTTCTGTTCAAACGTTTTTTAACATTGTCTCCGAGTGGGGAGCTTCCAATGGCAATTGACAAACTAGCTGTGGAATCCAGAGCACCATCATACAAACTTAAAATATTGAGGCAGTGCTTAACTTGAGCCAGTGTTTGCAGGTAGGGGCCATTCACACGCATTTTTGGGGAAATGAACGTATTTTGTCTCAATAGACATTTCCCAAAGGGAAAAACGCACAAAGGGGAAAGAAAGAGACACAGAAGGACGGAAATCATACAAAACGGAGAAAGTAGGAACCAGGAAGAGTAAAGTAATGGGGCAGGGAGTGTCTGGTAGTAGAATAAAGAGAAATAAGGTAAATTTCATACTACGCAGCCTTGAAATCGGCAAGTTAATCTGTAATAGCACCACCCTCAGCCTGCCGGACTGATCATTGGGCACCGCCACTGCATTGAAGGAATTCATGGTTGCTGCCCCACATCCCTGCCCTGAGCGTGGTGCGATTAACAAACAGGAAGTGAGGATGATGACTGGATCGGGAGGCGCTGTCCATTCTTCTGTGACTCCTCTGCTTCAGCCTATCTGCCAGATCGCGGCTCAGCTTGTCCAGCATGTTGACATAAAGAATGCACTCAGGATACTGTTGGTCCCTTTAATGAACTTTAAAATGTGAAACTTACCTGGTTTCTTTATGGGCCTGTCCTTTCTACCTGATTTCTACTTGATTCTTGTTAGAGTCGCCTTGCTGTTTGGCCTGCTACTTGTGGGGAGTTCCCCGACATTGTTGTTGCTATTTGCTTCGGAACTGCTGCCTGTAATCTAGTTCGGAAAGGTGCCTTGTCATCCATATTACTGTGAGGTTACGGGGTATAAGGAAACATTTTTACCAACAGCTGTCTATTATTCTACAATTCAGGTAAGATTGCATGCATCTAAATAGATGTGGGTTTTACTCCACCTCCGCATCCTGCATTTGGACTCCACAATTTGATTCATTTATTTTATAACACTGGAGCCTAAAAAAACAGGGAGGAAAGATATTTACGAACTTTGCCCTGTTGAATCAGTAATAAAGAAAACAAAGATTTTCTTGTAAGAACATTTTCATGGAATACCTTTGTTTTTTCATTAAGAGTAATGGCATTATATTTCCAAGGACTGGTTTATGTCATTTTCTTTTAACTGTGAAGATAAGTTTTTAGGAGTGAAGCAATTCCAGTTTGCAGTTTGACTCTAAAAAGAGTTCTGAACTAGGTATTTAGGGCCTCATTATGATGTCAGGCAGAGTTTCCTCTGCCCCACATCGTCTCGGTCAAGGGACCCACTGACACCTGGTCAGTGGTCCGGACCGCATAATTAGGATGTGACTGAACACAGTTTGGTCGCACTTATATACTTTACAATGGAAGTATGCATTCCGCCATATCCCTGCACCCCGTGGCAGGCACCTCAAGGTGCCTTCCACAAGGTGCAGGGATAAACAGGAGCTCAGCCTCCAATCGGAGGCTGTGCACCAAAGGGCTCTCCTGGGGGCCCCCTAAAGTCAAATTCCAACAGCCTTTCAGTCTTTCTGTGTCAGAAAGGCCGGCACAGAAAGGCTATGTAAACCTGTCATCATAATCACTCAGGCGGGAAGAGCCACTCTTGGGATTACTGGCCGCGTTTCGACTGGGGGACGGACTCTCCCAGCCTGTCAGAAGCCAGTTGGAATGACCACTCACATTATTTCCGACTGGCTCCATCATAATGGGTCAGTCGGAAAGGAATCTGACCGGCATATTATCATTCGGTCTGAACTGTTTCCGACCGCATCATAATTTGGCCCTAAGTGTCAGTGAGGGCTCAAATAATTAGAATTGTAAGTGTTTGTAAAATTAATTCTTCAGTACTCCTTTTTGGTTTATTTTAGTTATTTTCCTTATTCAGTACTACACTATATTAACGGGTTCCAATCACTAAAACACTGGTGGGAAAGTGGTAGGTTTATATAAGAAATATGCACTATCCATCCCAAAACTATTCTGAGGAATTCCTGTATTTATAGTGAATATTCTAAATCCTTTTGTTACATGATTTTTTAGACACATGATGTACTTAAAACACAGAAGAATCTTTAAAGTCAGGAGGTGATGCAGTTACCTTGAAAAGGTCCTGGAGCCCTGTCTTATGTTTTTCCCCACTTCACTTTTCCCAAGGGTACTGTTGTCATTTGGAGGTTTATTCTAGTTCTCCGGTGGTTTCAGGGCTCTAAGTGGAGTAAGGATTTGGCTCCTGGATTCGTGTCCCTCTCCCATAAGATTTGCATGCCCAGTTTGGCACAGTGGTTGTTCACAGGTGTTTCAATTGGTACCTGAAGTTACAACAATTAATAGATGGGAATTGGGAAAGTTCAAAGCAATTGCAGGGTCATCTGATCATTGCATGTGATGCCGTCATGGTCTGTTGCAGACCCATGGGACTGATGACAAAGGAAGCAGCAGTGCCTCGTCAGAAGGTGAAACGTTCAAATAAAGTGAGGGAGATCCTCGAGGACATTATATTGGCGCGCAAGAAGAAAAATGTTGACATCCCTAGTTACAAGTCCCTGTTCCCCTAAATCCAAAATTACCTTTTATACCAATTGTATCTCATGGATGTTCATGACGGAAATGCTGAAAACTGTCCAGATTCTAAGGCACCTGTTGTATATTTATCTTTCCTCTGTTTCCATGCTGTACCATCATTCTGAACCGGTATAAATTTTATACACAACGCCAAAAAGATTCAGAGACAATAGACAACTTTGTGGCTAGACTTAGAGAGTTATCTATAAAGTGCAAGTTCGGTGCTATGAACGACGAACTTATAAGAGACCAACTAGTTGTCCAGTGCTCAAGCAAGGAGATTCAAGAGAGGTTATGGGCTGCTAAGAACCCGACCTTGAAAGATGCAATTGACTTGGCTAAAGTTATTGAGGAGTCCAGCAAATGCATGAAGGCCCTAGACTCACATAAGTCTTCTCCTCATCAAGAGGACTCTGTTGTTTCTGACAAAGGTAGTGTGGCGGAGTGTGAACATTGCTGTGGAGACAATGTTGCTGTAGTGAAAAACAGACCCAAACCTCCTGCAAAGAAACCCTCCACAAGTAGATTCTGCAATAGGTGTGGCAGTGGTAGCCACTCTTCTGACGCTAGGTTTTGCTTTGCCGCAAACAAGGAATGTTTGAAGTGCGGGAAAAAGTTGGACATTTCTCCAAAATGTGCAAGGCAAAAGCTAGGCAAAGAGTTGCTATTGTTGATGACTACGTCGATGACTCTGTAGCTGAACCTGATAGACTCCTGGTCATTGATGATGTGGATGTTATCTGTGATGATCCAAGACAAAACAGACCCAAAGCCATTTTTAAGATTGACTCCCATGAGGTGCAGTTGATGGTTGACACTGGTTCTCACCAAACCATCATACCTAAGTCTACTTTTGACGCCTTCTGGGAGGGGGTGAATTTGCATGACAGTGACATTTCCCCTAAGGGTTTCAATGGCCAGAAGATTGAAATCCTTGGTTTCTTCGAGTCTGAGATTGTCTTTGAGAAGAGGTCTATATTTGGGAAGGTTTATGTTTCAATTGATGGTCCTCCCATTCTGGGTTGGGTACATCAATATGACCTCTATATAGTTATCAACCCTAGGGCAAAGAATCAAATAATGGTTGTAGATGATGACTCTATCGAGTTTATCCTCTCTGAATTTGGGTCTGTGTTCAGGGAGGAGTTGGGTGAGCTTCGGGGGTATGCCCATCTTATTAAACTGAAGAAGGGTAGTTTGCCTGTGCAACATCGTGTAAGGAGGATTCCCATTTCTATCCGTGATGAGGTGAGACTCCTGATTGAGGAGATGCTTCAATCCGGGGTGATAGAACCTACAGAAGCATCAGCATGGGTTTCGCCCGTCGTGATTTCTAAAAAATCAGACGGAAAATTGAGATTCTGTGTGGACCTCAGGTCCCTGAACAAGTGTGTTGTTGCGGACACCTTCCCTTTACCCAACATTGCTGAGATGGTGTCCACTCTTCAGGGGGCTAGATATTTCTCTAAGCTCGACCTGAAGAGTGCCTACCATCAGGTCAAGCTCCATGAATCTTCGAAACACCTTACTGCCTTCATCACCCCTGATGGGATTTTCCAGTTTACTCGCCTTCCCTTTGGGTTGATATCGGCAGCGAGTGTCTTCCAAAGGTTGGTCAGCGAAATCTTCAAGGGGCTGAAGAACGTGGTGTTCTTTCAAGATGACATCTTGGTTTTTGGAGACTCTGTGGCAGATCACAACCTTGTTCTAAGAAATGTTTTGCACAGAATTTGGGACACTGGCCTTACTTTGCGTAAGGAGAAGTGCTCTTTTCTCGTCCAGAACATTGAGTACTTGGGACATGAAATCTCAGTCAACGGAGTCAAACCAAAGAAGAATCTTCTTGATACAATACGTCTAGCCCCTTGCCCGTCTGACAAGGACCAGTTGCGTTCGTTCATGGGCTTAATCGAATACTACTCCAAGTTTGTGGAGAGGTTCTCGGAGAAGACCTTGCCTCTGAGGGCTATGTTAAAGAAGGGTTGCAAATTTACTTGGGGCCCAGAACTAGAAATGTGTTTCAAGGAGATCAAGGAAGCTATCTGCAGTGCGAAGGTGCTGGCACCCTTTGATACTTCCAAGACTTCCACTCTCTTGGTGGATGCCAGCGCTCATGGTCTTGGCGCCGTTTTGTTACAGTCTCATAGGGATGGTGACAGGCCGGGTGCCTTCGCTTCACGCACTCTTTCCAAGTGTGAACAGAATTATTCTGTTATTGAGAAGGAGGCTCTGGCTGCTGCTTGGGGTGTTCACCATTTTCGACCCTACTTATGGGGCATTCGTTTCAATCTTAAGACGGACCACAAACCCCTTATCCGTATCCTTTCTCCTGGGGGGGGGGCTTTTGGTTCTCCAAGGTTGGCGAGGTTGGCTTCCAAACTCCAGGAATATCACTTTGACATTTCCCACATCTCTGGTTGGAGGAATTTCCAGGCTGATTGTCTGTCTAGGTTGGCTGTTCCGTCTGGTGCTGATGTTGGCTTCAGTTTGGAGGGTTTTGATGAGAATGTTGCCTGGATTGATGATGTTCTTCTACTAACGGAGAGCTCTTTCTCTCGGTCTGAGTGGGTGGATGCCAT
Source organism: Lissotriton vulgaris (assembly GCF_964263255.1). Lineage (NCBI taxonomy): Eukaryota > Metazoa > Chordata > Amphibia > Caudata > Salamandridae > Lissotriton > Lissotriton vulgaris. The sequence continues at coordinate 1,409,255,252 of NC_141693.1, read as the reverse complement.
GTCCAGGGATAGTGTCTTACAGGAAGTCATGCAGCTGATTAAACTGGGTTCCCGCAGGGAGAGCTGTGTCCATGTTTCTGTTCGCCCTTTCCTAAAGGTCATTGATGATTTGTCTGTATGCAGTGACAATGTTGTAATGCGTGGCGATAAATTTGTGCCTCCTGTTGATTTGAGATCCAAACACATTTCTTTAGCCCATGAGGGTCACCTTGGCCAAACCCTGACACAACAACGTCTCAAGTTAAACTTCTGGTGGCCCGGTATGGACTCTATGGTGTCTTCTTGGGTTGAGGACTGTCATACTTGCAAGGTAGGCGAGAAGAGACTGAAAGTTGCTGTGGGGTCCCAAATGGGTGTGTTGCAGTTCCCTGAAATCCCGTGGCACACCATCTGTTTAGATTTCATAGGTCCTATGGCCGAGTTACCTCTTTCGCAGAGGTTTGCTGTTGTCATCGTAGATTGCCATTCAAAATGGTTGTCCGTGGAGTTCATGAAGGATATTACTACGGACACTACCATCAAACACCTGAAATCCCTAATCTTTATGGAGGGTTTTCCAAGTGTTCTTATAACTGACAATGGTACACAGTTAGTCTCGCATGACATGCAAGCCTTTTTGGCTGATTGTGGTATTTCTCACCATAGGACTTCTCTCTACAATCCCCAAGGCAATGGCCTTTGTGAGCGCCTTAAAAGATTGGTGAAAGGCACTGTTCAAATGGCCCTCTCCAGCAGTTCTTCTGTCTCTTCCCTTGTTCGTGAGATGGTTTATGCGTATTGTACCACTCTTCATGCCTCTCAGTCCAAATCCCCTTTTGAAATGATGAGGGGTAGAGTTCCCAGCACCAAACTGATTCCCTCTTGGCTCAAGGACATGGTTTGCCAGTCGGTTTTGGGTAAGGTGCCAGGGGTTCCAAGGCCTCCTGGTAAGAGTTCCGTGGGTCTGTCTGCTAAGTGTTCTCCAAGTGAGAGTTCTGTGAGTCTACCTACTACTAAGGGTGTTTCTGGTAATCTCCCTATACGGGCCCAAGGTGTTCCTAAGCCTTCTGGTAAGGGTTCTGTGTGTCTGCCTTCTGGTAAGGGTTCTGGGTGCCTGCCTACTAGACTTGTTTCAAGTAAACTCGCCAAAGGTGATCTTGTCAAGATAAAGTCCGGTCGCCTTTCGGGTGGTTTGTCTAAATTCCGTGGTCCCTTTCGTGTAAAGATGGTCTATCCTCACTATGTAGTTCTCTCTAATGGAGAAAAATGGAACTTAAGGAGGGTCGCTCTCTATCAGAAAGCCGGCACTGGTCCTGTTTCTGTTTCCTCTTCTTCCTCTGTCCCTGCCCAGGATCTCCCATCCTCTGGGTTCATGTTCATTCCCTCTCAGGATCCAGCTCCTGTTGCGTCTGCTCCTGTGGATGTTTCGGTGCGGGGCGATGGTGGTGGGGATGCTCCTGATCCCGTTCTCTCTGCTCCCAACCCTGTTTCTGATCTTAACTCTCCTTTGCCTGTCTCCAGGCCTCAGAGGTGTCGGAGACCCCCTGCACACCTGAATGATTTCTGTTGTGATTAGTTTTCTAGAGGGGTGACGTGTGTCCCTTTCAATGCCTAGTTTCATTGATGATTTGTTGTGTTTCCTGCTTGTTTGTTTGCTCAATTTACATCGCTGACATCGCTAGCTTTCTTTAGTTTGGCTAGCTCGCTTTAGTTTTGGTTTAAGTTTCCTTTCCATGACATGTTTACTTTATGCGTTAAGTTTCCTTTTTATGACATGTTTTCCTTTTTATTCTACGGAAGGAGATGTGTTGTATATTTATCTTTCCTCTGTTTCCATGCTGTACCATCATTCTTACCTGTGTCCTGCATTCCAGAATGTAGATGGCTCTGTCCCCTCCTAGTGTTCTAGGTGGTGACAGTTTGTGCCTGGCCAGCTTGTGTTGTGGTTGTTCCCTTCTGCTTTCCAGCAATAAACCAGCTGTGCTTCATCTGTGGTCTCCAGCTCATTACTACAGCACTCTATTAGATTGACAATATATTGCATATAAGACTCCTTTTTTTCTGTGATACGTTGGATAATTGCAGGATATTTAAAAGAGGAATTGAAGATTTAAAAAATTAGGAGGAAGCAGTGCATGCGTCGCCTGATTCGAGATGTTAGCCAGTTTCTAAGACGTTCCATTTTGGCAGGATATAGGGGCAGAATTACTAAGATTTGCGCAACAAAGCCCTACTTGAAAATCAGCTTTGTTGCACTACATATACTGACAAATTTAGGCCAGGTGCTTATTTACCACGTTATGCCGGAAACACATGGCAACATCACTGACACAAACTGAAAATCTATCATTGCCCCATGGCACAAGGCTTTGCAGCATCATGCGTGTTTTTTGTACTTGAGGGATAACCTCGGCAAAGTTATCTTCACACAGTCGACCGTCAAGTAACATGTAATGTTCACAAATATTGCACATATTTAGTGTATAAAATGAAGCTATGTCAATTACCCAAACGTTTTCACTGATTGTGCCTGTTTTCATTTCCATGTACGCCAAGGTGACACTACTTTCGTGAGCAATAGGCATTGCTTTGCATTGGCTCCTTTGGGTGTTTTTCATAGTTTCCACACAATAACACTTTTTTTGCCTACTTTATCAAGATTATGTTGGTACGTAAGGTGTTCTATTTAGCTGCACTCGTTGAGAACTTTACAACAACAACAAAATTCTGCGTGCAAAATAGGTTCAACGCTATTGTGTGTGTTGCATGATTGCCACTATTCTTGAATTAAAAATTAACCGAGATGAAGATTGAAACTCGTTCTGATTCGACAGTTGCCACTATATCTAGCTCATCAGAGTGGCCAGAGCTTTATGACATATCCCACCCTTCTGAGCACGAATACGTTTTACAGAATAATCTACATAGATTATGCAATGCAGGCTCCACTGCCATTTTACTATGGAAGAAATCATAAATCATAAATAATGTAACTATGCTTTCCCACACAAGAGCCTTATGTCAGTTTGCCATCGGATTTACTGGGATGGCTCCGTGTGCGTGGGCTTTGCCCCTTTTCATCCATGAGAGGGGACTCCTATAGTGCTAACCTAATTTACTCAGTAAACAATATTTAATAATTACTATCTCCTCTGTCTTAACCCTGAAAAGAAGCTCTCAGCATGCAACAAAAATGAAGTCCTGCAATATTTACAAACACAGGGATTGTCTGTGAAATGGTACCGCTGCCCATGCTGCGCAGGGAAATGTGATCGCCAACAGAAGCAGCTTGATGCATGGGCATCGGCAGTCATTCTGATGGCACCTCATTTCTCACCAGAGCACTTTGTTACAGTCGGTGTAGTAAAACATTTATCTCACTTTACATTTGGTCGCAGGAGACCTAGTTCTATGACATCTTAGAAATCGGACTGGTGAAATTGACGGATAGATCTGACATCTGATTTTAGATCACGGGCTCTGATCAAGTACAACTCACACACTATTGCATAGTGTTTCCGGTTGTCCGCAGACACCTTCTGCATGCGCAACCTGCATTAGTAAATTCATTTTATATGCTTCATTCCATGGAGGTGCTCAGGGAGCAGAAGCAGGCTCAGAGAAATGAATATTAGAGGAACTTGGCAGGCCCACTCGCAATAATCCATCCTATTTTCTCTGGCCTGTCCATTCTGTTTCAATATTTTTTATATCTCCTCTCCTCACTGGGGATGTGCGGCATTTAGCAATGCAGTTTGACGATCTGTCTTGATTTTGGCTTGTTTCTACAGCGGAAGAAAAGCCATCACATGGGAACAGCTAGGGTCGGTACACAACGTCATGCATCTTTCTATCTTTCATTCGTTTAATCACTAGTGTTAAATACATAACCATTGTTGTAAACTAATGTAAGGTGGATTTGAAGAGAGCTGCCTCTCTCCTGTGAGGGTATCCAGGTGCTTGTTAAACCGGCCTAAATATGCATGTAAGTACCATACTTTGGCATTTCTGAATCTACTCGAGCGTTGTCACAGCAGGAGACAAGCGAGCGCAGAGTCAGGCTTAGAGATACACCAAACTAAGCCAACCTCAAACTAGAGGAGGATACCATGTGCCTTTCCTGGAAAATGTCTTTCCTTCAACTCAATTGTCTTTGTTAGTCCAGATGTACTCCGGAATGGCTGTATGATAATAAAATGCATGCATTTACTATGTATGCCTTTACCACACCATTTACCACACAATGAGGGTCATTAGGATGGCGGGCGGACTTAGTCTGCCCGCCATCCTATCGGTCTTTGGGACCAACGGCCATAAGGGTGGGGGTCCCTTGGGGGCATTAGTATGCCCCCGCCACTGTGGCGGGCGCATCCTGCGTGTTTAGCATTGTGGCGGCGGGGCTTTCAGCTCCGCACGCCACAATGCTAAACATGCACAAATGCATTTGATTTAACCAAGCGGCAGGCACCGCCCGGTGCCTGCCGCTTTGTTAATGCAAATGCAGGGGGTACCACAGGTACCCCCCCATTTGCACCCCCACCTCTCCTTCACTCCGGGGGCCAGCAGGGTGCCCCCGAAGTGAAGACTGCATGCCTTTCTGTGGCGGCATCTATCCTGGGCTATCCTAATATGGCTGGTGGTGTCAAATAGACATATCCACCATGTTAGTCCTTTTCTGCCCCGGTCGCAAGGTGACCGGGGCGGATAAGCGGCTGACGTTCTTTCCGTCCGCCGCGGTTACCCCCGCCATACTAATATGGTGGGAGGCATTTAGCGGGGATGGAGGGTGGATTGCGGTGGCAATCCGCCCGCCATCCTAATGACCCCCAATGTCTTTACTATTCAGTGTCTTCATCACAGATATAGCTTTGCCACTCTTACCTTTATCCTTTACCACGTAAACAAAGTACATTTATGAAAGGTCAGTTAAACCCTTGCAAGACGCGATTGACATATTCCACGAATGTGTGCTGTAAGATCTTAAAAAACGTAACCATACAACACAAAAGCAACGTCTGAGAAAAAAGAAAAATCACAATCTCAAACAGAACACCAAATTGATGAAAACACTTTCAGCAGATCAAGAAATAATTATAACTAAATCTGATAAAGGAGGCAATATTGTCTTGTGGCCAAGGACAGAGTATATACAGCAAGCCACTAGACAATTAAGTGATGCACAATGCTATGTAAAATCAAGTGGAATGTATTACAAAAAGGCAAAAGACTCTCTAAAAAAATATTAAATGATTTAAAAAGAAAAGGTTTAATATCATTGGCAGAGTTTAAGTTTTTACATATTGAACATCCAGTAATCCCCATTTTATAATTAATACCGAAGGTGCATAAAAAGGTGGTGCCTATACCAGGTAGACCAATATTATCCGCAATTAACAGCATGGCGGAACATGTGTCTCAATATATAGATTTTTTCATCCAGGAACATGTGAAGAGTCTCCCAAGTTATGTGAGAGATACTGGGGACTTTCTCAGTAAAATTGATGGTACAAAATGGGCCAAGGGCTGGTGTTTAATTACATTAGACATTGAGTCATTCTATACGAGCATTGCACATGAGGCGGGCCTGCGTGCGGTTAAATATTTTTTAGACACAAAATCGTGTGAATTCTACAGTCACAACAAAATGATATGTGATTTAACCTCATGGTTTCTGTTCAATAAAGAACATTGGAAACAGGAGAGAGGTGTAGCAATGGGATCCTGCTTCTCCCCCAGCTACGCGTGTTTACACGTGGGCTGGTGGGAGAAGCAGGTCCTAGAGAACAACCACAAAAGACACAAGGTAAAATATTGGCTCTGTTTTATAGATGATATTTTTGCAATCTCTGACGGAGATGCGGAAAGTGCAAAAGAATTTGTTAATAAGTTAAATGACAATACATGCAATTTGGATTTTACATCCAATATTAGTGAAACAACAGTGGAATTCTTGGATGTCCGTGATACAGTTTCAGATAATTCACTAGTTTCTACCCTGTTTAGAAAAGAAACTGCTGGAAATAGTATATTGCATGCCAGCAGTAACCATCCCCTGCATTTAATTGAAAGCATTCCTCTGGGTGAACTGTTAAGATTGAAACAAATTTGTAGTTCTCCAGAAGACTATAAAAGCTGGGCCAAAGAAATGATGACCAGATTAAAAAATAGAGGGTATTCTAACAATACTCTCTCTAGAGCCAAGATAAGGGCTGGGGAGAGATCACGTGACTCATTGTTAAGTCAAAAAGTCGTAGAGGTCACGAATAGAGAAGAAAGTCCCCGCTTGATAACTACGTTTAGTAGGCAAGAAAGGAAAATCAAAGCTATCATACAAAAAAATTGGCCATAGTACTCACGGATGGGGTACTATCAAGCAGACTAGAAGAGTCACCTACTATCACTTTTAGAAGGGCAAAATCTATGCGGGATTGTCTAGTCAGAACAAGCCCAGAAATCAAAATTGCTGGTACTTGGCTTACCCACAAAACAGGTTTTTTCAAATGTTCATCATGCAGGGCTTGCAGATTTGGTGTAAATACAACCCATTATACAACCCCCTTCTCTGATACACGTATTGCTATTAAAGGGAGTTATGGTTGCCGCACTGAGTTTGCTGTGTATGTTCTCACGTGTACCTGTGGGCTGCGCTATGTTGGTAGTACGAAGCTGCAGGTGCACGCCAGAATACTGCAGCATCTCAGGGCCATTGTCAACAGTGATGCGGCATATCCCGTAGCAAGACATTTTAAGGCAGTTCATAACAACAACTCGAACTGCCTTACTTATTTTGTAATTAATGCAGTAGCACCGCTACGAAGAGGAGGAGACAGGGAGAAAATGCTGAGAAGATTTGAGACTCAAACTATACTTGAGTTAGAAAGCAAAAGCCCTAATGGATTAAACAACACCGAAGATCTGCATTATCTTTTATAGCCCTGTGAATTTGAGCCTGAAGTGTAAAAGAGGTGATCAGGAAACTGTATACAGTATGAAGGTGCATATTCCCAGAGGTTTTTTTATTGTTGGTCTGATGTAATGAGTTAAGAAAAATGAAGTAAATAGACCTCCAGAAGCGTCGAGAATGATTTTAAATTAATGTACTGGATTGCATGAGTTTTTAAGGTTATTTGATTTAATTTTGTCTAGCACTTTGAGCACTTTAAGGTATCTTTTTAGCACTCTAGATAGTAAATTTTGAACTTTACATATTTCAAAGATCTGCAATTTACAGTGCATTAACTCTGAACATTCTTTTTAAAAAATAAAAAAAGGAAAAACATGGTAAAACAATTGGGAAGGAAAAAGAAATATATAAGAAACTGTAGAAAAAAACATGAATGGGGTCAATTACATTTGCACATAGTATTGTACATAGATCCATTGTAAATTATTTGGAGATGAAATATTGTACATATGAGATTTATTTATAATTTTTAATATATATGAAAATATATTTATGAATTTTATGGTATTGATGCAGATTTGTTCAAGAAATAGGTTGACATATATTTACATGTTTTTTTTAATACAGTATTTATAATATTTATGTTATTACCAGGAGATGTAGGCATTCATGCCGAGTATGAGAGTTAATGTTTACAATTAAGTAAATGCAGGTGCAAGCAAAAATTAGATCGAGCAAATACAGAAATAATATTGAAAATTTTATTTATTTGTAAAGTTTCAAATATACGACGTAAGAAATGAGTATGTCATCTATGTCCATGCTAGAGTACATCACGTGATTATGTGCATGAGGGACAGGCAGTTGAAAGAAGAAAAAAACATTTATAAGGTATACAATGCTGCCTAAAGTTTGTGTGAGCAAGAGCACAGAGGTGCTCGAAACGCGTCGCAGCAGAGGGTTAAAAAATAAAATATACCTCTGCCTAGTACATTGTGGACCACCTTACTGTTTGGTATATATATATATATATATATATATATATTCACTGAAAAAACCATAGGTTATAGGCCATATATAGTTAGGAATTTGCATTTACAAAACCTTGAAAATTCACTGAAAAAACCATTGGTTATAGACCATATATAGTTAGGAATTAGCCTTTTCAAAACCTTATTTTACTCACACAAAACCATTGAAATTTCATATATAGTTAGTTCCACTAACTATATATCGCGCACCCGCAATCCACAGCTGATGATGTCACATATTACATCATTCATGACATGGTTAGTGACATCACTGATGACATCACTGATGACATCTCAAATGACATCACTGATGACATCACTGATGACAACATCCAGTGACTGTATGTTTCTGTAAAGTTAAAATATGTCTTACATATTGAAGAATGAGTGGATGTATAAGTGTCTGGATGAAGGATTTAGTAGGTGCATGACTGACTGTATGAGTGAGTGATTAAATGTGTCTCACTGAGTGCATGGGTTAGTGACTAAACTGTTTTAATTTGTGCATCATTATATCTGTTGTTCTACAAACTGCTGCATATGTTGATCAGTAGCTATATGAGTAACTGTATGGGTTATTCATTGGTTGTCCAAGTATTTGTATGGGAAACTGAGTGTGTGTGTATGGGTGGCTGGGAGGTGTGTGACTCTGTACATAGATGTGTGAGTAGTTGATTCACTATATGTATGGGTTCAAAAGTGCATGTGGAAACAGCTGTATGGGCGGTTGACTGTGCATGAGTGTATATGGCTGAGATACCCGCCACCCCCTCTCAACACAATCCCCAAGGATGGGACACCGGAAACAGTTCTGAAGTCTTTGGAAGACGGGAGGGAGTAACCCCCCCGGCCGTATTTATTAAAATATGAAACAAAATTAAAACATTAAATAAACAGTTTCATATTATGTACAATTTCATTACCACATTGCGATGTTTGGCTAACCTTAACATAGTCTCTAATACAAAGGTTCTCCTAGCCGAACTAACATCCTGCAAAACATTTACTTGAAATTTTGAAATTGTACATCCTAACGTTTAAGGGCCAACGGCAAGGTCGTAACCGGTGTCAAGATCCCTAACCCAGAAATATCGCCCTTACTTGTGAGGGGCGGCCCAGAGGCGTACCTCAAGTGCAATTACCAATTTCCCTTGACTTGACGGGGGCCCCAATAAAACTCGTCGCCACTTAGAGGTCGTACGAGGACTCGTGTGAGGTATCTAGAAGGTAGCGTAGACCTCCCCCCAAACCCCACACAACTTACCATATCTGCCGTCGCAGACGTCCTGGCCCCGGGAAATTCCCCAGGAGGGGGCTGTAACCCCTCCTACCCAGGAAGGGGCCTTGACCGCCTTTCCTCTTCTTTCGGCGACCCATCCTTAGAAGGGACCGCCTCCCCGTTGAGGGGCCAATGGCCACCTCCCCCGAGCGCTCCCATCCGTGCTGGGTGACGCCCACTCATAGGGATCTTCCAATTAGTGCTCACCGATCATGACCTTACCGCCCGACCAAAATAAATACGACAATGCTAACTAAATGATTAAACTAAAATACAGTAGCAACTATACTTTTATTAAAAGCATGCTTACCAATGAACACTAAAGCAGAATTTCTTTATTTGCAAAACACAACTCGACATTCTTTATTACATACTCAAAATCATCCCGATAATACCATGACCTGTAAATGAAAATCAGAGTCGTCCATCAACTTTTAATCAAAACCACTTGCTGTCATCAGGGGCTGGTGGGTGGGTCAAAATTGGCTCTTCGTTCCGTCTCGAGCTCACGTGCAGCGAGGAGGTGCAGCTTCAGAGCACAGGAACAAGAGGATGCCTTCGGATCTTGCTTCTCCTTTTATCCGTCTTCAGGGCGGGCGTAAACCCGCCCCTGCCTGCCCCTTGGGCGTGGCCAGCCGCGTCAGTGTCTAGGCCAACCCACTCTAGGGCGGGAAAAGGCGCGCCCCGGCTACGCCGCTTCGGGCATACCAGCCGAGACTCGCCTCCCGCCCAAGATGGCTTCCCGGGGGGATCGTGGTACTCTGCCATACGTTCGGGGGGACCGAGTGGTCGCCCCTTTCCATATGGCTGAGATACCCGCCACCCCCTCTCAACACAATCCCCAAGGATGGGACACCGGAAACAGTTCTGAAGTCTTTGGAAGACGGGAGGGAGTAACCCCCCCGGCCGTATTTATTAAAATATGAAACAAAATTAAAACATTAAATAAACAGTTTCATATTATGTACAATTTCATTACCACATTGCGATGTTTGGCTAACCTTAACATAGTCTCTAATACAAAGGTTCTCCTAGCCGAACTAACATCCTGCAAAACATTTACTTGAAATTTTGAAATTGTACATCCTAACGTTTAAGGGCCAACGGCAAGGTCGTAACCGGTGTCAAGATCCCTAACTCAGAAATATCGCCCTCACTTGTGAGGGGCGGCCCAGAGGCGTACCTCAAGTGCAATTACCAATTTCCCTTGACTTGACTGGGGCCCCAATAAAACTCGTCGCCACTTAGAGGTCGTACGAGGACTCGTGTGAGGTATCTAGAAGGTAGCGTAGACCTCCCCCCAAACCCCACACAACTTACCATATCTGCCGTCGCAGACGTCCTGGCCCCGGGAAATTCCCCAGGAGGGGGCTGTAACCCCTCCTACCCAGGAAGGGGCCTTGACCGCCTTTCCTCTTCTTTCGGCGACCCATCCTTAGAAGGGACCGCCTCCCCGTTGAGGGGCCAATGGCCACCTCCCCCGAGCGCTCCCATCCGTGCTGGGTGGCGCCCACTCATAGGGATCTTCCAATTAGTGCTCACCGATCATGACCTTACCGCCACAGGCCGGATAGTTGACCGGCTATCCGGACCCCCCACAACACTCCTACCTAAAGGTCATGGTGTAACGTTTTTAGCCATGCTAAGAAGTCTCTTATGAGTAACTCATTCCCCACCCGTGACAAATGCACTCCATCCCCCAAATACATACTGTCATCATTAATACACCCATGGGAAATGGCATGCAGTGTCTTGGAACGGAACAACCTACTCATTTTGTTATTAAGCTTCCTAACAGAATGATTTAGAGCAGGGACCGAAATAGCCCCCCGCCACACTTTTCGTGGGATCATATGGGACCATGCAATTGTGCACCCTGGAACTCTCCTTGCTAACCAACTTACAGTGGAAAGCATCGCCTCAAGAAGAAGTCGTCTACCAGTGGTGACCAAATCATTACCCCCAAGATGTACTATCACTACAGACGGCGGTGACCTCGTCCGCCCTAGCAAACCCTCAAAAAATGATTGAAACTGGTCAATACAGAGCCCGCCTCTTCCGTAGAAGGACACACTGTACCCGTATTCCCCAGCTACGTGAATCATATCACCTGCTTTGAATACGTCTGCGGCACGCCTCACGTATGAGTGGCCCACAACCCACACCTCCTTTTTCACAGCCGGTGACGTCTGACCGCTGGCCCGGTGTAGGGTCGACTGCGAAGTCCGCCCCGCCTCGTAGGCTTGCGCAACTGAAAACCAAACAAAAACAAGAAGCGTGAGTACATTGCTACAGCTTCACAACATGTGCAACCGCACATACCTCTTATAACAATTGGAGGACCAACGCCCCACCCGTTTAATTTGTTCAACATCCAGACCCCTGGCTGTTGCTTCTGTCGCAGCCCCTATCCGAAAGGAATGGGTCCCAAACTCGCCCGGGTTCAAGCCCGCAGCGGCAATCGACATCGCAAGCACCCGCTGAAACTGAAACTTTGTCAGTGGGGTGGCGTCAGCGTGTCTCAACAAGGTCCCTCCCCATGATGCCACCCTTCGTGCTAAATAATCTTCTAGACACCTTACCGGGCACATGGAGGACCCGGGAATCCTGCGTATGATTACGCAGTCGCCCATCCCACTTTGATCGGTCTTAGACCTGACAAATGAGACCGTCATCGTCTCCCCTCTGATCTGGACGTGCTCCTGGCACAATCCTCCTGTCACATCCTGCTTGTTCCTCGCCACTAATTCGCTTACCCGCATAGCCCCATGGAATGCCAGCGTAAAAGCGGCTCAGAATAACACCGTCTCAAACTGAGATGAACACGTAGCAGGGAGACTGGATAATAACTGGGCCAGCCTATCCAAACCTATCGGGCGCCTCTCATCTACCCTGCGACCCTCAAGGCGTTGCCACCCCCGTAGCGCTTTCTGTACAACGAAAGACGCTGTCGGATCCTGGATCCCGTGAGCCCTGGCAACAAAGGAAATGGCAGCCCGATGTCTCTGAGCCGTGGCAACCGATTTCCCGGCCCGGTGTAAGGACATCAGAAAATCCACCACCCACTCTTCCTGGCCCCAAAGCTCCTCCCTATCAGTACCCAAAAAGGCCAAATAGGACCGGAACGCCCCTTCATATGCCTTCCTCGTCCTGGGTGCTAAACTCTCTCCCACGAGGTTACGAAGTTCGGGGCACCGAGAGACCAGAGAGCTTCGGGAAAGGGTGCCGGCTCCGGGTCCGCTGTGGGAAGGAAACCCCAGAAAGCCTGTATACGAAAACGAGACAGTGCATCAGCCGCCTGGTTCATTACCCCTGGGACATGTCTTGCTCTGAATAGCACATTCAATTGCATACAAAGTAAAACAATTTCTTTGAGCAGTCTCAAAATCCACTTGCATCGTGCTGCCTGACTATTGATACACTCGACCACGGTCATATTGTCAGACCAAAATACCACCGAGTGATCTCTGAACCCTTCGGGCCAAGTTCTCAGGGCCACTAAAATGGGGAAAAGTTCCAGGAAAGCAATGTTACTTGTCAATCCACTGTCATGCCACCATGTCGGCCACTTTTGTGCAGACCATCTCGTGCCGAATATGGCACCGAAACCTATGCTCCCTGCCGAATCTGTCCACAGCCCCAGCTCCTCAGAGGACACGGCTGGTTTGTTCCAGACGACTCGACCATTGAAATCCGCCAGAAATGCCAACCAAATGCGCATGTCCTGGCGGACCTCTGCCGAGAGCCTTGTGCGATGATGGCACTCCTTCAGGCCCACCATGGCTTGAGCGATCGAACGGGAAAAGGGGCGGGCCATTGGTATAACCCTCAGGGCAAAATTCAACTGGCCAACCAACTGCTGTAATTGATGCAGCCTAACCTTAGGTCCCCTTATACACATCTGCAGGGATGTCCTGAACTTTGACACTTTGTCAGCTGGTAAACGAAAACAACCTTCTGCGGAGTCTAACTCGATCCCCAGAAACTCGAGGCACGTGGAAGGCCCCACAGTCTTACCTGGTGCCAATGGCACGCCAAACTGATTCATCAAGTCACAAAACTGTGCTAAAGCCTGCCCACATTCCGGGTCCCCGGCTGCCCCCAGGAACAAAAAATCATCCAGGTAATGCATCACATTTCGGAAACCTGTCTTCCTTGTGAAGACCCATTGTAGAAAACTACTGAATTTTTCGAAATAGGCACAAGATATAGAGCACCCCATCGGCATACACCTATCCATGTAATAATGACCCTGAAACATGAAACCTAATAGACGCTGATCGTCTGGATGTACCGGGAGCAACCGGAACGCTGACTCGATATCAGATTTAACCATCAGCGCCCCGGGCCCCAGGCGATTCAAAATGGCTACGGCCTCATCGAATGATGCGTACCGCACCGAACACACTTCCGGGTCTATCGCTTCATTGACGGAGAGACCACGTGGGGCTGATAAATTATGTATCAGCCGAAACTCACCCGGGTCTTTCTTTGGGACCACACCTAACGGGGAACAAACAAAATTAGGAACCGGTGGTACACTAAACGGACCGGCGACTCGACCTCGAGCAACCTCCTTCATGATCTTATTCTGTACCACGGTCGTATGTTGAAAGACCGATAGCTGATTTTTACATTTCGATGCACCCTGAAAGTCCCCCACTGGGATGCGGAAACCATAAGAAAACCCGTTCCGCAACACCCCAGCAGAAGCACGATCCGGGTATTCACTGAGCCAAGGAATCATTGCCAAGGTATCAATCGGGGTAGGTAAAGGCGCCCCTCGGACTATGTTAGACCTGTTTGGCGCCTCCTCTACCCCCGTTATCACCCGTTTTGGCTCTGCACGTGGACTCAGGATGGGATGATTGCCCACACCCACTACATTCATGTCTAAATTTGCATGATCCCTGGGGCCTAGTACATTTTCCCCTGTTGAAGTTCCAACAAACCCCCCTTTTTCCTGTGTTACCGGCAGGCTTCGAGTAATTGTCTGTACCCGTACCTGACCGAAAGGGCGTCCCCGCATACTGGCGGGAAGATTCGCCAACGATACTCCCCACTAATGGCAATTTCAACATACCAGTCTCCTTCATTTTGGACCATGACACAGAATCATAACAATCCCATGTTAAGTTTTTATCGTGTTCTTTAGCCTTTCTAAACAGGTTATCATAACAGAACCAATGATTACCCTCGTGTGATACCGAGTACCCCATGATTCGTGATTGATAAATCGGCAATTCGGGTAACAGATCGGGCCTTCGCTCTCCCAAGATCGATGTAAAAACCCCCCACGCTTGGCCCCAATTGCCAATGTTTTCATTTACCTTAAAGGCGGCCATTTTTGCGCGCCAAACACTCGGATGCATGAGCTCCTTCTGGCCCTTGACATGCTCCATCTCATAGTGATCAGTAAGCAACGATAATATGTTTACATACTCCCCTGCCCATATCTTTTCCTTAATAGCCAAAGGAACATGCTGACCCAATTTTTCCCTACGAGAGGGTGCCGACTCATCCCTCGCAATCGGCAATGGCCGCTTACCTGCACCGGACGTCGTTTCTGCTACTGAACCCGTCCCCTGCGGCCTCTCTACTGCTGCAGCCGGCGTGGACACCTTCGCTGCTTCCCGTGACTCACGCAGTTGCTTCATTAGCTCCTGCGCGTCGACAGCCGTGGCGCCCTCTTTACCTTTACCCAACCACGCTGCCAATTGTGCTGCCAGCTCGGGCAGCATATCTTCTTCGGACACGGGGGTGACCACAACGGGAATCGGATTCCCTTCCTGCGGCACGGGAGTTGGTGCCTCGAGCGGGGCACTGGGACCCGGGATGTCTTCTCCCGCTGCTCCCCTCCTGGGCCTCTTGTTTTTCCCTCCCGGGGCTGCTCCCGCCAAAGGACGTTTTGGTCCCCCTTCCTCGTTCTTATCCACTCGCTTCTTTAGTTCGGTCATCTCTTTCATGAGAACACGCAGCATCTGTTCGGTAGTCATGCGCTTTCCCGCCTTCTTCGGCATTCTCCAACAGAGTATCTGCAAAACAAACAAGAACGATTACAACGCTCAAAATTGGCTCTTCGTTCCGTCTCGAGCTCACGTGCAGCGAGGAGGTGCAGCTTCAGAGCACAGGAACAAGAGGATGCCTTCGGATCTTGCTTCTCCTTTTATCCGTCTTCAGGGCGGGCGTAAACCCGCCCCTGCCTGCCCCTTGGGCGTGGCCAGCCGCGTCAGTGTCTAGGCCAACCCACTCTAGGGCGGGAAAAGGCGCGCCCCGGCTACGCCGCTTCGGGCATACCAGCCGAGACTCGCCTCCCGCCCAAGATGGCTTCCCGGGGGGATCGTGGTACTCTGCCATACGTTCGGGGGGACCGAGTGGTCGCCCCTTTCCATTAGTGAGTGAATGGATATCTCAGTGCTACATGTCAAAGTAAGTACATATGTAAAACACAGTACATGTGAGAGTTGACATATATAAATAACTGTGCATAAGAGCCAGTGAATGTGTGAGTGGCTGTATGGATCATTGTGAACATGTATCAGGGATTGTATAAGAGAGTAAAGTAAATATGTGTTAGTATATGTTTGAATAAGTCAGGTGTGTATAACTGTATAGTTGAGAAAATGGAGGTGTGATTGATTTTTTGCATAACTGACTAGGTGTGTGAGTAACTCCATGGATGAGTGACAGTCTGTGACTATCTGTTTACACTGATTGTATCTAAGGTTATATTAGAGTCTGAAGAGGTTCATGGTATTATCACATGAATGATATCATCAGTGATGTGATCAGTCATGTCAAATGAGATGTTATCAGTGATTTTATCAGTGATGTCATTTGAGATGTCATCAGTGATGTCATTTGGGATGTCATCAGTGATGTCATTTGAGATGTCATCAGTGATGTCATCAGTGATGTCACTAACCATGTCATGAATGATGTAATATGTGACATCATCAGCAGTGGATTGCGGGTGCGCGATATATAGTTAGTGGAACTAACTATATATGAAATTTCAATGGTTTTGTGTGAGTAAAATAAGGTTTTGAAAAGGCTAATTCCTAACTATATATGGTCTATAACCAATGGTTTTTTCAGTGAATTTTCAAGGTTTTGTAAATGCAAATTCCTAACTATATATGGCCTATAACCTATGGTTTTTTCAGTGAATTTCATTGGTTTTTTAATAGCAAATATCAAAAGCTGTAAAATGTCAAGTACGTGATAGGTAAAAACTTTTTCGTGTTTATGCACGCTGATGTGCTTTGAACGCTGCCCCCCTCCCCTCTTTTCTCTTAGTAGTACTCTCTCTTTGCAGATAGTGAAGAGTAGTTAACGCAGGCCTTTACCCCCGTTGTAATCCGTCGTGCCTGCTTGTCTCTCCATTTGATTGATTGTTATCCAAGCATTTACTGTTTTACAATTGATTCTCTTTGGTTCATTCTCTATTTACAAACAAGCACAAAGTCGCAATACTCTGTTTAGTCTTTGCAGATAGTGAAAAATCGTTAAAAATCGTGTAAAAAAATAAAAGTAATCGAGCAAAATCAGTAGGCCACTAATTGGATCTTTTTTTGACCTCGCTAAAATAGAAACATTAGGAACAACCCTTCATGAGAAATACGAAAATAGTGAGATGAACTGAGCGCCACACCATGAGGGCTGCAAGACAGCTCGGCTCCGTCACCCACCCCGCTCAAAATAACGACAAACCTTATGCAAATATTAAAAATATAGACAACACACCAGCAAAGTAACAGGGTAAAACATTTTATTAAATAACTATTTACATTACGTTGGTTTATGAGATGATGTCAGTAGTGGACCGATGTGTGAATACGTCGGAAGCAGCACAAGGCGCCAAGATCCGGATGGCAAGTCCTGGATGTTGGGTGCCATAGTTCAGAGTTCTGAGTTTGAGCCTTTTTCAATGCCTGTGCTTTGTTGTTTCCCCTCCATCAAAAACAAAAAACAAATATAAAACTGTGCAAAAATACAAAAAAATCAAAAAATGTTTACAAAAGCAGTGCTTGTAAGACTGTCTGAAGCTTATTTCCACCTACTGCAGCTTCACTATTCTCAAAGTAAGTGAGGGTCGTTTGTGGACCTGACTGCATTTGAAAACAATGTTATATGGTACCTCCCTAAACCGCTTGACGGAGGCCCCCGAGGGGCGGTGTGATGGCACGGACTCGGAGAAGACGCTTGGCTCCGACCCCCTCCCCAAGTCTTATAGCACTGGTGTAGCCTGAGATCGCCCCCGACATAGGCGGCCGGCTCCCGGGGTCCGATGGAACTTTTTGCCTTTTGATGACTCTTCTATTCTGGACTTTGTCCCACAATCCGTTTGACCTGAAGACACGCTGTAGTGGGGCGCCCCTTTACCGTTTTAGTTGCTATTCCGCCCGCTTTTGCTACACTGTGCCTCTTCCGCCATTCAGCTGTTTACCGCCCGCTCTTGCGACTACAGCGTCTCGCTCACCATGTAGTTAAGTTGCTCCCGCTCTTGCGGTGCAGCGATAGGCGACTGCCACAGGACTCTCAAAATGGCGGCCGGCTCTTCGGTTTTGGGCCTGGTCCACTAAAATGGCCGTGGGACACCTTGGAACTCGGACGCTTGCCTGCTAGGGCTTGGGCTCCATTCTCGAAAGCGTCCCCTCAGCCGTGAAGATTCTACAAAAGTCTTGGGGGCCCCGACTCCCGCAGGCTTCTGGTGGGGAGCGGCTGCCATGTCTGCTCGTGGAATGGCCACGACGGAGCTACGAGATGGTAGTGCTCTCATGCTGACGCCAGCTTTAGTCTGAAACATCCAGAAACACTATAGACTACCAATTCGATCAGTTCCGGTAGCGCCCCAACATGACCCGGTAGAGAAGAACTTGCCCTCCCCTCTTTGACTGATGGTTCTTGTTGCCTGTCCCCTCTGTTGTCATTTAACAGAACTTTTTGGACTGCTGAAAGGGGTTGTGTTCCGAACGCTGGTTGGTGGAGACATTTTGACTATATTCTTGACCTACGTTGTTGCGTAATGCGTTATATGACACGCCGCGTTAGCGCACCCGGAAGTGATCCGGGGCGCGGCGCGCAGCACGTAACGTAAGCATAACAGGTCATGTGACTTGTTAATAAAACTTTTCATTGGTTCATTTTACTTTTGTTATTTTAATGATGAAAAGCTTGGTCATATGACCTAACAATTACGCTTTTTATTGGTTTCGAACATTATTTTTTTTTCAACATATATGTTATAATATTCCAGGCTAATGTACTTTCCCGGAAAATTTACAACTGTCCTGCAAGTAAAATATATTCCTTTTTCGAGAAAAAGGGCGTTTCTTCGTTCCATGACGGAGCCGTTGAGTAAAAGAGACTCGGCCTGCTGTCTTAGTCGCCGATACGCCTGATTATCAGATTCTTATCGATCACTTTATGTTGCAGGAGTGGAAAACACAACTGCCCTTGACCATTTATCTTTACTGCGTTCCTACATATTATACCTTTTATCCGTCATGTAGTTGGACTGCTTTATTTCACTTGCCTTTTACTGATTCGAAAACAGTGACTAAAAGTAAAAACTTTACCAATGTAAATACTACTACCGTGTTTTGTTTTAAAAACCTTTATTGTGAAAATGTCAGTATACAAATACGGGCCTATAACCACGTGGGCCGGCCACGGAGCAAACTGAAATCGTATATGATGAGGAGACATTTACATTATAGAGGAACGTAACGAGCGAGCCATTAGGTTGCAAGAACTAAGATGTCTAACAGTTGCGGAATCGGTGGACGTACATTTTGTAATTAAAATACGACAGGGCCACTTACAAAAAAGTTATCTAGATATACATTTGCGTGCAAGTGCCATGGGTGACGTTAATTCGAACTTTCAATAGTACAGTAATAACTAACACATCAGAACTTAATATCAATAGGGATGTAGAAATATTCAATCAATTCTCGTCCCCGCCCGCCATGAGCATCAAAACTGCATTCATATCTCGTGATATCAAGGTTGTTCAACCAGTACACAACAAGGAGTTACGAGTCCCATTTATACCGGCGCCATTTTGGGCGAGGCCGGGCAGGTCCAAGATATAGTCAAAATGTCTCCACCAACAATCGGCCAGACCAGAACCCCTTTCGGCCCTTTATGCTACAAGATGGTGTCTTCCATTCAGAAAATATTGTTGGCAGCATTTTGAAAGGAAAGATAAACAGCCGTTTTCCTAGTGAGTCTTACATTGTTACATTTAGGAAGAATGTTGAAGAGTAATATGTGGAAAATCTGAAGCCATTTTTCTACAAACTCTCAATCAGCCTTGGATGGAAAAAAAAATCCTGAAGAATGTACAAACTGAAAACCAATTTTTGTCTGTATAGCATCAACAGCAACGCTTGAGTCAGCTTTGTGTCAAGCCGCCATTTTCATTCAATCAATAGCGTCCCCCTGCACACATTCAGGAACCTGGTCGTGTCTTCAGGTGAAACGGATTGTGGGACAAGAAGCAGAAAGGAAAAGGAAAAAAGTTCCGCCGGACCTCGGGAGCCGGCCGCCTATGTCATGGGCGATCTTTGGCCACACCAGGGCAATAGTGAAGCTGCAGCAGGTGCAAAAGAGCTTCAGACAGTCTTACAAGCACTGCTTTTCTACACATTTTTTGATTTTTTTGTATTTTTGCACAGTTTTATATATTTTTTTTGTTTTTGATGGAGGGGAAACAACAAAAAACAGGCATTGAAAAAGGCTCAACAGTGCAGGGCGCCTTGTGCTGGTTCCGACCTATTCACACATCGGTCCACTACTGACATCACCTCATAAGCCAACGGGGCACCCCACACTGACTTTCGGCGCAGCATTGTAGGATGGCCACACCAGTGCGGCAACTTGCTGGACACCACCTCGGTGCCATCCGGATCTCGGCGCGTTCGAGTCACTGTACCGCAAAAGTGACCGGAACTCAGCTGGACACGCCGTCTTTCGGCACAGCATTGTAGGATAGCCACACCAGTGCAGCAACTTGCTGGACACTAACTCGGTGCCATCCGGATCTCGGCGCGTTGTGCTGCCTTCGGCCTATTCGCACACCGGTCCGCTACTGACGCCGCCTCACGTGCCAACGGATTTTCTACGCTTTTAGTAGCCCTATGCCGCATAACAGGTCATGTGACTTGTTTATAAAACTTTTCATTGGTTCATTTTACTTTTGGTTTCCTAAAGATGGAAGGCTTGGTCATATGACCTAAAAAGAACACTTTTCATTGGTTTAGAACATTTTTTTTTCCCAAACGATGAAAGCCCCACCTTGTTTCTGGATGTTTCAGACTGAAGCTGACGTCAGCATGAGAGCACCACCATCTCGTGGCTCCGTCGTGGTCATTCCGCGAGCAATCATGGCAGCCGCTCCCCACCGGAAGCCTGCAGGAGTCGAGGGCCCCCAAGACTTTTGTAGAATCTTCACGGCTGAGGAGACGCTTTCGAGAATGGAGCCCAAGCCCTAGCAGGCAAGCGTCCGAGTTCCAAGGTGTCCCAGGGCCATTTTAGTGGACCAGGCCCAAAACCGAAGAGCCGGCCGCCATTTTAAGAGACCTGTGGCAGCCGCCTAACGCTGCACTGCAAGAGTGGGAGCAACTCAACTACATGGTGAGCGAGACGCTGTAGCCGCAAGAGCGGGCGCAACTCAGCTGGATGGCCGCCACTTGGGGAGGCCCGTTCACGCCGCCTCCCACACGCCCCAGCCCCGGGCCGCCCCACGCCAATTTTCAGAGCAGCATTGTAGGATACCAAAACCAGTGCGGCAGTTTACTGGACATCACCTGGGTGCCATCCACATCTCAGCGCGTTCTGCTGCCTTGGGACTATTCGCACAACAGACCGCTACTGACGAGGCCTCCCCCCGCACCACCCGGGACGCCCCACGCTGTTTTTCTGAGCTGCATTGTAGGATCCCAAAAACCAGTGCGGCACCCAGGTGACATCACCTGGGTGCCGTCCAGAACTCAGCACGTTGTGCTGCCTTGGGACTATTCGCACAAAAGACAGCTTCTGACCATTGTTGCTTTTTTTTGTCAAAAATGTTTAAATGTTTGTTACAGTTTTTGTTCGTTAATAAAGTTTTATAATCCTACTTTGTTGGAGTGCTATATATTTTTAAAAAATCGGGTGAATGGGGCCTTGAATCGGGTTATTGTCATGTGTGGGCTTTGCAAGTGAACTGCTACAGGATCGGACATTTCAAACTCAAATGCACGTTCTTTTTCATACCTTTCCGAAGCATGGAGCGCAATAGCAGGCATAGAAAGGGTGATGCAAGTGTTGAACACTGCCTGGCCTGGCAAGTTGCTGGCAGTGCCCCCCCCTCCCCGCCCGCTCCTGAAAGAGGACACACACACACCGCCGCCCCAAGTACTTCACAGATCTTTAAAAGACCATGCGCTTGTTCATGAGGCTTAAATGGTTTATCACCCCTTCTAGAACCCCTGCATCGACCCTCTGACGTTTCCTGGACGAATTACCACGTAACACAATACCAAGCCTTGTCAGCTGAAACCCCCGAGGAATCGTGGAGCATATTATCAAGGGGGTTTATCTCCGCTTTTTTGGCTTTAAAAGCCAAGAAAGCGGAGATAAAATTATCTCCCTATTACCAAGCTGTCGCTAACACCAGTTAGTGACAGCTAAAAGGAGATAGCGACCATCTTGGGCCCCGCTTTGCATGTCAGTGATATTTATCACTAATGACATGCAAAGTGGGCGTGCCAAGATGTTAGCGACTGGAAACAGTCCCTAACATCGCTATCTCCTATTACCAACTTTTGGAGATATTCGCGCTAAGCGAGAATATCTCAAAAAGCTAACACCTGCCCTGAGCAGTTCTTAGCCATGTTATCCAATGGGAGGTGGATAACATGGCTAAGAGCATTTGCTCGATAATGCATGAATATCGCTGACTTTTCAGCGATATTCATGCATTGCGGCCGTTTTTTATCGCATTTTCGATAAACCTTGCTAATAGCGTTGTTTATCTGCGATAAAAATCGCCGATGTGCGGCGATAATTTTTGTCTCTAAACAAGTTAGAGACAAAAATTATCGCCAGTTGTTGGTAATATGCCCCCGGGTTTTTGCTTGCAGAAATCGGGAGGCGGGAGACTAGCACTGACATCAGTAGTCTCACGCCTGAATTGGGAGGGTTGGCATGTCTGGATTCTCTACAGCTGGGGCCATAAACTACATCCGCAGGGCTAGGTGATAGCCTGGGACCGGCCTGGCATCTAAAATGGCTGCCGTGCACGACAAAATTGTGGCATTGGAAAAAAGGCAAGATGGCGCAGACAATGTTTATCAATAAGGATTCATTTATAACAAAATATTTTATCGCACTGACAAATTGGCGGTCAACACTTCCTGATTTCCATCGAATCGAACGTTAACAGACGTCACGCAGCAAAAAAAAAAAAGCTCACGCACAGCCGCTGGAAGACATGTATCAACATATATGAGCCTCCTCAGCCACCCTCAGAAAACATAAGGGATTAGGATACGTCTCCCGCACCCCCTTATACCTAGTAATTTAATTAAAACGAAGCACAAAATGGCGAATTCCCGTTTCGCTACCAGTTTGCGGCCCAGTTCGCGGCCCGTGAAGCGCTTCTACCGTGAAAAATATTTTTTTTTTTATTTTCCCCACGGGACCCTTTAATAACCCCAACAACATTCCTAGGGGGTCAAGAGGGGTATACCTTGCCCCCTTTCATTAAATTCCCCCTTCGTTTTTCACCTCTTCTTCTCTCTCGATCCTACCGAGAGATAAGATGGCGGCCGCTCCGGACTGTTTAGAATGTTGACAGACACCGGGGAGCCAATCAGCTTCGCATCGCAAAGTTCCGTTTCGCGAAAAGTAAGCGGACCGGAGCGCAGCCCGGAGCGCTGTTACAGATATATATCTTGTTTTGAACGTTAATTTCTCAAAATCCACTGGAGCACATATATTGAGACCTAGCAAAGGCACATCGGGCTAACAGTCCCTACAATTTTGCCAAGTTTCGTGCAAATCCATTCAGCCGTTCGAGCTAAAAGTGAGGCCAAAGGCCCTATGGAAATTAACATGGGAAAAACGCGTTTTGGGACCCCCCTTTTTTCTCGGCCCCCCCTTGACGAAACCCCCCCGAATTTTCAGGGACTGCTCAGAAACAAAATGTGCCATTTTCCTGAAAATTTCAGCCGATTCCGTCCACAAACGCCAAAGTTATTAGACATAGAATTTTCAAAAGTCCCATAGACAAAAAATCCTAACTATATATACCTACTGGCGACCGCCAGTAGGTAATATATATATATATATATATATATATATATATATATATATATATATATATATATATATATATATGCTCCATCAATGCCGGAAAGAAACTAAGGCTGTCTCGGGCGGTCCGAGTTTCTAAAGCCGGCACTTTATGAAAATTCACTTCCAGGCTCCCTGCAACATAGGAACCACTCGGACACCTCAGGTGCTGCAGAAATATTTATTCAGCAAGGGAAAAACAACGCGTTTCGGGGGTTAGCCCTTGATCACGCTAGGGAGCCTGGAAGTGAATATATATATATATATATATATATATATATATATATATATATATATATATATATATATATATATATATATATATATATATATATATATATATATATATATATATATATATATATATATATATATATATATATATATATATATATATATATATATATATATATATATATATATCAACCTTGAGCAAGCCGTGGGTTGGTGGCGAAACGCGTCAGTATTTATTATGCTGGAAACTGTGGATGAATAAATAATTGGAAAGAAGAGATCATCTGAGTGCGTATTCATTCCTGAAAAGGAGGTGTGGCTGATTGAATTCGGCGGGGCTCTGCCGAGGAATACTGCACAAGTTTCAGAAGCGCCAGGGGTCGACAAGGATGAGCCAAGTTGATGGAATATATATATATATATATATATCCAAAACGCTGATTCAGACAACAATTTATCAAGAATGCTCGAGCCCAGTATTTTCTTGAAGCATGAGATTTATTTTACAACATGCAAACAAGGAACATGCCCGACGCGTTTCGGTGTAGAACATCTTGGTCACGGGTAAACGGGCAGTTTGTCACAATATTATACATATAGTGCAAATGATAATAAGTGAAATAGGACTACCAGTCACTACACTCTTTTCATGGCACCCATTTTGTAACGGTGTTTGGCACAATGGTAATAGCAAAAGGCACAGTGTGAGTACACAATATATTCAAACATAGAAAAACATAATGTTATGTTATCCTTCTATATTTATATATTCATTTCAGAATTTATATAAATCTTGCGGAATAATATCACGCAATCCATAATGCCCAAGTGGGCATTCCATTAATAGCATAAATATGATCTAACTGAAAATCTTGTTATTGTCAAATGCCGTATTCAGGAAAAGTAAAAACAATATTGCCCAAGTGGGCATATATTTATCACAAAAGTTGTTCCCTATGTTGTACATCTTGTGTTAACACATTCATGGCCAATGTCCAATAATTATAAGTGCCTAATTCTCCACCTGAGCTGCTGACAATTGTGTCTCCTATAAAGTAATACAAAATGCAATTAATATATTTAAAAAGTTAAAAACAAATATAGCTTCAATTGTTCATGTTTGTACATAGCAGGATCCAATAATTACAGAGGCAGTAAATTAGAACATGTTAACATTATCACATTATCATCACATTATACCAAATGTACCCACAATTCCTCATCCTTATTCAGACCTTTAGGGTGTACTGTATCATATTTAATGATGATTGTCGATTCTAGGCGTCTTTGCTCTTTAACACGGTTTTCCCCTCGTTCTGACTTGGAAACTCTAGCTAAAGCACAGTATTGCAATCAATTTTCATTTTTCCCATGTGCTTCTTTGAAACAACGCGCTACAGGGTACAACCTGTCTTCATTAACAATTGCCCTGGCATGTTCCAATATCCTGTTTTCAACTGGTTTTATAGTACTACCTATATATACCAGCGGGCATGGGCATCCTAATGCATAGACACAATGGTCTGATTTGCATGTGAGGTGTTGAGTAATGATAAATGCATTCTGATTTTCCGATTCGATCATCTCCTTACATTTGGGACTAGTTTTACAAGCTTTACACGATTTGCATGGATAGAAACCCTGGACATAGTCGGGGACTTTTTCTTCGGCTAACACATTGCTACAAAACATGTCAGAAAGTGCTTCACATTTTCTATAGATAATCTTTGGCTGTGCTCCAACTAATTGTCTTAAAGTTGGATCAGTATTTAAAACATGCCAATGTTTTTTTAGACAATTCCGTGATTCCCATGACTGATTACAGTATGAGGTGATAAACCTTATTGGCTCCTCTTCCTTTGTCGATGTTAATTTGCTTAGTAAAGTAGATTTTCTATCAATCGTCAAGACCTTGGAACAGGCTTGGTTGACAGTGCTCAGGGAATAACCCCTTTCCAAAAATCGGTCTTTCATAATTATCATTTCACTCTGAAATAACTCATCCGAGCTACAATTTCTTTTCGCTCTTAAAACCTCGCCAAAAGGTATACTTTGAATTAGGTTCTGTGCATGGCAACTTTTAGCGTGAAGAATGCTATTTCCAGCGGTCCATTTTCGAAATAACCTGCTGGTAAGCTTGTCATTCTGAACATTAATTTCTACAACTAGAAATTCAATTTTTTCATGATGTATGCTGCTGGTGAATTTCAAATTATATTGATTGATGTTTAATTCATTAACAAAGGTACTAGCCTCTTCCTCTGTCCCTTTCCAGATACAGAACACGTAGTCTATATACCTCACCCAGAGGACGACATTATGGGTAAAGGCCTTGATGGAACTGGCCACCTGCTCCTCCCACCAGCCTAGGTACAAACCCGCGTAGCTAGGGGCGAAGCAGGTTCCCATCACCGTCCCCTGGGTTTGGCAATAGACAACATGATTGAAAAGGAAGTAATTATTTCCCAAACAGGTTTTCATCATACATAAAAGCATCTCATTATGTTGCAAATATTGCAAATCTCTTTGCTTCAGAAAATGATTGAATGCTTCAATGCCCAACGTATGTGGAGTACACGTGTAAAGGCTATTGACATCTAGTGTCATTAATAGCCAACCTTTCATCCATTGAACCTCATCAATTACATAAAAAAAATCTCTGGTGTCTTATATATACGATGGTAAAGAATGTACAATGGGAAGTAAAAAATAATCAATATATTTTGATGTATTTTCATACATACTGCCAATAGAAGAGACTATTGGGCGACCTGGGGGTATTTTGTCATTTTTGTGGATCTTCGGTAGAAGATACATCACAGGCAGTTTTGGGTAATCACAGCATAGAAATTTATATTCATCGTCCGATAGTAATTCGTCCTGTTTCAATTTTAACAAATTCGTTTTAAAACCTTCATTGCTTTTCTCTTTAAGTGGACCTATTACTAATCATGTAACTCTCAATATCTCCTAATTGCCGATTGCCCTCATCAAGATACATTTGCTTCGGCCACATCACCACGTTCCCGCCTTTGTCAGATTTTTTTATGACAATGGCTTTATTATCCTGAAGTTCTTTGATAGCTTTAAATTGATCAGGTTTTAGATTATTGAATTAATTTCTAGGATGTTTATCAAGTTTCTTAAAATCTGAAATAACACCCTTCTCAAAAATTTCAATTGCATCGTTACGTATCTGAGGCAGGAAACAAGACTTGCGTTTGAATGGATTACCACTCGCACTGTTGGTGATCAAAGATTCATCCAATATCACATCAATTACTGGTTCCACACTTTCAATCCCTTGTTCTAAGGCTCTCATTACTTGTAACGTTTCCATATCCACAATATTGAGATTATCATCAATACCTGGGGTTGATACATTCTTAGTTTTAATCTTATGTTCAAACCATTTTTCAACCTAAGCTTCCTCACAAAATGAAATAAATCAATTCTGCCATTGGTATAGTTAAATCTGCTAGTGGGCCAAAACGTTAAGCCAAGTGATAAAACATCAATCAGATCAAGTGACAACTGGAAATTAGAGAGATTAACTACCATAAGAGTGTCCTTCATTTTGATGCGCTCTTTCCCCTGGTAGTCATTCCCATGTAGGTTGTTATTGAGCCTTGCTTCTTTGCGCTTCCTTTGTTGCCTCCTCTTGTGCCTCGACCTCGACCGCGACTGGCTGTATCTTTTTGCACTGGACTTGATGGGCCCTGGCGACCTTTGATTCCATTAATGAGAATTCTGTTAAAATTTTGGATTTTATTCCGCACTACCTTGGTCGCAAGCTGTTAGTGCCTGTACCATTTGTGGTACCGTAACTGTTTCCAGTCAAGTATCGGTGGTGGATATATTATCTTCCAGGGGCACTGCTGTGTTTGTCTCTTGAGTCGAATTTCCAATGATAAAAATTTGTCCCAGTTCAGAATCGAGTTGATCACGGTGGAATTTACTTTGTTTTTTAAGCTTAATTTCCTGTTCAGCTTTCCCTAATCTGATCATGATTTTTTATTTTCAGTTTCAAATTCCTCCTCAGAATATAGCAATTGGAGTTGAGCAGTGACTGCCTCCACTTCTTTCGCAAATTTTGCAGTGTCCTTTATAGCATATTTAATCAATAGTTTAAGCATGATTGTGAAACATTGATGGTTGTTTTGAACCCACTCTTCTATTAACTCAGGATCTGGTTCCTTGAATGTAGGTGTAACGAAGATTCGCAATCCTCGAGGGATTCTTTCACAGTCCACGTAGTCCACATATTTTTGCAATTCTGTGGCTTCCCACCATTTTGCCTGTTCGAGTTTGGCGCTTTTCCACAGCTTGTCCCAGAGTTCTTTCTTTCCTGCCAATTCGGTGCTTGTAATATTTCCCGCTCTGTTCGAATGCGTAGCTGTGTTGATGGGGATACACAGCATTTCCTCCACCTCCCTCCTTGAAGCTTCCCTCCTTGCTAACTACATGTTGATAATGTGTAAAGTGAACGTCCGTTCACTTTAATTCCGATGATCACCACTCACGCTCTGCTTCGCAACTGCTTGAACCCTGAGCCATGCAGGATCCGCCTGCCTTCAGTCCATGGTGTAGCGCTAATTAGGTAACAAGAAGAAACGGCTCACCTAGTCCGGAATCCTCCTACAACACTCGACAAATCCTCCGACTGCCGCGATGTTAAAGGTTAGAACCGGACGCCGGTGGCTCCTCTTTTATTATTTCTACGTTAAGCGCGCCATATGATAGATGCGGGCAGCGAGATTTTTCAAAATTGAAGTAGAAACCACTAAAAGTTTGCGAGTCTCTCTGCCTCTTGATGGCGGCGGGCTCAGAGCGCGGTCCCGACCCCCAAGTAATCTAAAATGCTGATTCCGACGACAATAATCAAGAATTCTCGAGACCACTATTTTCTTGCAGCGTGAGATTTATTTTAGAACATGCAAACAAGGAACATGCCCGACGCGTTTCGGTGTAGAACATCTTGGTCACGAGTAAACGAGCTATTTGTCACAATTTATACATATATTGCAAATGATAATAAGTAAAATAGGACTACCAGTCACTACACTCTTTTCATGGCGGCCATTTTGTAACGGTGTTTGGCACAATGTTAATTGCAAAAGGCACAGTGTGAGTACACAATATATTCAAACATAGAAAAACATAATGTTATGTCATCCTCCTATATTTCAGAATTTATATAAACCTCGCGGAATAATATCACACAATCCATAATGTCCCAGTGGGCATTCCATTAATGGCATAAATATGATCTAACTGAAAATCTTGTTATTGTCAAATGCTGTATTCAGGAAAAGGAAAAAGAAATATATAAGAAACTGTAGAAAAAAACATGAATGGGGTCAATTAAATTTGCGCATAGTATTGTACATAGATCCATTGTAAATTATTTGGAGATTAAATATTGTACATATGAGATTTATTTATAAATTTTAGTATATATGAAATCATATTTATGAATTTTATGGCATTGATGCAGATTTTTTCAAGAAATAGGTTGAGATATATTTACATGTTTTTTTTAAATACAGTATTTATAATATTTATGTTATTACCAGGAGATGTAGGCATTCATGCCGAGTATGAGAGTTAATGTTTACAATTAAGTAAATGCAGGTGCAAGCAAAAATTAGATCGAGCAAATACTGAAATATTTTGCATAATGGGGGCTTGTAAGGTGCCTCGAGCACTGGGGAACGGCACTGCTGTGGTTTTATTTTGAAGTATGCGGGGAGTTACGGTTCTACTCCCAGCAGTCTCGGGGAGTGGCACCCCTCGGATCTTTTGAAAAATATATATATTTTTGAGTTCTCCCTCCCTCTATCCCCGTTCACATCGTGTGGAACGCCACATTTTAAGGGCAGTAGCATGTAAAATGATCTTGCAGCTACGAGTATCTGCACTGTCTGGGGTTTTCTATTAATGTTGGGAGGGTGGGCTTGATAATACATCCTTGTTATTTCCCATAGAAGCTCATATTCTGATGTTAACATGGGTTTCTATGGGAAATAACAAGGCCGTATTATCAACAAAAGGCAAAACATTATCAGCGCTTTTATCGGTAGGAGACTGCCAATAAAGTATTGATAATAGTCTTAATAATATGCCCTTTTGAATTGCCATAGCAGCCCATGTTAATACCAGAACCTGGGCTGCTATGGGAATTTACAAGGGCCTGTTTTCAAGCCCATTATCGCCGCTTTATCGGCAGTTACTGGAGATAAAAGCTGCAGTAATGTATCGCCCTTTGTTGATAATATGCCCCTTCATTTCTATGATAGTATGTGAAACTTTCCTTTTTTTTGTGTAGCAGTTGTACTCTGTACGTATGCGCAGCCTCGTTTCGAAGCCACGTTTCTTTCTTTCTTTATTTCAGGTATTAAATTTGCCGCTTTGTTATCCCGGGTCGTGTGTGTCATCCACTGCTGTACTTTTGTACTATATTAATATTGGTATTTTATCTAGATTTATTTAGAACGTAGTGCCGAGGTGCCAAACGTTGATCACGTACTCCGTCCACAGCCATTTTAGTAGTTTTTCACCGTTGTTTTTACTATATCTGTTATTTTCATTTTATCGTCCTCTTATTTTCTTTGTTATCGATGAGATTTCGAGGCACAGACACCATGGTGTTTGTCCTTAAACTCTGATGTTATCATACTTGGTCACACGTATACCTAAAAACTAATTCGAAGGACATAAGTCACAGTCGTTACAACGCGTGTTCGTCAACACAAAGACATTATTAAGATTATCCGTGGTAAATGGATAGTACTTGTAAAAGCATGCGTGGTAAAACTATGGGGCATATTATCAACAAAAGGCGATACATTATCCCCGCTTTTATCAGCAGGAAAGTGGCAATAAAGCGGCAATAATCTATCTTGTTTTTTTGATAATATGGCCCGAAATGCATGCTAATGGCTTTGTGGTGACGATCATGCGTGGTTACGACCGCGTTGTAATGGCTGTTTCCCCCAGGACACTGCAGAAACCTGGTCTAGGCGTTGTGGACTACAGGGCAGTAGGCGGAGGGCCACGCAGCTCCTCATACAATATAGAAATCTTTGTGGGGTTATTGTTTCCGTGGTGTGGGTCTGAGGATGAGTACCTTCATTTTGTTTAAGTTCATGTTTAGAGAGCTGCTCCTTATGTAGTTGGTGACGTCCTGCGTTCTGCCTTCGTCAGTGTGTAACACACACTGACGAAGGCAAAACGCCGAAACGCGTCTGTGTGCACCCCCTTGCTGAATAAAACCTAGTGTGTTGAAACTTTCCACCCTCGAGTGCTGTTTGGTTCTTCTACAAGCTTGGAAGGAATTGGAGCGTTATATATATATATATATCAAACAATCCTCTACACACAGGCACAGGAAGACGACGCCATGTTCTGCTTATTCAAAAGTTTTATTGCACAAGTAGGCTGCTGGGACGCGTTTCGCCTGTTCACCAAGAACAAGCCTGGTGAACACGTGAAACGCGTCCCAGCAGCCGACTTGTGCAATAAAACTTTTGAATAAGCAGAACATGGTGTCGTCTTCCTGTGCCTGTGTGTAGAGGATTGTTTGATACATTAAGGACTTGGTCGAGTCAGTCCTTGTCGACGACGCACTCTTCGCTTTGGTGTTGCGGTGGTTGGTGACTCGGCAATTGGAGCCGTATATATATATATATATATATATATATATATATATATATATATATATATATATATATATATATATATATTTAGTGAAAAAAAACATAGGTTTCACACACGTTATAGATATGAATTAGCATTTAAAAAACCTTAGAAATTCACTGAAAAAACCATAGGCTTCACATACGTTATAGTTAGGAATTAGCATTCGAAAAACCTTAGAAACTCACTAAAAAACCCATAGATTTCACATACGTTATAGTTAGGAGTTAGCATTTAAAAAACGTGATCAAGCCGAAAGTTGAAACGCGTTGTTTCCTGCCTGAATACATTTTGCGTGCACCAGCAAATTCAGTGTTCGAGTCCGTCTGTTCTAAGTTATGGACCAGTGTGTTGGAATTCATGGGCAACCGGTAACCCTATCTTGAACCACTCGGTGAACATGATTGGCATTTTCTACATAACTGGAGCTGTTGTTTATATATATATATATATATTATATTGAAATTATGTAAAATGCATGCTGATAAAAAGAACAAAACAGGACTCACCACAAATCATGCTCAAACAGAAGAAGTAGGCATAACCATCAGGGATATCCCAGACTTACAAGCCATGAGTGACCTAGGAGCGCAAATAGACCATGACACCCCTGACTTTTGATGCAAATCCAAGTTCCATCCCATACTACCTAGGAACAACATAGACATATTCAGCGAGTTGGTGGCCAATGACTTACTCTCCCTCATAGGAAATCCCAAAACCAGAAACAATCTCAACAGAGCCCAGTGGGAAGCCCTCAATAACCTCCAAAAAGACAGTAACATCGTCATTAAGAACCCTCAGACAAGGGTGGGAATATTGTCCTGCTAACCAAAGAGCTGTACCTTAAAGAAGCCTATCGCCAGCTCAATGACGCAACGTGTTACACGAAAGTGGACAGAACATATGTCAATTCCTTGAAAAACACATATAATGCTAAACTTAAAAACTGGCATGAAGAAGGGCTCCTCAGCTGGGATGAGAAACAATTTCTCACCAACAACACACTAACCACACCCACCCTATTTCTCTTGCCCAAAGTCCACAAAAGTGAGACTAATCCACCGGGACGACCAATAGTCTCATCTAAAAACAGTTTATTAGAAAAGACCAGCACATTTGTGGATCACTTTTTATTCCCCTATGTCAAAGCATTGAACTCTTACACGAGAGACACAACTGACTTCCTACACAAAACCAAAAATCATATGATGTAGAGGGGGACTGGCTTGTTTGTTTAGATGTGAAAGCACTCTATACAAGCATAAGACATGAGGATAGTCTGAAAGCGTGCAGGTTTTTCCTAAAGGATCGTAAAATAAAGTACCTCCAACACACAGATATGCTTCTTGAAATGATTTCTGTCTGTCTGAAGGAAAATGTTTTTATGTTTGAAAATGTACACTACAAGCAGCTGCAAGGGACTTCCATGGGCACCTACTTCGCACCAAGCTATGCCAATCGCTTGGTTGGCTGGTGGGAGAATCAGGTGCGCTGGAACGACCGAACAGAAAAATGGTCAATCAATGTGAATAAATGGCTGAGGTACATAGATGACATTTTCTTTGCATGGAAAGGATCTGAAAGTGAGCTAAATCTGTGTATTGACTGCATAAATGCCAATGATGTTAACTTGCACTTCACCAGACACTACAGCCACACACAGATCGATTTTCTTGACCTTAGGCTCACCAGAGAAAGAGGAAAAATCAACACCAATCTTTTTCGAAAGGCAACTGCAGGCAACTCACTCCGACATTCGAACAGCGCGCACCCCCCAAGCTTCAGTTGGGGTATTCCCTTCAGCGAATTTCTGAGAGCTAGGTGTAATTGTAGCACCGATGAGTCTTATGAAGAGACCAAAAATGATATGAAACTCAGATTCAAGGAGAGGGGTTACTCCAAAAAAGCATTACACCAGGCAGAGATCCGAGTAAGGGGTATCGATAGTGACCAGGCACTCAGAGACAGACAATCTCCCAACAAAACCACAATAGATAAGGAGAAAAAGAACACTCAACAGATTAGATTAATCACCAAATTCTGCAGTAAGTCCAACAAGATACGTAAGATTCTCAAAAACAGACGGGACATTTTAAGACAAGATCCTATACTGAGGAATGAGATAGGGACCAGGCCATCAGTCAAGTACAAAAGAAATGAGTCTCTTAGAGACATGCTAGTCCAGAGTCATTACCGGGCCGGAAAAAACAGTTGGTTACAGGAGACCAAGGGGTTCTGCAGATGCGGGAACTGTAAAGTGTGCAAACACAGCTCCAATGTGACAGAGGTTACGCTTAAAAGAACTAAAACCAAACTGAAATGCCCCTACTGATCAATTACAACACAGAGTATGTTTTATACGTGATTGTGTGTCCCTGTGGCCTATG
The DNA here is from genome assembly GCF_964263255.1 of Lissotriton vulgaris. NCBI lineage: Eukaryota > Metazoa > Chordata > Amphibia > Caudata > Salamandridae > Lissotriton > Lissotriton vulgaris. The sequence goes on along the minus strand of NC_141693.1, from coordinate 1,409,221,391 downwards.
GTACATCCGGTCCACCACATTCGCAGTTAAGAAACGCATACTAGAATATTGGTGCGCGATCACCAACAGGGACAACAGCTACAGCACAGCTAGACATTTTGCTAAGGAACTTTGCTTTGGACAGTGTTGGAATCAATCAAAGAGGGGGCAATCGTCTTGCAGCTCTCCGTAAACGAGAGTCACATTTCATACTACAGGCAGGCACCAAGTTCCCAAATGGCATGAATCTTGATGAGGAGAAGTACAGCCATCTGTAGCCTTCTCCCATTTCCTTAATCCTTGTATATTGGTACTACAGACCGACTCCACCCTGTCCTCCTATTTTTTTTCCTATTTTTAATCCACACACCCCTAACCTCTCCCTCACCACACCCTCCACCTTTCAACTTCAGGACAATGTTCTTATAGATGAATACACCTAGGTCTACAGTAACTTGTTTTAATATGTTCTGCGCATTAATGTTCTGATTTTATATTCTACAGGAGAATACCACACGACAAGCTGTGCTATGTCACCACCACAGCAATAATTAAGAGCACCGGAGTACTGGTCACATGTCCGAACTCTCAGTCACTTAGAAAATTACCAAGCACACCCTGGTACTATACCGGCACTTTGAGGATTATCCTCAATACCACGATGGCACCGTTCTGCTTATGACTATTACGCTACAAGACACAATCATAAACTATGTTCTAACATGTTTCACAACTACAACCGGATCTGTCATGTAACAAATGTGTATAGACCTATAATATGAATCAATATTTGAATATGTACTAAACATATAAATGTCTTGAACAAATTGTCCTGTTTTAAATGCACATTTCCATGTCATCTTAAAGAAATATGTGAATTAACATATCTCCGAATTATGTCACGTACTTACAACAAAGCTTTACAATAACATGTACTGTACCTTTAAAAAGTCTTTCTTTTCGTTATATTGTGACATGAACAAACTTGTTTTCTATGTTTATAATTAAGCAGCAAAATAATCCCTGGAGTTAAATTTCACACACCATTCACTCTGGTAAGTTTTATCTAAAATACAATTATATACCCACAACTGAAATGTAGTGTTTACACTGGTTTATTGAAAAGAGAAATATTCTCCAGTTTCATTAAAACAACATTTACACAAGTAAAAAAAGAATTGTTTTGCTCACTAAAGATCACAATTTATACACAATACTCATCATCAATAGCACCAATATGTGGAAAAATGCACCTAATACAGAACATAGACCCTAAAAAATACACAATAGCAATAGTCTGTTAAAAACTTCAATTTGATCCAACAACGTTTAGTGATATTTATGGGATTATTACGTAAGAACATTTTTCTTATCTAGTGTCCCTCATTATTTTGGATTCTTTAGTTGGACTTAAGCGCCGACGCAATTCGGTGGCAGACTTGATTAAATGAACAAAGACTACCTTCTTCAGGACATGAAACAATGTCGGGTCACTTTTCTTCATGTAATTATTAGAGAAAAGATCGGTATCTACATGAGAGAAAGAAATGTATGTCAACCTAAGTATATATAAAACACATTGTGTCTTCGCACCCACCCCTACATTATTCTGGGCTTATCCATAACAATTTATACCACAGGTCATCATCCCTTTTATTTGTACATTACATTTTTATATTTGCATTACGTTTCTTTCTACTTAGATACACTACATTTCAGAATTAGTCACACTCAACTTTGAGCTACAGTCAAAAATTCATGATGTGTACCCACCCATAGAAAGAGGGGGGAAGGGAAAAAAGTGCCAAGAAGGGGGATGGGAAGTGGGACCCACTCAACCTTTTCAAACATTTAATTCATACCATTCCAAACAGTGAGGTTAATACTGGTTAATACTAACCATCAATTGTTGCTGATATCTTCAATAAGCTCTGATATGTATAGGATATTTTGATATTCCTATCTGTGGATCTTTCAGGATGTTTAACCTATTATGATATACAAAGAAAGATAACTGTCTTATTGTATCCCAATTTCCAAGATCTCAGTATATAAGTATATTTTATCCTATATGTGGTTACCTTAGAGCAGAATATTTATTTCTTTTTCTGCTCATTCCATTTGTTCATATACTGGTTCTTCTTTGTTGGGTATACTGGTCTTCACCTTTCTAATCTCATTAAAAACACCTTGTTACTGTAATATAAAAGTAAACACGTCCTCCTCTTAATGATATTCCTAAGGTTTGATGTTATAATCTACATTTATGGTCTATCCTGAATACTTGATGGCTTACCTCTTTTTTGGTAGTGATAGAATCACCATCTGTTAACAGTAGTATCTTGTTTCCCCTATGATCTCGATGACATAGAAGATTCGATAAGTCTATTGTCTTGATTCAAAACACTTTTTAGGCACGTCGCGTAAGCCGTCGGGTCATGTGACCTGAAAATAACACTTTTAATTGGTGCAGAACAGTTTTGGTTTCATAATGATGAAATCCCTGGTCTTGTGACCTGAATATAACACTTCTCATTAGTTCAGGACATTTTTTTTTCCAAATGATGAAAGACACCATCTTTTTTTCTTATTCTGACTTTGTCCTTTGACTGAGGAAGACCTGTTTTGAAATCTTTGAGGTAAATTTTGTACTTTGAAATGGCTACAGTAGCAGCATCAGCTGGAGCAGCTGCACCACCACCAAGAGGACCACCACAACATCACATTGGTGGTCAAGAAGAAGAGGAGGAAGAGGAGGAGGGGACGAGGAGGAGGTGGCTGGAAGAACACAATACCCCATACCAACCCAAGCCACACATTGTATGGGATTTTTTTTCCATCCCTGAGGGAAAAAAGAAAGTGAATGCGGCAAAGGTGACTTGCCTTATCTGTGACATGGAACTTTCAAGGGGTAACCCAAATAAAAAATATTCATTTGGGAATAATACCATGATTAGGCACATGCAGCGCAAGCATCCGAACAACTATGCTGCCGCAGAGATAAAAGAACTGGCCAGCAATCCTCCCCAATCTACACCCAGCACCTCCAAACGAAAACAACCTACTCCATCAGGACCAGAGACAAGGGAGAAAATCCCTAGCATTCAACCACGGTTTGGAGAATTTAAGGTCACCTGTATTTTTTTTGGTAAGACCATCTCCTATGGTGAGCAGAGCCTAAAGCCCATCCTCCTTGCTGGTGACAATCACAATTGCCCCAAAAAACCCTAATTTTTTCCTTATTTTTTTTTATTCCAGTTGAGCCATTTTCAATTCCTTGTTTTTTGTTTCTCCCCATAAAAATAGCAAAAAAAATACAAAATAGTTCATAAAATCCAAAAAAAGTACAAAATGTTCAAAAAACATAAAAAAAATATAAAACAACAAAAAGAAGAAAAAAAAACAGTTCTTTTTAGAACTACCTCCAAATTATAAAAAAAGGCAACATTTTTTTAAAACTCTATCATTCTTTTTTCCCCATGAAATGCTCCCCGGTACGCTCCGCGGTGCGCATACCGGGCGCTCCCCCGCGCAAATAAAAACAAAAAAAATGTTTTGCCCCGCGGGGCCCTTTTATAGCCCCCATATCAAACCTAGGGGGTCAGGGGGGTCTACTCTGCCCCCTTATGGTCATTTCCCCCTTTGTTTTTGCCACCTCTTGTGTCTCGATCCTACCGAGACACAAGATGGCGGCCGCTCCGGACTGTTTCGAATGTTTACAGACACCCGAAAGCCAATCAGCTTTCCGCACGCAAGTCGCGTAGCGCAAACTAACTCCCTGTTCCTCTATTAATTTGGGCACTCAGCCCGCAACCATACAAAGCCAAAATAGGCTTTCAAAAGTAATCGCCATAGATACACAAACACATGGCTTAAACCTATGTTAGGAATTCGATAATGGCTCCAACAAAGCCAAGTAAGAACTACCCCTCCCACAATGCCTCCTACCTGTCTGAGTGGGACTGAGGGTATAAATAACAGAAAGTGAAAACGGACTTGTAACTACCGTGATCAGGAACATTTACTGTTCGAAACGCGTAGGTCTATCCTGCTCTATTATGATGAAAAAGAGATGTAAAATACACATAGGAGATAATATAGTGGGAGAAAGGTAGTAACTATGAGTAAACCTACTATGTAACACAAAAAAGTTGCACAGTATACTAAAAGTCTCATTTTATAATATAATCATTTTGGTAATACCTAATGAATTACATATAAAAATGAATATTGTCTCAAACAATTTAAAATTATTAAATATAAATTTAGTCTTCTGATTCTTTTTCATTATTTAATAAAACTTGTAACATAATATTGTCCGGTATTTCCTCATAATTATAAGTACATGATTCCATTTGTTCCAAACATTCTATTAACTGTTGGTCCAAAGAGTCATCCATGAAATCAACTTTATCGTTTTGCTCTTCTGGATTTTCCACCTTTACTTCGATAGAAGTAACATTTGCTTGTTTTTCTCCTTCCATTTTCTTTCTGAAAATTGCATAAAAATTAACTATATTAGTAGAGTTAGGGTACTGTTGGGTTTAAGTTTAGACAGGTACTTCTGAGTTTTTAACAGTGAAGTAATTTTTGGGCAGTGTATGGTTTCAGGCAGGAAGTAGAACTATTAAAAAGTGCATGTGATGAACTCTAAGTAAATCCATAATTATACCAGAGAAGCCTAAATCAATCCATAATTATAACAGAGAAGCCTATCTCAATCTTTAACTATTACACAGGGATAGTATATAACTATCAGAAAACGTTTTCCCAAATTAACTTAAAGTGCACAACATAGTTCCCCTTTCAAATTAACAACTTACCTTTTTCAAAGTAGTTGAAGTTTTCTGTCAAAATTCAATCAAAATGTACCTCAGGTAGTATTAGTCAAAATGGCTGTGTTTCCCTGTCATTTTTCTTATATATTCATGTACTTAACCAATCAAATGTCAGGACATAAAAGTACAAAATGTAAGTAATATTTTAATTGGTTGTAAATTCTAACACTTTCATATGTGTTTTTGTCATGTAATTTACCTCAGGATATTTAGACAGGGCTACAGCCCAAATGGCTCAATGGAATACCATCAAATGTGGGATAATGGTAGGGACTGGTATGTAGTAGGGTCTATGCTATATTTGGTGAAAGTCTGTCCAGTGGTTTTTATGTAATTTCGTTTCTCACATTTTTTTTGGGAGCGCTCACCGGTGCGCGCCCCGGTACGCGTACCGGGTGCGCTACGGGAGTCCGCCATTTTGTGTTTCGGTTGAATTGAGACACAAGATGGAGGACAAACAACGTTGGGAATGGGTAAAAAGGGGCACAGTAGACACCCCCTAACCCTCTAGGTTTTCTGAGGGAAGTTTAGGAGGAGCATATATGCCAAAAAAAAAATTGTAAAATTTTGTGGGGGAGCGCCCGGTACGCGCACCGGGGAGCGTACCGGGGAGCGTACTTAGGTGAAAAATAGTGAAAAAAGTTAGAGAAAGATAATCATTTTGAGTGATCAGAGGTAGGGTAGCTCTGAAAAGCTTTTGAGTTCTCTGGCTGATTTAGCCAATGCACAGTCTTAAATTCAGGAGGAATATTCTATTCCCCTCATCTGCACCAATACCCAAACCATAACCGTCGAAGACCCACTGATCCAAACATGGACCGACCACTGTCTAATTCCTTTTTCTCTAACCACCAATAACAAAAGGTCTAACTCCGTCAATCAAAAAATCGTAGTCCCTATGCAAAGAGACTGGAAAAAGCTTGCGAACTCACCAAATCTTCTGCTTACCGCAGAAAAATCTACACCTTCACTGTCTGGAGACACAGAATCCGATTATAAAATATTTTGCAACTGGATCTCGGAGTGCTGTGGTACGACCAACTCAGAGAAAGTCAGGAAAAAGCAGAACAGAAAAACAGCACCCTGGTTCTCCCCCGAAATTAAAGCAAAACGTACAGAGATCAGATCTCTCGAAAAGAAATGGCGTCGTAACTATGATCCAAAGGAAGCTCTAGCCTATAAAACCGCGAGGAAAATATACCACTCCATGATAAAAAACGCCAAAAAAGACCACTTTCTTCAAAGAATTAACCGGTCCAACAATAACCAGAAACAAATCTTTAAAATTGTTGACGAATTCATGAACCCCAGAATCCTCAGGCAAGAAATACCACCCTCTCTAGCTCTCTGTAACAATATAGCTGATTATTTCGAACAAAAAATACTTAAACTCACCGCAGACTTCCCTGACCCTTCTGAACATCCCCCCTACTATGAAACATTACGAACCAACAACAAACCCCAGCTGAAAAATTTCACTCCTATCAGTCTCGATGAATCCCGACAAGCTATCCTCTCAAGTAAATCTGGTTCCCCGTTCGATCCATGCCCCCCAATGCTGCTCCACTCTCTGGTGGACACAGTAAATCCTACCATAAACTCCATTATAAATTCCTCCCTATCTACTGCAGCCATTCCGGCTGAATGGAAGCTCGCGGCAGTCAAGCCTCTGCAGAAGAAACCCCTACCTGACCCCACCACGCTCTCCAACCTTCGCCCCATCTCACTGCTCCCGCTACTGTTTAAATTGACCGAAGCGGCAGTCAATAAACAGTTGACAAAACATCTAGAGGAAAACCACCTATTCCACCCCAACCAGGCTGGTTTTAGGGCAAAACACTCCACAGAGTCAGCCCTCCTACATACTGTAGAAACCCTCAAGATGGCACTGGACCACGGGAAAAAGGCCGTCCTGATCCTACTTGACCTGTCGGCGGCCTTCGACACGGTCTCACACGCCGTGTTGATAGGCCGCCTGACAGAGTCAGGATTAGCAGGAACCACCCTCGAATGGCTGAAAAACTTTTTAAGCCATAGGAGACAAGTAACCGTGCTAGGAAACTACTGCTCGGATGAAAAAACGATAAAAACAGGGGTACCGCAAGGCTCAAGCCTGAGCCCGGTGTTGTTCAACCTCTATATGACCCCCCTGATAGAACTCATCACATCCTTTAACATCAGCACGATATCTTACGCTGACGACACCCAGCTCATCCTAGTACTGGACAACAACTCCTCTATAGCAGAGGAAAACCTACGAAACTGCCTGACGGCAACCTTTGACTGGATGCGAACAAACCACCTCAAATGTAACTCAGGTAAAACTGAAATCCTCCCGTTCGGCCAAAACAACTTTTTTTCCCCCTCAAACTGGTGGCCTCAAGACGCCGAAGTTCCCCCCAACACCATCACGTCGGCGCGTAATCTAGGCATAAGGTTCGATGAAGCACTATCTTTTAAGCAACAAGCAGGTACTGTGGCAGGGTCCTGTTTTAATATCATTAAAAGTCTTAGAAGATTCTTTGATTTCCTTCCCCTAACAGCTAGAAAGACTGTGGCAGTAGCCCTTATCACATCCCGCTTAGACTACTGCAACAGCATCTATGCAGGCGCAAACAGAGCTGTTCTGCACAAATTACAGATAGTTCAAAACACCGCTGCTCGCCTGGTGCTACGATTACCCAGGAAATCGTCTGCTTCAAAAGCACTCAAAACCCTGCACTGGTTGCCCATCCACAAAAGAGTGCTATTTAAAATCCTGCTCATTACGTTCAGAGCCTACCACCAATCAGGACCGACATACCTGTCCCAAAGGTTTGGAAGATACACTCCCCCACGATCACTCAGATCATCCAACCTCAACCTACTTGCAGTCCCCAAATTCAGACTAACCACAAAAGGTGGAAAATCCATCGGAGTACTGGGAGCTAAGGCTTGGAACAAGCTCCCATCACAAATGCGCCTGATTCAGTCCGAAAAACTGTTTCGTAAAATGCTCAAAACCTGGATTTTCAACACCGAAGACTCAATCTGCTTAGCGCTAGTATAAATCCACTCTTTTACTCACAGACCAGGATCTATGAGTAGGATCTACCTTAGCAGCTGCCCTATTCTTTCTCTGTCGAGACAGTGATGTCCAGCGCCAAGATGCTCCTTGGAGTGTAAGCGCGCTCTACAAAAGCCCATTCATATTCATATTCATCTGAGAAGTGCACACCATCTCCTCTGTAGATATCTTGCATGTTGCAACGCAAGTTATTGTTGTATATTGAACCCATTCCAAAGTCTCTCATGTAAGCAGAAACAGATTTATTCACATGTTTCCGTGCTTTCTCAAATTGTGGACAAAATTTGTTGGAGCAGTTCCATTTCTATCTTTGACATATATTGGAATATACCAAGGCAGTTTGTGGAAAAAGTGTCATCAATTGATCGAAGGTGTCCTTTAAAAGCATGCACAGTGCACTATTAAGAGGTCAGGGTTTGGCAGATGCAAAAAGGTTTTCACCAATGGTATCAATTGGTGACATGTCAATCCTCTCTGGCCAATCCACTTGATTTCCACATTTGTTAAATCAAGGTTGTGAAAATTTCTGCTAGCTGCATACCTTTGAGCACAGTGGATGTAGCTATGTCCAATAATCCACACAGAATACATGATGAGAGAAGGTTCTGGTGCATTCAGATGAAGTGTGGGAATGAAATGGCAGTTGGAACAGCAGAAGTTTACCCAAAAATAATTGTGGAGTTTCACTGCTCTTGAATCACAAGCAATGATTGGTGGATTCAGATAGTTGAAAACTAAAAGTAAGGGTGCATGGTTGTGTTTTGTGAAAGAAGCAATTTGAATGGTTAAGAAAAAGTCAATTAAAGAAACATTTCATCGGATTAGCTGGTGTATTGAGAGGTCAAACATCATTTGCAACATTGTAGAATAAACTTTTGAACCTGAGAGTTCAATTAGGAGGGAGTTGATATGGTAACAGATAGAAAGGGCTGAGGGGGGAAGGGTGTTGTTTTGAAAATAGTGAGGGAAGAGTTTTGATTGGTTGAAATGAGGCATATCTGTGTAGAATTAGAGGTTTTCTGTGCCAGTCATGGTTGCAGTGTGTGGAATGCATACCTTTTGCTCTGCTAAAGAAAAAATGGTGTGTGTGTCTGACATTGTTCTCTATCTCCCAAAGCATTTGTAAAGGTAAGAAATGATTCATTTAATTTAGATAGAGACTTGTATGCTCTATGGAGAAGATTTGCAAGCAGATTTTTTTTAATGTTGTTTTGTGTCATGTTTTTTGACAATGCTTGGTTAAAACATTTTGATGCATAGAGGAATTGTATTTTGTGAAATAGTGAATTTTCAGTACTGATTGAAATTGAATGCTTGTATATAGGATCTGTGCTGTGTTTCTAAAATGTTATTTAAAAAAACGATGTTTGAGTAAATGCATGCTTTTTATATTTTTGAGAATGAATTATTAGTGCTTGCCTCAATAAATAAATATATTTGAACCTTTTACAATGATGTCACCTGCATTACCTCAGATTAGGATGCAGATTGAGCTTCTTTCTGGTTAGTTTGTGTCATGTTTTTGGATAATGCTTGGTAAATAGGTTTTGCAGCATAGGGGAATTGCATTATGTAAAATTGAAAAGTTTCTCTAGTGACATGGAATGCTTGTACATAGGACCTGTGCTGTGTTTCAAAAATGTTATTTTAAAAACAATTTTGGTGTTATTGAATGCCTTTTATATTTTTGAGAAGGAATTATTAGTGTTTGCCTCTTTAAATAAATATATTTGAACCTTTTACAATGATGTCACCTGCACTACCGCAGATTAGGATGCAGATTGAGTTTCTTTCTGGTTGGTTTGTGTCATGTTTTTGGATTATGCTTGGTAAATAGGTTTTGCAGCATAGGGGAATTGCATTATGTTAAATTGAGAAGTTTCTCTAGTGACATGGAATGCTTGTACATAGGACCTGCGCTGTGTTTCTAAAATGTTATTCAAAAAACGATTTTGGGGGCAAATCAATGGTATTTACATTTGGGCCTTATTTATGATTGCCTTGTGCCGCCGGTGCGTCACTTTTAACATGGGAAAAAGTGACGCACCGGTGGCGCAAGGCCTTCATAAATAAGGCCCTGAGTTTCTTTGCTGCTGGTTTGTGTTTTGCTTTTTGATAATGCTTGCTATCAACATTTGCAAGATAGAGGATTTGTATTTTGTGAAACAGTGAGGTCTCAGTAGTGAAATTGAATGCTTGTACATAGGACCTGTGCTGTGTTTCTAAAATGTTAATCTAAAAACGATGTTGGGGGCAAATCAATGGTATTTACATTTGGGCCTTATTTATGATTGCCTTGTGCCGCCGGTGCGTCACTTTTACAATGGGAAAAAAGTGACGCACCGGTGGCGCAAGGCCTTCATAAATAAGGCCCTGAGTTTCTTTGCGGTTGGTTTGTGTCTTGCTTTTTGATAATGCTTGCTAACAACATTTGCAAGTTAGAGGATTTGTATTTTGTGAAACAGTGAGGTTTCAGTAGTGAAATTGAATGTTTGTACATAGGACCTGTGCTGTGTTTCTAAAATGTTAATCTAAAAACGATTTTGGGGGCAAAATAAATGGTATTTACATTTGGGCCTTATTTATGATTGCCTTGTGCCACCGGTGCGTCACTTTTACCATGGGAAAAAAGTGACGCACCGGTGGCGCAAGGCCTTCATAAATAAGGCCCTGAGTTTCTTTGCTGTTGGTTTGTGTCTTGCTTTTTGATAATGCTTGCTATCAACATTTGCAAGATAGAGGATTTGTATTTTGTGAAACAGTGAGGTTTCAGTAGTGAAATTGAATGCTTGTACATAGGACCCGCGCTGTGTTTCTAAAATGTTATTCAAAAAACGATTTTCGGGGCAAATCAATGGTATTTACATTTGGGCCTTATTTATGATTGCTTTGTGCCGCCGGTGCGTCACTTTTAACATGGGAAAAAAGTGACGCACCGGTGGCGCAAAGCCTTCATAAATAAGGCCCTGAGTTTCTTTGCTGTTGGTTTGTAGCTTGCTTTTTGATAATGCTTGCTATCAACATTTGCAAGATAGAGGATTTGTATTTTGTGAAACAGTGAGGTTTCAGTAGTGAAATTGATTGCTTGTACATAGGACCTGCGCTGTGTTTCTAAAATGTTATTCAAAAAACGATTTTGGGGGCAAATCAATGATATTTACATTTGGGCCGTATTTATGATTGCCTTGGGCCGCCGGTGCGTCATTTTTAACATGGGAAAAAAGTGACGCACCGGTGGCGCAAGGCCTTCATAAATAAGGCCCTGAGTTTCTTTGCTGTTGGTTTGTGTCTTGCTTTTTGATAATGCTTGCTATCAACATTTGCAAGATAGAGGATTTGTATTTTGTGAAACAGTGAGGTTTCAGTAGTGAAATTGAATGCTTGTACATAGGACCTGCTCTGTGTTTCTAAAATGTTATTCAAAAAACGATTTTGGGGGCAAATCAATGGTATTTACATTTGGGCCTTATTTATGATTGCTTTGTGCCGCCGGTGCGTCACTTATAACATGGGAAAAAAGTGACGCACCGGTGGCGCAAGGCCTTCATAAATAAGGCCCTGAGTTTCTTTGCTGTTGGTTTGTGTCTTGCTTTTTGATAATGCTTGCTATCAACATTTGCAAGATAGAGGATTTTTCAAACACAGCACAGGTCGTATGTCCAAGCCTTCCAGGTCACTAGTGAAACTTCTCAATTTTACATTTACAATTCCTCTATGCAGCAAAATCATTTACCAAGCATTATCAAAAAACATGACACAAACCAACAAGAAAGAAGCTCAATCTGTTTCCTAATCTGAGGTAATGCAGATGACATCACTCATGACAATGATGTAATATGTGACGTCATCAGCAGTGGATTGCAGGCGCGCAAGTTATAGTGAGTCCAACTAACTATAACATGGAATTTCAATAGTTTTATGTCAGTAAAATTTCCAGCTAACTAAAACTGGTGTGAAGCCTATAGTTTTTCCAGTGAATTTAATAGGTTTTTTTAAATGCTAATCCCTAACTATAACTGGTGTGAAACCTATGGTTTTTTCAGTGAATTTAATAGGTTTTTTCAATGCTAATTCCTAACTATAACTGCACCTAGTTTCCAAAGGAAATCCGCAACATTCTATTGGGAATAACTTTAGCGCCGGTTGATGAATCTTCGTGAATTTCTCAAAGAAGTTGGCCCGCTCCACTCCGCTCCTTCCTTTAAAGTTTTGGGGGGATTTGTCAAGTGGGGGCTAAGAAAAAAGGGGGGTCCCAAAACGTGTTTTCCCCATGTTATTTTCCATAGGACGATTAGACACGGCTACAGCCCGAACGGCTGAACGGAATTACACCACACTTGGCAAAATGGTAGGGACTGGTACGCAGTACGGCCTTTTATATAAATGGTGTAAATTCTTCCAGTAGTTTTTGAGAAAATTGTATTTGGAAAAATTTGTATAGCTATAAGCGCTCAGCATGTGCGCAGCAGTGTGCGCACCGGTGCGCGCACCTTTCCGTATGGCCGGGATGCCTATCACCCCCTCCCAACACAATCCCCAAGGATGGGAAGACGGACGCAGTTCTGAACTTTTGGAAGGCGGGAGGGAGTTACCCTCCCGGCCGTAATTATTAAAAATATGAAACAATATTAAAACATTAAAATAACAGTTTCATATCATGTAAAATTTTCATTTATACATTTCACTGCAGTCACGTTTATTGGCTAACCTTAACAAATCTCTAATACAAAGGTTCTCCTAGCCGAGTCTAAACATCCTGCAAATGCATACTTTCTAAATAAAATTGTACATCCTAACATTACGGGCCAACGGCAAGGTCGTAACCGGTGTCAGATCCCTACTACCAGAACTCCCCCCTCACGGTGTGAGGGGCGGTCGCACAGAGGACTGTACCTCTGTGCCAACTTCCAATTTCCCTTGTCTTAGCGGGGTCCCCTTATTTAACTCGACGCCATCTTAGTGGTCGTCCGAGGACTCGTGTGAGGTGTCTAGAAGGTAGCGTGGACCCCCCTCCCACCCCACACTGTTCACCACATCCGCCGTCGCGGATATCCTGGCCCCGGGAAATTCCTAGGAGGGGCATCGAGCCGCCTCCTCCCCTGGGAGGGGCCTATGACCGCCTTCCCTTCGGCGACCCCATACTTAGTGGGTGCCGCCTCCCCTTGTGAGGGGCCAATGGCCGCCTCCCCCCGGGCGCTCCCATCCATAATGGGTGGCGCCCCCTCTAGGGATCTTGAAATTACTGCTCACCGATCATGACCTTATCGCCCGACCAAAATAAATACGACGTTTTTGAACCTAATGAAGAGAGCGATAAAGCGGTTAACTGGACATTGTACTAGTCATCCACTTATCTACACATGCTACACATTCAATTAGACTGTGATTCTCCGCTCAACTGGATGAGAAAAATTGTTATGAAGCAAATCACTTTATTGCAGTTCAAACATTTGACATCTTTATTACACACTAAAAAACTTTGTAAAAAAGATACTATCAACGCAAATCCACTTCATTGCATTACTAACGTTGCCATAAGGGGCTGATGGGTGGGTCAAAATTGCTCCTTGTTCCGTCTAGGGCTCACGTGCAATGAGAGGGTGCAGCTTCCAAGCACAGGAACAAGAGGATGCTTCTCTGGATTGTTGCTCCTTTTATTCCTCTTCGGGAGGGCGTGTACCCTCCTCTGGTACGCCTACGGGGCGTGACCAACGGTGTAGGTGTCTAGGACAACCCCTTCTTGGGCGGGAAAAAGCGTGCCCCGGCTACGCCGCTTCGGGCATACCAGCCGAGACACGCCCCCCGCCCAAAATGGTTTCCCGGGGGGATCCGGGCACCCCGCCATACGTTCGGGGGGACCGAGTGGTCGCCCCTTTCCATATGGCCGGGATGCCTATCACCCCCTCCCAACACAATCCCCAAGGATGGGAAGACGGACGCAGTTCTGAACTTTTGGAAGGCGGGAGGGAGTTACCCTCCCGGCCGTATTTATTAAAAATATGAAACAAAATTAAAACATTAAAATAACAGTTTCATATCATGTACAATTTTCATTGATACATTTCACTGCAGTCACATTTATTGGCTAACCTTAACAAATCTCTAATACAAAGGTTCTCCTAGCCGAGTCTAAACATCCTGCAAATGCATACTTTCTAAATAAAATTGTACATCCTAACATTACGGGCCAACGGCAAGGTCGTAACCGGTGTCAGATCCCTACTACCAGAACTCCCCCCTCACGGTGTGAGGGGCGGTCGCACAGAGGACTGTACCTCTGTGCCAACTTCCAATTTCCCTTGTCTTAGCGGGGGCCCCTTATTTAACTCGACGCCATCTTAGTGGTCGTCCGAGGACTCGTGTGAGGTGTCTAGAAGGTAGCGTGGACCCCCCTCCCACCCCACACTGTTCACCACATCCGCCGTCGCGGATATCCTGGCCCCGGGAAATTCCTAGGAGGGGCATCGAGCCGCCTCCTCCCCTGGGAGGGGCCTATGACCGCCTTCCCTTCGGCGACCCCATACTTAGTGGGTGCCGCCTCCCCTTGTGAGGGGCCAATGGCCGCCTCCCCCCGGGCGCTCCCATCCATAATGGGTGGCGCCCCCTCTAGGGATCTTGAAATTACTGCTCACCGATCATGACCTTACCGCCACAGGCCGGATAGTTGACCGGCTATCCGGACCTCCCACACTCCTACTAAAGGTCATGACTATACAAACCCCGTAACCATGCTATGAAGTCTCCTATGAGTAAGACATTCCCCTCCCGGGACAAATGAACCCCGTCTTCGAGATACATGTTATCCCGCCTGATACATCCATGCGGAATACAGTGCAACTGTCCTGAACGAAACAATCTACCCAGCTTGTTATTAACTTTCTTTACTGAATGATTCAAAGCTGACACAGAGAGGGCCCCCCGCCACACCTTCCTCGGAATCATGTGTGACCATGCTATCGTGCACCCCGGAATCCTCTTTGCCAACCAGCTAACAGTGGATAGAACCCGCTCGAGGAGTACTCGCCGACCGAGCGCCACCAAGTCATTGCCCCCCAGATGCACTATGATTATAGACAGCGGTGACCTTGTCCGCCTTAACAGTTCCTCGACAAAACACTGAAACCGGTCAATACAGAGCCCGCCCCTTCCATGGAAGGTCACCCTGTATCCGTATTCCCCAGCTGCGTGAATCATGTCACCTGCTTTGAATACGTCCGCGGCACGCCTCACGTATGAGTGGCCCACGACCCACACCACTCTTTCCTCAGCCGGTGATCTTTGACCGCTGGTTCCCAGGTGTCGGGTCGACTGCACAGTCCGCCCTGCCTCGCAAGCTCGCGAAACTGTAAACCAAACAAAAGACAAGAAGCGTGAGTGCATGACATTAGCTTCACAACATGTGCAACCGCACATACCTTTTATAACAGTTCGAGGACCATCGTCCCAATTGTTTCACCATTTCCACACTTTGACCCCTGGCTGTAGCTTCTGTAGCAGCCCCTATCCTGAAGGATTGGGTGCCAAAATCGCTCGGGTCCAAGCCCGCTGCCGCGATTGCCAAAGTTAACACCCGCTGAAACTGAAACCTTGTCAGTGGGGTGGCGTCAGTGTGTCTCAGCAAGCTTCCCCCCCATGCTACCGCCCTTTGCGCCAGGTATTGCTCAACGCACTGCACCGGGCACATGGGGGACCCTCGCACGCGCTGGACCACAATACTGTCCAACATCGCACCCTGGTCGGTTTTAGACCTGGCTATTGTGATTACCATTGAATCACCCTTGATCTGAACGTGTTCCCGACATAGACCTCCCCCCACATCCTTCTTATTTCTTGCCACCAGCTCGCTCACCCGCATAGCCCCATGGAATGCTAATGCGAAAGCGGCCCAGGACAGCACTACTTCGGACTGGGAGGAACATGTCCAGGGGAGCACTGACATCAACAGGGACAATCTTTCTAACCCAATCGGGCGCCTCTCGTCTACTCTATGACCCTCGAGGCGTTGCCACCCTCGTAGTTCCTTCTTAACCAAAAAGGACGATGTAGGGTCCTTGATGCTGTAAGCCTGCGCCATGAATGCAATGGCGGCCCGGTGCCTATTGGCCGTCGCTGCTGATCGGCCTGCCTTGTGGAGTGCTACTAAAAACTTCAGTACATACTCCTCCTGTCCCCACTTATCCCCTCCTGCTGGACCCAAAAATGCACAATAGGAACGAAACGCTCCTTCGTACGCCTTCCATGTCCTGGGGGCTAAGCTGGCTCCCACGAGGTCCTGTAATCCGGGGCACCGAGTGACCAGAGAGCTTCGGGAAATGGTGCCGCCACTAGATCCGCAGAAGGTAGATAACCCCTGAAGGCCTGCATGTGGGAACGAGAGAGTGCATCAGCTGCCTGGTTCAGTACACCCGGCACATGCCTTGCCCTAAACTGAACGTTCAGTCTCATGCACAGTAGTACAATTTCCTTTAATAATCTCAAAATCAACTTGCAGCGTGCTGCCTGGTTATTTATGCATTCAACCACGGTCATGTTATCGGACCAAAATACCACTGAGCGATCACGGAAATTGACCGGCCATGCCTTCAGGGCCACCAAAATGGAGAACAACTCAAGAAACCCAATGTTACCTGTTAGCCCACTGGTGTGCCACCACGTCGGCCATGTTTGCGCCGACCATCGATTACCAAAGATGGCGCCAAATCCCACGCTCCCTGCCGAGTCGGTCCACAAACCCAGCTCGTCCGAGGATGCTGGTGGTTTGCTCCATACCACTCGACCGTTGAAATCCGCCAGAAATGCCAACCATATGCGCATATCCTGGCGAACCTCTGCAGACAGTCTCGTGCGGTGGTGTCCTTCTTTGAGACCGACCATGGCTTGTGCAATAGAGCGGGAAAAGGGGCGGGCCATTGGTATCACTCTGAGGGCAAAGTTAAGCTGGCCCACCGCTTGCTGCAACTGATGGAGAGTTACCTTCTCTTTGCTAATGCACAATTCTAGCGAGGCCCTAAATGTCATTACTTTGTCCCTGGGCAAACGGAAGCATCCCTCCACTGAATCGAGCTCAATTCCAAGAAACTCGAGTGAAGTAGATGGCCCCACCGTTTTCCCCGGTGCCAATGCCACGCCGAACCGTTTCATGAGATTGCAAAATTCCAGTAAAGCCTGTGCACATTCCGTGTCACCGGCTGGCCCCAAGAACAAAAAATCATCTAGGTAGTGCATAACCTGTGTATAGCCCGTAGCTCTGGTGAACGCCCATTGCAGAAAACAGCTGAATTTCTCTAAATAAGCACAAGAGATGGAGCAGCCCATTGGCATACATCTATCCATGTAATAGCGTCCTTGAAACACAAAACCTAACAGATGCTGATCTTGAGGATGTACCGGGAGCAACCGGAATGCTGACTCAATATCTGATTTAGCCATCAGCGCTCCGGGCCCCAGGCGATTCAACATGGCGACGGCCTCATCAAAGGATGCGTACCGCACCGAACAGACTCCAGTATCAATCGCATCATTTACCGAAAGACCCCTAGGAGCCGACAAGTTATGAATTAACCTAAACTCACCTGGGTCCTTCTTGGGGACTACTCCCAATGGTGAACAAATGAAATTAGGAACAGGCGGGTGCCTATATGGGCCGGCGACCCGGCCCCGGGCAACTTCCTTCGCAATCTTGTTTTCTACCACCATCGGGTGCTGCTGAACGGACAGTTGATTTCTGCACAGTGAGTCCCCCCGAAAATCCCCCGCCGGGATGTGGAAGCCATACGAAAAGCCGTCTCGCAACACCCCAGCGGAGACATGATCAGGGTATTCGTTTAGCCAGGGGATCATTGCCATGATATCTACGGGGGTAGGTAGTGGTACCCCTTGGCCTATATTAGACCTGTTTGGTACCTCCTCTACCCCCGGTATCCCCATTCTTGGCTCTGCACGAACTCTCCGGATGTGAAGAATGTCCGCAACCTGCACACTCATGCCTGAACTTACATGTCCCATGTGGCCTCGTGCACTTGCCTCTGTTAAAATTCCAGCAAACCCCTTTTCTACCCCCATTCCCACCACTCCTGGGTTGGTGATCACCTGCGGGGTTTGCTCGAAAGGGCGCCGCCGATTGATGGCGGGAAGGCGCCGATCCATACTCGCCAAGCGAGGACGACTTTGTCGTGCCCGGCAAGAGCTGCTTCTGCCAAGAGACGGAGTCGAGACAGTCCCACGTCAGAGACGAATCGTGCTCCTTGGCCTTACGAAACTTACTATCATAACCCCTCCATAGATCGCCCTCATATGTTTCATAGAAATCCATTATACGTGTCTGATAACAGGCTAATTCAGTCATAATCTCTAGCTTACGTTCACCCATAATAGCAGTAAAAATCCCAAAGGCCTTGGCCCAATTCGAGATCGTCTCATCCACCCTGAAGCCCGCCATTTTTGCGCGCCACACACTCGGATGCAACAAATCCTTCTGAGCCTTAACATACTAAATCTCGTGATGATCAGTCAGGAGCGAAAACATATTGACATATTTATCAGCCCAAATCATCTCTTTCGTGGCCAGAGGAATATGCTGAACTACTTTCTCCCTCCTTGAGGGCAAAGACCCCCCATTTGCCATTGGCAATGGCTGCTTACCAGACTCCATAGCCGGTCCTGCTGATTTTCCACCGCCAGCCGCTGGTTCTTCCGAGGGAATCTGTGAGAGGACAAGAGGGACATTCGCCTTCGCAGCATCTTGCGATTGCCGCAACTGCTTCATTAGCAACCTAGCCTCTTTGGCCGTGTCTCCGGGTGCCGCTGCACCCTCGGTATTCTTTCCAAGCCATGCGGCCAACTGGGTGGCCAACTCCGGAGGCATTTCCTCCTCGCTGGTGGGCGTAACTACTACCGGAATCGGCTGGCCCGCATCCGGGATCGGTACAGGTACCGGGGCCTCGACTGGACTGGCCGGGCTTACCGGGGGTGACTCGGGAACTGGGGACTCCCCCCCTGCCGCCCTATTCCTGGCCCTTTTACCTCTCCCTGCGGGGACTACTCCCGGCAATGCTGGTCCGATGACCTTCTTCGGTCTGCCCGTATTATTCATTGCCGCCATTTTCTTTTTCATGTCCGCCATGTCTTTCATCAGCATGCGGAGCATCTGCTCCGTCCCTGCCTTCTTTCCGACCTTCTTGCCAGGCATCGTTGTCAGAGACTCGACCCTTGCTGCTTAGCTGCTCGACGAGGTCCTGGATCCGGTGGCCCGCCGATGCTGGGAGGGAAGGCTCCTGGAAGAGAAACACAAAAATTACAAGTTCTCAAAATTGCTCCTTGTTCCGTCTAGGGCTCACGTGCAACGAGAGGGTGCAGCTTCCAAGCACAGGAACAAGAGGATGATTCTCTGGATTGTTGCTCCTTTTATTCCTCTTCAGGAGGGCGTGTACCCTCCTCTGGTACGCCTACGGGGCGTGGCCAACGGTGTAGGTGTCTAGGACAACCCCTTCTTGGGCGGGAAAAGGCGCGCCCCGGCTACGCCGCTTTGGGCATACCTGCCGAGACACGCCCCCGCCCAAAATGGTTTCCCGGGGGGATCCCGGCACCCCGCCATACGTTCGGGGGACCGAGTGGTCACCCCATTCCATGCGCGAGCTGAATTTTGATTAGCTGTTGGATGTCTGTCAACATTCCAATCAGTAGAAATCAGTAAGTGTTGGCCGCCGTCTTGTTTTCGAGGCAGAAGGGAGCCTAAAAAAAAAGTGGGAAACATGAAAAGGGGCCAGGGTGTAGTCTCCCTGACCCTCTAGGCCTTTTCAGGGGGTCCCTAAAGGACCCCGAAGGGCCAAAAAACATTTTGTATTTTTCAAGAAAATCACGGGGTGCGGGCACGAAGCTCGCACCCTTTTGACTGCCATTTTCTAATTCAGAAAAAAACAGTTAAATTACAAGTTTTAGTGTTTAGATGTTGGTTGTCTCTAAAAAGAACAGTTGTGTTTTAAAAATAGGAGTTTAGAAAAAAATGTGGATGAGATTCAGTGCACTTGAAAAAATAAAATGATTGATGGTTTCTGATAATTGAACATTGAAAACTAGGGTGCATAGTACTGTTTTTAAAAAGGAATAATACTATTGATTTAGAAAAAGTAATTGAAAAGAACATTGGACAAGATAAGCTGGTATATTGAGTAGTCAAACACACTTGCTGATTGGTTTGTAACATTGAGTGATGAACTTTTAACCTTTTCAGTTTAGATAGGTGTTCCATGGAGAGTTACCATGGTATGAGGCAAAGAGATCAGTGGGGGTAGGTTGAAATGTACAACCAATTAAAATGTTACTTTGGTTTAGTATTTGTGTGGGAAGAAATTTGATTGGTTATGTATGGAGTTATATGTGAAAAATGACAGGAAATCACGGCCATTTTGTAATTGCAGTGTCTGAGGTACATTTGAGAGATTTTCGGTTTACAATATCTGGTGTGTGATTCACACTGTACTAAATCTTCAGCAGCATTTTAAAAGGTAAGTAGTTAAATTATAAGGGCAACTATGTTGTATAATTTAAGTTCATAAGAAAAATGTTTTCTAATGTGGAAGTTTCTCACTCTCCCTCTCTTTCTCTCTCTCTCTCACTGTCTCCCTTTTTCTCCACCACTGTTCTTTTTCCTTCCTCTCTTTTTAAAAAATAATCCTTCTGTTTCACTTTTTCCTTTTTCTTTTCTCTTAATATGCTTTTTTCTCACTCTCCTTTCCTATCCTTCATATCTCTTCCCTCATTTCACTATAAGTGCCATAGAAACTCTTTAAGTAGCATTTAGTAATCATTTCAGGAACATTCTGACAGAATAATTTGCGTGGTTGATGTGTTTGAAAATATGGGAATACGTGTAGTCACAAAGCAGTAAGGTCTTTTTATAAGTATATAAGTAGAAAAGTTTCTGCATAATAATTATAAAGAATAAAATAGTTAATACAGCTAGTTTTATATTATCTATTACTAAAAACGATAAATTATAGTGTTAATTTTTTTTCTGCAAGGTACAGCAACAAATTAAAAAAAGAAATGGATCAAAATGAGGAGACAATTGAGATCACTTTTGAAGTTTTTGCCAGTCTCATAGAAGATTTTAATATTCCTTTTATCGACAGCACCAGTCAAGAAGAGTGTATTAGTGGAGGAGATGAGACGAGTGATTTTTTAGATGAGTCTTTGGACTATGAATTTGTGGAAGCTATGGACATGATAGAGTTTGACGAATCATGTTTGGAAATTTCTGACGAAGAAATTCCAGATGAAATCATGTTAGAAGTGCTATTAGATTTTGAACATTCAGAAAAATAAATTTATATTTAAAAATTAAAAATTATTTGAGAAACTATTCTTCTTTAATTGTAATCGTTGAGCTAGTAGCCAAGTGATTGTGGTAAAAACTGAGTCTTACAGTATAGTGTGCAACATTTTTCTGTTTTTATTCAACTAAGATCACAGTGTGAGTCAGACTTTATTTTACAAAATGGTGGTAGAATAATTTGTTTGGTTGATGTTTTTACAATTAATGCAAAGCTTGTAGTCATGGTTTGAGTCAGGCCTGGGAGAGCTGAAGAAATTGCTTACCAAGTGTCTCTGTAGCATGTAGTAATGATGCGAGAGATTTTTCTTTTATACATTCTCATTTCCACCTTGAGCCCCAAAACTCCCTGACCACCATTGCTCTGTCCTAAAACCTAAAACAGTACTCCCAGCAAGACTCTAATTCACTGCAATATTATTTTTCAGAATTGCAAGGCATACTTTGATGTGTCTAAGATTACAGTGTTCCTTGCTCTCTATCTCTTTCCCTCTGTGTCCTTTACCCTTGATTTCCTTAACGTCTCTGTTTCTAACACTCCTTCTCTCTCCAACACTCGCTTTCCCTCTGTGTTCATTTTTAACCTTTTCTGTCATTCTCCTTCGCTCCTCTTTATACCCCTTCCCTAACAGTTATTATCCTTTACTTATAGTCACTCCCCTTTCCCCACTACACTTCTTCCTGTCTTTATGTCACACCCCCTTTTTTTGCATTCTTTTACTCACTGCCCCTCACTCTCCTTCCCTAATTGAAATCCTCACTCCCCTTCTTTCACTCTAGTTTCCTAACTCTATCCATCCCCTCACTCCACTTCTCTCTCCCTCACTCCCCATCTCTCATTTTACCTTACCCCTCTTTTCTTATCCGCATACTCCTTCTCTCACCATCACTGCAGTTCTCTTACTTGAACCCACTTTACCCTGCTCTACTTTTTTCTCTCAATATAACTCCCCTTCCCTGTCTCTGTCCCTTGCTCCCCTTCTCTCACTCCCCCTCCCTCACTCTCCTTTCCTTACTGCCATTCCCTTACTCTTACAATATCCTTACCTTTATTACCTACCCTTAGTCCCTTTTTTCAGTCACTCTTTGACTCCCCTTTCCTCAATCACCATACTACCCTTTCCATACTCATTCTATTAGTCCCTCCCTCCCCTACACTCAGTCATGGCAGTCATTCATATATACTCTACTCATTCATTCAAAAAAAGTATGACACAGTGTATAAGAGAAATAGCTCTTCATTAAGAAGTGAAGTGAGTTCTGAAAAGAACTGTTTTTTTTGTCTTTTTCGTTTTGTAGTTTTTTTGGAGTTGTTTATCAATTTTATACTTTTTTAGTTTTATTTTAAAGAAAAGTTAAATGTAAAGTGCTCAACAGGAAGAAAAAAAAATTAAATGAAACAAATTATTGCCGGGAGCATTGGTGGTTGCGAATTTTCAGCTCCGTTAAATTCAGACTTTTCTCTCCGTAGCAAAGTACTTCATAGCATTTGTTACAACGGAGATGCACTTCCTTGAAAAGTGGCCGAATATTAGGAGCAGATTCTTTTGACTTCTTGGCAGGTGGATGGTGTTGCTGCACATCTGAGAAAGAGGAGGAGGAATCCTGTTGTCTGTCTGCCATCTTCTCAATTCAGAAATAAAAAACAAAGTCCAAAGGAGGAACACAGCAGTAAAGGTGCTTCTTCCAAGAAAGTGAAAGACATAGTGAGGAAAGTGGGTGTTTTTTTTTTAAGATTCTGGAAAATAAACTACTAATAACCAATCAAAAGTGTTGTTTTAGAGTCACATGACTTTGTTTTCAAGTCACATGTTTTGACGTGCGGGCACGGTGCGCGCACACATCGCAAATGAATGAAATTTTACCCGTTTTTCATAAAACATGATAAGGAAGGACCCCCTAGGCTTTCTCGGGGGTCCCTGGAGGACCCCAAGGACAAAAAAATCAAAACCGCGATGTGCTTGCACCGTGCTTGCACCCCATAGCTGCCATTTAGTGTAGTTTTAAAACAGAGGGAGAAATAAAAGTGGAGAACGTGAAAAGGGGGCAGGGTTGAGTCTCCCTGACCCCCTAGGCCTACTGAGGTGGTCCCTGAAGGACCCCAAAGGACAAAAAAAACATTATTTTTTTTACAAAAAAAATCGGGAGGTGCACGCACGGTGCTCGCACCCTATAGCCGCCATTTTGTGTAGTTTTAAAACAGAGTGAGAAATAAAAGTAGAGAACGTGAAAAGGGGGCAGGGTAGAGTCTCCCTGACCCCCTAGGCCTACTGAGGGGGTCCCTGAAGTACCCTAAAGGACAAAAAAAACATTACATTTTTTTAAAAATCACGAGGTGCGTGCACCGAGCGCGCACCTCAGAAATAATACTGTAAAAAAAAGTTAAATAATAAGTTAGAGTGTTTAGATGTTGGTTGGCTCTAAAAAGAGCCGTTGTGTTCATTGGGTGTTTTTTGTACCTACAGGTAAGTACCGATGCAGAGTCTAAAGTTTAAAAGGAAGACTCTATTCCCCTCATCTGTAAAATGTACACCATCTCTCCTATAGATGCCTTGCATGTTGTAACGCAAGTTGTTTTGGTATATAGAACCCATACCATAGTATCTGAGGAAAGCAGAAACAGACTTATTCACATGTTTCCTTGATTTCTCAATCTGTGGACAAAATTGGTTGGACCAGTTCCATTTTTGCCTTTGGCATATATTAGAATATACCAAGGCAGTTTTGGGAAAAAGTGACATCAATTGCCCAAAGGTGTCCTTTAAAAGCATTTCCAGACCTACCCCAGTCAAAGTGCCCAGGTCATTGCCACCACAGTGCACAATTATGAGGTCAGGGTGTGGTAGATGCATAAAGGATTTTAGCAATGGCATCAATTGGTGACATCTCAATCCTCTCTGTCCAATCCACATAATATCCACATTTGGTAAATCAAGGTTGTGAAAGCATCTATTTGCTGCATATCTTTCAGTCCAGAAAACATAGCTATGTCCTACTAAACAGACTTTCAGCATCTTGAAGGCAGATGTGATTGTATTCAGATGGGTTGTGGAAATGAAATGGCAGTTTGAAAGTAGGAGTTTAGAAAAGAAAGTGGTTGGGATTTAGTGCACTTGAAAAAGAAGAAATGATTGGTGGTTTCGGATAATTTAAGACTGAAAACTAGGGTGCATCCTACTGTTTTTTTAAAGTATTAATACTATTGGTTGAGAAAAGTAATTGAAAAAATCATTGCACAGGATAAGCTGGAATATTGAGAAGTCAAACACACTTGCTGGTTTGGTTTGCAACATTGAGAGATGAGCTTTTAACCTTTTGAGTTCAGATAGGTGTTCTATGGAGAGTTGCAATGGTAACAGGCAGAGAGAGAAGTGGGGGATGGTTGAACATTATGTGAGTTTGAAAGTGTTGAAATGTACACTTGTGTACATTTGTGGGAAGACATTTCATTGGGTATGTACTGAGATATGTGTGTTTAATGAGAGGGAGTCAGGGCCATTTGTGGTTGCAGTGTCTGAGGTACATTTCTAAGATTCTGCTGAAGAAAATCTGGTGTGTTTTTGGCACTGTTCTCACTCTTCAAAAGCATTTAAAGGTGAGTTATTAATTTGCGAGGGAATATATGTTGTGTATTTTGAGTTAATTATAAAAATTAGTTGCTATGTGGAAGTTACTCACTCTCCCGCTCTTTCACTGTCTCTCACTGTCTTCATTCCTGTCCAACAGTGTTCTTTTTCCTTCTCCTCTTTCTCTATAATTCCTTCTGTTTTACTTAATCTGTCCTGTCTCTTCTCACAGTCTACCTCTTTCTCGTTATACTGTTTTATTTCATGAAAATATTTAGTCATTTGTTTGGATGTAATGCTGGCAAAAAGTAATGCTGCAAATTGGAAATGTGTTTTCAAAAAGACTAAGGTTTCTGCACTGTATTGTACTGCTGAAATAGATAGGCTGTATTCTGTCTCCTAAACTTTTTTGTGTGGTAAATGTGTTTTGGTAAAAAGTTTGGTTTTAAACTTTTTGTCAAGGATCACACAGAGTGTCTGTGTAAATTAAAGATTTATATTTGCACCTTTTACTATAATCTCCCCTGTCTCTTCTCACAGTCTACCTCTCTCTGGTTATACTGTTTTCTTTCATAACAATATTGTGTCTTATGTTCAGATGTAATGCTGGCAAAAAGTAATGCTGCAAATTGGAAATGTATTTTGAAAATGACTCAGGTTTCTGCACTGTATTGTACTGCTGAAATAGTTAGGTTGTGTTATGTGTCTTAAACTTTTTCTTGTGGTAAATGTATTTTGGAAAATAGTTTGGTTTTACACTGTTTGTCCTGGATCACACTGAGTGTCTGTGTAAATTAAAGAAGGATAGATGGTGCAGGCAGAGATACAGATAGTAGAAGCAGACACAGAGATGGTATATACAGAGAATAGATGGTGCAGGCACAGACACAGATAGTGGAAGCAGACAAAGAGATGGTACACACAGAGGATAGATGTGCAGGCAGAGACACAGATAGAAGGAGCAGACACAGAGATAGTATATACAGAGAACAGATGGTGCAGGCACAGACACAGATAGTAGAAGCAGATACAGAGATGGTACACACAGAGGATAGATGGTGCAGGCAGAGACACAGATAGTTGAAGCAGACACATGTATGGTACACAGAGAGGATAGATGGTCAAGGCAGAGACACAGATATTATGGCGCAGACACAGCGATGGTATATACAGAGAATAGATGGTGCAGGCACAGACACAGATAGTGGAAGCAGATACAGAGATGGTACACACAGAGGATAGATGATGCAGGCAGAGACACAGATAGAGGAAGCAGACACAGAGATGATACACAAATAGGATAGATGGTGCAGGCAGAGGGACAGATAGTGGAAGCAGACACAGATATGGTACACACAGAGGATAGATGGTGCAGGTAGAGACACAGATAGTGGAAGCAGACACAGAGATGGTATACACGGAGGATAGATGGTGCAGGCAGAGATACAGATAGTAGGAGCAGACACAGAGATGGTACACACGAAAGAGATATGGTGCAGGCAGAGACACAGATAGTGGAAGCAGACACAGAGATGGTACACACAGGGAATAGATGGTATAGGGCATGCAGGCAGAGGGAAGATAGTGGAAGCAGATACAGACATGGTACACACAGAGAATAGATGGTATAGGGTTTCAGGCAGAGGGACAGATAGTGGAAGCAGACACAGAGATGGTACACATAGAGGATAAATGGTGCAGGCAGAGACACAAAAAGTGGGAGCAGACACTGAGATGGCACACACAAAAGACAGATGGTGCAGGCAGAGACAAAGATAGTGGAAGCAGACACAGAGATGGTACCCACAAAGGATAGGTGGTGCAGGAAGAGGGAGAGATAGTGGAAGCAGACACAGAGATGGTACACACAGAGAATAGATGGTGCAGGCAGAGACACATATAGTGGAAGCAGACACAGAGATGGTACACACAGAGGATAGATGGTGCAGGCAGAGATACAGATAGTAGGACCAGACACAGAGATTGTACACATGTAAGAGAGATGGTGCAGGCAGAGACACAGATAATGGAAGCAGACACAGAGATGGTACACACAGGGAATAGATGGTATAGGGCTGCAGGCAGAGGGAGAGATAGTGGAAGTAGATACAGACATGGTACACACAGAGAATGGATGGTATAGGGTTTCAGGCAGAGGGACAGATAGTGGAAGCAGACACAGAGATGGTACACATAGAGGATAAATGGTGCAGGCAGAGACACAAAAAGTGGGAGCAGACACTGAGATGGCACACACAAAAGAGAGATGGTGCAGGCAGAGACAAAGATAGTGGAAGCAGACACAGAGATGGTACCCACAGAGGATAGGTGGTGCAGGAAGAGGGAGAGATAGTGGAAGCAGACACAGAGATGGTACACAAAGAGAATAGATGGTGCAGGCAGAGACACATATAGTGGAAGCAGACACAGAGATGGTACACACAGAGGATAGATGGTGCAGGCAGAGATACAGATAGTAGGAGCAGACACAGAGATTGTACACATGTAAGAGAGATGGTGCAGGCAGAGACACAGATAATGGAAGCAGACACAGAGATGGTACAAACAGAGAATAGATAGTATATGACTGCAGGCAGAGCGACAGATAGTGGAAGCAGACACAGAGATGGTACACACAGAGAATAGATGGTGCAGGCAGAAATACAGATAGTGGAAGCCGACACAGAGATGGTACATACAGAGTATAGATGGCGAAGGCAAAGACAGATATAGTGGAAGCAGACACAGAGATGGTACACACAGAGGATAGATGGTGCTGGCAGAGACACAGACAGTAGGAGCAGAGACAGAGATGGTATATACAGACAATGGATGGTGCAGGCACAGACACAGATAGTGGAAACAGACACAGAGATGGTGCACAGAGAGCATAGATGGTGCAGGCAGCGACACAGATAGTGGAAGCAGACACATAGACGTGGTACACACAGGATACATGGTGCAGGCAGAGACACAGATAGTGGAAGCATACACAGAGATGGTATACACAGAGGATAGATGGTGCAGGCAGAGACACAGATAGTAGGAGCAGACACAGAGATGGTACACACGGAAAATTGTACCAAGAAATGCAGAAGAGGTGTTAGCTGATGAAGTTTTAGGGAGATGTCCTAAGGCTACAGTGTACACTTGGAATTGTAGTCGTATTTGTAGTGTACGGCAGGATTCAATTGAGTTTTTCAGCATTTTCTTACGTAAGTATAGAAAGAAAAGTATTAAACAGAAGATAAAGATGTTGCGAAAATTAGACCCCTGCCTAGTGAAAACAGTTTGCAAGGTCATTCACTGGCTTGTCTTTCTAAAAAAGTATGTCAGATTGTTTTTCACCATTTTAGGATGTTAGGAGTGCATCATACTGAAGTGAGGAAATTAGTGAGAAGGTTGTATTATGGAAAAAGTCCAGCACTTAAGCTGAAACAGTTAAGCAGTGCTCGTTTACATGGATCTGTATTAGATGTAAAGAACATTTGTGAAGAAAATGAGGTTAGTTATTTTTCTGCAAAAGAGGGCAGTGTAGAAACTGAAACAGTAATAGAAGGAAATGTGGATAAAAATGTTCATAATTTTGGTACAGAGAATTTTGACCAAGAAATTACAAGGTTTAAGGTCACTTCAGGAGAAAGGCCCAATTTTTCTTGCATTTGTTGTAAAAGAATTCAATATAAAATCAGACCAGGTTAGTTGATCTATATTTAAAAAGTGAAAAAGAGAATAGTAATGAGTGGAAGGAATTCGCAACTTATTTTTTGGTGGAAAATTGTTTTGATTTGGGTTCTGATTAAGGTATTTGTAAATATTGTTATAAAAAATTAAATGAAAACAAAATGCCAGCTAGAGCTGTACATAATAATCTTGAGTTGGAAAATATTCCCTGTGAACTGATGGATTCAAATACTTATGAGTCTATTCTGATTCAATTTGTGCATCCATTTCAGGCTATTGTTCGTATAGAGCCTAAGACAGGGAAATTGCTGAGAGGATTAAAGGGAAGAGTTGTATATTTACCTCTAAATATAAAGAAAAATACTGAAACAATTGGTGTAGAAAATGTGGGAGAGGAACCTCTAGTTATTCTAGTTAATGGCGTTCCTACAAAGAGTAAGAAAATCTGGCAAGATTTAGTGGATGTCAGGAAAGTCAAAAAGGCAACGTCAGTCAGTCAGTCAGTCAGTCAGTCAGTCAAAATACACTTGTTAAAAATCATAAAAGGCATCAAAATTACAAAGTTAAAATAGGCAATTCATGGATGTACAAAGTCAGTGCTAAGCCCAAGTAAACATTTACACTACAAATTACACGAAGATAAAATCAATGTGGGCAATACCATGATTTGTATAATGCATTTGGTGGCGCATGTTTATTCTTAATTCTGAATGCCGCCACTAAGAAACGTGCCACACACTAGATAATTTGAGTATTGCTCAACATCTGGAGGTAAATTAATGCAGGCCTGACTTGAATAAAGCCGGCCTCCCTCAAGATGGGTAACAAATATTTTTTCCTTACACCCGCGTAAAACCCACAAAACATCATAAAATGCATGGTATTTTGATGGGAAAATGTATCGCAATTACAGGGAGGAGCCTCTTATGGTTTAGCCCATGATTGATAGCAACCCATAGAAAGGTGGATCAAATTAAATCTAAACTTTGTCAATAAAAATCTGTGTAGGGGTTTGGTGACAATTTTAAGGTAAGGCTCGAGAGAAGGGGTGGTGGTTAACATGAGATGTGATCTTACTGAGGGTTTCACTAGTTCCCTCTCCTCTCTGGCCAGACATGCCGTCTCCAAGAAGTGACTCTTGATCCATTTAACATCCACTCTCCTAATATTAGATGGTGACAAAAAGAGTTCAGGTCTCCCTAGGTGTGTAAAAGTATTTCTTAGATAGTTCAAACAGGGTATTTTCATGGCTTGATCCAGAGACAAAACATCTGACAGAATTGCATGGTTCAAGGTTAATTCTGAGTTGAGCCATGTTTTTGCCCAGAATACTAGGGGGGCCATTTTCAATATATCCGTATGTAAACCATGCCTACCTCAGAGTGGATTGAGAAGGTGGGGAGGACTTAGGGACAGACAGAAATTGACTTAAGAGCCCATTTTCTACCCTTTGAATGTTATTTTGGGCAACGCAGCCCCACATGGCTGACCCATATGTGGCAATAGGGATGCATTTGCTATTGTGGACTTTCAAGAGGGCCTCCATCGGCCTGGCCCCTAGCCTTTTTGAAAAACCGATCAGGGAAGACATGGAACGGGCCAGGGATAAGCTCTTAGCCTTTATCTGGGGAGCCCACGACCCCCTCTTGTCGAACAGGACCCTCAGATAAGGGAAGACGGTAACCCTTGAAACTACCTCACCCTTGCAAATGAAGGTTCTAGTTTTAGGCTTACTTCTCTGTTGGCCAACCACCATCGAGTGGGATTTTTTGGCGTTGACTCTTAGGTCAAGTTTCTCCATATAGGACCCAAAAAGATCCAACAGTATCAGGAGACCATTACCAGTGCGCGCTATTAAGACTACGTCGTCCACGTATAGGAGAGCCGGTACAGTGGCTCCTCCTACACGCGGAACGTCCTCCCCACTGCCTCTAGATGTTTTCCCAGCCCGTTAATATAAATAGTAAAGAGAAGGGGGGCCAGGATACAACCCTGGCGCACCCCTTTCTCTGATTTAAATCTAGACGTGCACCTGCCTTCCTTGGTGACCCTAACTGTGGCAAATAACTCCTGATGAAGGGAAGCCATAAATTTGACCAATGAGGGGTCAATTCCCATCTCCAGTAAAATTGGCCACAACTTGGACTTATTTACTAAATCGAAAGCCGAGGAGAGGTCCAAGAAGGCCAGAAAAAGGGACCCCTCCTTGGCTACCGTGTATTTAGAGATTAGAATGTGCAAGTTAGAACATTGGTCCAGGGTGCCCCTTTTCTCTCTAAACCCATATTGTATGTTCGAAAGACCCCCGCAGACCTCTAAGTTGGCCCTTAGCTTGAACAAGAGGACTCTGCCTAGAATCTTAATGGCAGAGTCGAGGAGGGAAATGGGTCTGTAGCACACTGGATCGTCACGCTGCCCCTTTTTAAAAATTGGCATGATGATTGAAGTTGCCCAGGTGGAAGGAAATGCATTATCATTGGCAGCACGAAAGACATTCGTTAGCACCTTTGCCCATAGTTTCGGGGAATGTCTATATAGGTCTGCCGGTTCGCCATCTGGCCCCGGCGCCTTGTTTTTCGAGGTCTCTAGGATGGCTTTCTCCACTTCGTCCTTAGCAAAAACTAAGGGGGCGGGATCAAGGGCTACCATTGGGCCGCAGAGAGCAACACAGTCAGGCTCACCATATACTTCTTTAAAGTGAAGAAGCCACCTCTCGTCAGGGATAACGCAGTCTGTGACTGCATTATCTGAATCTGCGAAAAAGGGCTGATTTATTGTGGCCCAGAATTGTCTGCTATCTCGCAATATGTCTATTGAGAGTAACTTATCCCAAGCATCCCTTTTAATGGCGTTTTTCCTCCCATCGTGGTTCTTTTGTATTCCCTCCTCAAGTTGGTAATAAGGGCCTTGTCTCTCGGGGTGGATGTCAGGGCTTGCTTAAGCAGCCTGTGGATTCTCGAGCAATTGGCGTCAAACCATTTATGTGGCTTTTCCCTTCTCTGTCCCTGGTTTGACGTCAGGTCCTTCGAGATTTGTGCGCATACCAGCTCAAAGGCCTCTATGATTTCTAGGTTGGCAGCTTTTTGGTCCATGCAAGTCGCTATATAACCCTCGATTTTGGGGAGTAAATTAGCGGTGAAACTTTCCGGAATCACCTTTCCCCACTTGAGCCTTCTGCCTTGGTCTGTAGGTACCATAGTAGACCCTGGCTGGGAGGGACCAGCCTGTTTACACAGGGATTCGCCACAAAGCAACTCCAGCAACAAAGGGCTGTGGTCACAATGAGTCGAGCCAATTACTTTGTACTTCTTGACCTTGGCTAAGATCCCTGGGGACAAAAAGATATAGTCTATAACGGAACCGTGGTCCATGCCCTTGTAAGTTCAATATCTCTCCTCCACCTGTATAGGTTGGTTCGAATATGTTAAAGTTGGCCAGTTACCCACAGTACCCACAGTTACCCACATTTGGCCGAGGTACCCACAGTATCTGCACACACATGCCTAACTAATGTGACACTTCATGCTAAAAATGTTGTCTACCACGAGATTTTAAACTAAATTTTCTTTGCCTATTACACACATTGCACACATTCTATTTCATACCCGGACAAAGTCGGGACGGGCTGCTAGTATATATATATATAGTGATGTCACTGAAGATGTCATGAGTGATGTAATATGTGAGTTCATAAGCAGTGCATTGTGGTGGCGTGGATTATAGTTAGCTCAGGTAACTTTGACTGCTGAATATCTCTGGTTTTGAACAAGTGAAATGTCAGCCTAACTATGAAGTCCCTGTAACCTTTGGTGCTTTGAGTGAATTTTGAAAGTTTTTAATATTTCTATTTGCTGAATATAATGTCCCTGTAACCTTTGTTTTTTTCAGTGAATTTCTAAGGTTTTTTGAATGCTAATTCCTATCGATAAGGACCCTGTTATCTTTGTGGAGTTTAACAAACACACTAAAGACATTACAATCTAAAGGACTCTTTAATAGCATATATATCTCCTTTAATATCTCTGTGACACAATGTATAACTCTTTCAGTGTAGTCTGTGGCTGCATGCATCACTGCATCAGTAATAGGGAGGCGTAGTTTGCGAAGTAGCGCTTTGCAAAGCTACACAAAGTGCACTTTGCACTACGCGAGCTACGTGTAGCACTGCACGAACTGCATAGTAGCATGTTTGCACTGTACAAGATGCCGTTTTCAATGATTGCATAGTGCGCACCAGCATCCGGCACTGTGCAATCATTGAAAACGGCATCTTGCACAGTGCAAGCTGTAGTTTTCTGCCGCTAGAGGAGATTTTTCCTTGAGCTGCAGCTTTCTCAACACGGACTGGCAGTTTCTCATTGCGAGTGGTCGCAAGCATACGCGACCACAGTCGCGAGCATACAGACCACTAGCAATGAGAAACTGGTGCTGGTGCATGTATATCTGAGTGACTGAGTGCATAAGTCTCTGAGAGGGTCTGTGACTGAACGTGTGAGTAACTATGGGTGTGTGAGAGGTGCATGAGTATCTGAATGGATGTGTGAGTGTTTCAGTGGGTCTGTCAGTGTGTGAATGAGTAGGTCTGTAAGTGGGTACGTGAGTCTCTAAGTATGTCTGTACATGGGTGTGTGACTCTCTGAGTGGGTCTGCAAGTAGATGCAAGAGTACTTGAGTGGGTCTGTGAGTGGGTGCATGACTACCCAGGTGGATCTGTCAGTGGGTAGAAGAGTCTCTAAGTGGGCATGAGAGTGTGCAGATGAGTCTATGAGTAGATCTCTAAGTTAGTGCTTGAGTCTCTGAGTGGGTCACTCTCAGAGTCAGTCTGTAAGTAAGTGCATGAGTACCTGAATGGGCATGTGAGTGGATGCATTAGTATCTGAGTGGGTATGTGACTAGGTGTATAAGTGAGTGAGTGGGTATGTGCATGGGTGTGTGAGTGTCTGAGTGAGTTGGTGAGCACGTACATGAGTCTATGACAGTGAGCGGCGAGTGTGCACACACACGCACACACATATATATATATATATATATATATATATATATATATATATATATATATATGTATATATATGTATATATATATATATATATATATATATATATATATATATATATATATATATATACATATATATATATATATATGTATATATATATTACCTACTGGCAGTCGCCAGTAGGTAGCTATAGTTACGATCTACTTTCCATAGGAAATCCGCAACATTCTATTGGGAATAACTTTGGCGCCGGTGGACGAATCTTTGCAAATTTCTCAAAGTAGGTGGCCCGCTCCGCTCCTTCCCTGAAAATGTGGGGGGGATTCGTCAAGCGGGGGCCGAGATAAAAGGGGGTCCCAAAACGTGTTTTCTCCATGTTAATTTCCATAGGGCGGTCGAACTCACTTTTAGCCCAAACGGCTGAATGGATTTCCACCAAACTTGGCAAAATTGTAGGGACTGGTAGCCCGATATGCCTTTGCTATGTCTCAAGATATGTGCTCCAGTGGATTTTGAGTAATTTAGGTTCAAAAAAATATATATCTATAAGCGCGCCCCGGTACGCGCACCGGGGAGAGCACCGGGCACGCTACGCGACTTGCGCACGGAAAGCTGATTGGCTCTCGGGTGTCTGTAAACCTTCTAAACAGCCTGGAGTGGTCGCCATCTTGTGTCTCGGTAGGATCGAGACACAAGAGGTGGCAAAAACAGAGGGGGAATTGACCATAAGGGAGCAGGGTAGACCTCCCCTGACCCCCTAGGTTTGATGTGGAGTACATAAAAGGGCCCCGGCGCTGAAAACAAAAAATAACAAAAAATTCGATTTTCGCCGGGGGAGCGACCGGTACGTGCCCCGGTACGCGTACCGGGGAGCGTACCGTGGAGAAAAAAGCATGACAGAATTTCCCAAAAAAGTATCTTTTTTTTATACATTAGAGGTAGTTCTAAAAAGAACTGTTGTTTTTATTCTTTTTGTTGTTTTATATTTTTTATTGTTTTTTTGAACATTTTTTATTTTTTTTGACTTTTCTGAACAGTTTTATATTTTTTTTGTATTTTTTAAGGGCAGAAACAAAAAACAGGGAATTCTAAAGGGCTCAACAGGAGCAAAAAAAAAAAGCGGAAAAAATTAATGTTTCCTTGGGCACTTGTGGTTATCCCAAGCACGGTTAATACGTGTGATGCATTTCTCTCCATAGCATATTTTTGGTCCACAAAAAATACAAACCATTTTAAAATTGGAAATCTTTGTTTGTATTGTGGAGCATATCTCCCTAACTTCCGGTCCCGATGGGGTGGAAACATTAGTTTGGGAGGTGCTGGCAGAAGATTGGACAGGGTTTCTGGCCAGTTCCCTTACCTCTGCCCTAGCATAGTTATTTGCATGCTTCCGTTGCATATGCCTGATCATGGTGTGGTTGCCAAAGGAGTATTTTTTGTTGGGATTCCCCCTTGACAGCTCCTGATGACATATTAAGCAGGTTGCCTTAGGCGTATTTACTTTTTTTTGTGATTGGGGATTGAAAAAAACTTCCAGATGATGTGCTCTTTAGGTTTGTAGGTAATATTGTCCTCTGGGACGAATCTCCTCTCCTCCTCCTCCTCATCCTCCTCCTCTTCTTGATCTCCACCACTGTAAAGTTGTGGTGGTCCTTGTGGTGGTGGTGGTGGTCCAGAAGATCCAGCAGCTGCAGCTAATGTAGCCATTTCCTACTGAAATAACTGCAGGTCTACCTCTCTCAAAGCACAAAGGTAGAATGAGGAAAAAAGGTGGGGTCTTTCATCATTTGGAAAAGAAAACTGTTCTGAACCAATGAAAAGTGTTATTTTTAGGTCACATGACCTGGCCTCACATCATTAGGAAACCAAAAGTGAAATGAACCAATAAAAAGTTTTATTTTCAGGTCACATGACCCGACGCGCTTACGCTACGCACCCCGGGCCGCGCCCCGGGGCGCGCCCGTAGTCGCACCCCGGAGCGTACCCGGGGGCGCGTAGCGTGAGCGAGTCAGGACGTTGTGCGATCCTATGCGCTCGCGTGCTCCCAGGTGCGCTTACGCAGTGCGTCATATGATGCATCACGCGGTTACGCGAAACGTCACGATGTTGTGTTCGTACGCGAGAATAGCGCCACGCGGCATGCCAAAGCACTGCGCTTACCCGTGCGTTCACCGGTACGCGCCCCGGGAGCGCTCCGGGGCAAAAAAGTTTTTTTTATAAAATAATACATAATTATACAATATAAAATTGGTTATAACATTTTTTACTTTTTATACCTATAGAGAAATGCTATTTAAAAACCATTGAAATTCACTGAAAAAACCATAGGTTTCACACCAGTTATAGTTAGGAATTAGCATTTAAAAAACCTATTAAATTCACTGAAAAAAACATAGTTTTGACACCAGTTATAGTTAGCTGGAAATCTTACTGACATAAAACCATTGAAATTCCCACGTTATAGTTAGTTGGACTCACTATAACTTGTGCGTGTTTATTCACTGCTGATGACATCACATATTACATCACTCATGACATGGTCAGTGACATCACTCATGACATCACTGATGACACCATCCTTCTGACAGAGTGACAGACCTCCTTTCACTGTAAAGTAACCCTTGAAACACATATTCAAAAATAGAAACTAACATTTTCAAAAAAGTGGAGATACCCATACCAGTTACAACAACCAATTCAATAATTCCACCATTTATATACACATCCACTCATTCACCAACAGTTCTGTATAGTCACTCATACATATACTCACTCATCATATGTAGTGATACACCTATACATCCTGTAACACACCAACAGTCTTCCAAAGGTTGCTCACACACATACTCACACATGCAAATAAACTATTGAACATCCATTTATTTGCATATACAGCTATACACACACTACCACCTTACTTCTAAGGAAACTTACACATACTTACTCTCTTATACAATCACTTATAGAAACACATACCTATTTAAACAAGAACTCTTTCAATCTCTCACTCTCACATATACTCACATATACATCAATACTCAAATATACTAGATTAAAACATATGTAGTTACTGATAAAGACACTAGTGAGACAGTCATTCACTTACTAACACACACATATACACACTCATCCATCCATACAGTCCTGCACATATGCCGTCTTCCTAACACATAAACAGTGAGTCAGTCATTGATGCATCTATGTACTAAGTAATACCCCCACCAAACCATACAGACACTCATACTGATACAAAAAAAACATCTAATAACCCATATACACACACATGCAGCTACTCACCAAGCCATGCAGCCACTTATACACAAGGTGAAACATTGATACAAACATTTAAATATTTAAACAATACTCGCTAATTAATCTATTCACTAAAATACACTTAATAAGCCAGTTAACCAATCAATTTAAAAAAAAAACATCCATTAAGACACTTATTTAAACATTTATTCTTCCATCGACCTTTACATATGCATATATAAAACATATTTATTTTTCAGAAAGACACACATTCACTGGATGGTGTCATCAGTGATGTCATGAGTGATGTAATATGTGATGTCATCAGCAGTGCATTACACGCGCAAGTTATAATGAGTCCAACTAACTATAACGTGGGAATTTCAATGGTTTTATGTCAGTAAAATTTCCAGCTAACTATAACTGGTGTCAAACCTATGGTTTTTTCAGTGAATATATATATATATATCAATATAGCAAAGTATATACATATATTACCTGCTGGCGGTCGCCAGTAGGTAGTTATAGTTAGGACCTAGTTACCATAGGAAAATGGCACTATTCTATTCCCAATAACTTTGGCGCTGGTTGACGAATCTTTGCGAAAGTTTGAAAACTGTTGATATCAGCTCCTATGTTAAAATTAGTGATTCGTCAAGGGGGCGAGAAAAAAGGGGGGTCCCAAAACGTGTTTTCTACAAGTTCATTTCCATAGGAAACTTTAGACAAGGCAACAGGTGAATGGAATTACACCAAATTTGGCAGGGAGAAGGGTTTTGGTCTAGAAAGGACGATTTTGTTTATTTGAGTGAAACCGTTCAGTAGTTTTTGAGAAATATCAACATTTACAGATATCGATATTTGGGAATTCTGCCATCTGATTGGCTGAGGCGTTACATGCACGAGCTTGCTGCTGATTGGCTGCGAGCGGTTACAACTACGAAGTGCTGGCCGCCATTTTGTGATTCAGTTGAAGCGAGGTAAGGGAAAAAGAAGTAGAAAAAACTGGGAAAGAGGAGGGTAGGAGCGCTGTGTGGTCTGAAGGGTGGTTAGGGTGTGCTGTAGATGGAGTGTGAAGCGAAGTGTTTACCCCTATCTGTGTGAAAGTGCTGTTTTGCCCACTGTGAGAGGGTGCTGAGGTGAGGTGCTGATACACTCCATGATGAAAGTGTGCGTGTAAACCATGAGCTTAGTGCTGTAAACTGATGTGCTCTGGTGGCTGTAGCATACTGACTGAAGCAAAGTATTTACCCCTACCGGTGTGAAATTGCTTATTTGCCCACTTTGAGAAAGTGCAGAGGTGAGGGCTCGGTGAACTCGGCGATGGAAGCGTGTGCCTAAACTGTGTGCTGAGTGCTCTGTGGCATCCTGGCAGAAGCGAAGTATTTACCATTACTGGTGTGAAAGTGCTGTTTTGCCTAGAGTGAGATGGTGTTGAGGTGAGGTATCGGTAAAGTCGGTGATGGAAGTGTGTGCTTAAACTGTGAGCTCAGTGCTGTAAACTGATGTGCTGTGGGCGCTGTAGCATACAGGCCGAAGAGAAGTGTTTACTCCTACCCGTGTGAAAGTGCTGTTCTGCCCACTGTGAGATGGTGGTGAGGTGAGGTGCCAGTACACCTGGGGATGAAAGCGTATGCCTAAACTGTGAGCTGAGTGGTCTGTAGCATACTGGCAGAACCGAAGTATTTACCCTTACTGGTGTGAAAGTGTTGTTTTGATTAGAGTGAGATGGTGTAGAGTTGAGGTACTGCTAAACTCGGGGATGAAAGTGTGTGCTTAAACTGTGAGCTGAGTGCTGTAAACTGATGTGCTCTGGGCAGTGTAGCATACTGGCTGTTGTAGCATATGTGTGTAGGTGGTGTTAGTATGCGTTTATAGTATAGCGGGAGTGGGAAGCAAAGTACTCACTGGTACCGGTCTGAAGACTCGGGGATGACACTGTGAGTGTAAGTTGTGAGTTTATTGCTGTAAAGTGATGTGCTGTTGGTGCTGCAGGATACTGGCCATATATCATACCTGTGTAAGTAGTATAAGTGTGGTTTTATACTAAACAGGGAGTGGGAAGCGAACTACTCACCCCTACCGGTCTGTAGACTCGAATGAAATGTTTTAGGAAGCAGGAATAAAGAAATAATTGTGAAGAATATAATGCAGCATGTTGCAATGCCACAGAAGAAAAATGGTGAAATGTGGTGTGTTTAAGAAAGTGGCTGTGTGTAATAAAGGCATGGAGTTTGAAAATTATGTTGAAAGTGTATTTATTTAAGTGCCATAATTGGACCCACTGGTGCAAGCGCTAGGGCATCCAGCTGATGCAAAGTTGAACCACTTTTGCTGTATTCAAACGTAAGCTCCTGCATCAGTGAATTGCATATTACATGTTAAAGTTGCATGTGACATAAACAATAGCTATTACATTTTAATGACTCTAAATTCTATAAGGAAAAAAAGGTAGGATACAATTACCACATGTATCCTTTAAGAAAAAGAAAGAACAAAATAACAAATTGCAAAATGTAATCAACAAACTTTTTAGGTACCCTGGCAGTGCTTTGTTGTAAGAAAAAATTATCAACAGTAGAATAGTTAGCAATCTGTTGTACAGTTGATTGAATGTGGTGCGAATGAGAATTGGTACTAGTCCTAATCACATTGGAACTTTGAGGATGAATACAAACATTGCGCTTCTGAGAAGCATATTTGGTACCTTTGTAGTCAAAACAAACATTATTGTCTTCAGCTGTTTAAAAAACATTTTTTTGTAGAGAGCTAAGGCGTCAGCTGAGAGAAACTCCAACCACTTCTGCTGTAGTCAAATCGAAAAACCAAAACGAGCACCAATATTGCCACTTACTTCTTTGTTGGAAAGATCCTCTATTATTTGTATTTCTTCTCTGATTGCCTCCTTCGCTTTCGCTGCCACTCGAAAGACGATGAAGTATCGGAGAATGTAATGAATTTGTTATTGGATCTCCCTTGATATTCCCCTAAGTATTTCCTTGAGTCCAGTCTTGAATAGAACTCTGGTTGCAAATATGGATAGATTTTGTCCAGATTAAAGTTTTTTTTGTCTTTTTGAAACTGGTTCTCCTTCTGATTTATAGTGAAGTCTTTAAATTCCTGAATATCCTTTTCTAACTTATCCAGTAGTGTTTTTGCGTCTGTAATCAATTGATTTTGTTCAATTTCGGCTTCCAAGGTTTTAATTTCCTCTAGTTGTTGAACAGAACTTCTTTGGGCTATTTTCACCGTTAAGACCATGAGGTCTAGGCTGCACTTGGTCTCAATGTAGCTGTATCCCTTTTTATAAATTGTATGGTTGAGTGAATGATTGTGTTTTTGTATGAGAGAATTTGGAGTGAAGTAGGCAATGTTTTCTAATTTTATGAAATCTTTTCAAAATATGTTCTGTTGAAACTTGAGATTAAAAATAATTGATTTATTCTGGACTGAAAAAAGCGTCCTGAGATTTACTGTTTAGCCCTGTAGGTCGAGTGTCACTAGTAGCCCCACAAAGAAGTAAGTGGCATTATTGGTGCTCGTTTTGGTTTTTCAGTTGTTAGTGAGGCTTGTTGTTATTGCCCGTGAGCCCAGACCCAGTTTTGGTTACGGTAGTCAAATCGAAGCTCCTGCATTAGTGAATTGCACATCAGATGTTACAGTTCTAAGGGACGTACACCATAGCAATTAGACATGAAGGAATAAATTGTATAATGAAAATAAAGGTATTTTACGATTACCACACTGTGCAAACCAGTTCCTAAACAAAGTCGTCTTTTTTCAATATTATTGTGAGTTATTGAGTAGAGGTTGACTTTGAGTAAATTTGCGTGAAAGGGCTTTGTGAATAACAGGGAGGCAGAGAGGCCTGTGCGCAAAGAATAGACGTGGTTTCTAAAATGGGTGTTGGGTGTCGGGTTTAGGCTAATTCCGGAAGTAAATAGCGTATTTGATTAGGCTATAAATCACCAATCCCTGGTTAAAGTGGAGACGTAAGGGGCAAAAATCAAGATAGAGTTCAAATGTCTGAGTATACTTGGAAAGTTGTTATATGAAAGTAGTAGTATTGAAGTGCATTATGAAAAAATTAAAGGAAAAAGTAAAAAAAGATGGAAAAAACTCCAGAATAACTTGAGTTTCTTACAATTCTTGGAGATTTCAGTCCAGGAGTACTTCAGTGGCTTGAAATGCGTAATGTTTCAAGAGGCTATTGTTGCCATCATCTGAGAAAAGCGAAGTGATCGAATTCATATCTTCGAAGGGACAGTAATGTTCTTTGAATGTTGGAGCAGCAATTTGAATTGGAAGGCAATCTGCGATGTTGTGAAAGGTCGCACATTGCAGGAGATCTTTTGTGGCTGTGCTGCAATCCCATTTTGCTGTGATTCCTTTTTGCATTGCATTTACCATTGCTCCACTGCCAGAACAATCATGGTCATGGTTTTCAAGATAATGCATTACCTGCTGGATATTGGCAAGCCAAGGCATTCATCCATTCGCCAGTCAAATGGGCAAGTTTTGCAATCAAACGATGGTTGTACGCATATTGCATAAGTGTAGATAAATATTATGTTGTAACTAGCTCCAATAATTGATAGAGGCAGGTCGCCAAAATGTTTTTCTCTTTTTTTACAGTATTGATGTAGCTTGACGTAGAGGCGTACTCTGTCGGACATAGTTGTTTCTACGGAGAGCGTAGCCATTTTTAGAAGTAGAATTAGTAGTAGGATGGCCACAAAGAGAGCGAGAATTATGGGCACTGCTCCTGTTATTCCAGGGATGATCGAATGAATGACCTTGTGTGTGACATGTGTTGAAAATTGTGTAACAATTAACAAAGTTTAATTGGCGGTTCGTATTTAGAAGTGAGTGCATTTTACTTGAAGTTCGTGGTATCTGCAGTCAATACATTTCTTTTGCAGAAGTGAGGGAGAGTTCTGTTCTGAACAAAAGCGCTTTTAGTTTGCTTTGTTTCTTGAAATCTGTTTTCAAATGAAGAATTGAAAGCTAAGTTGAGGTTTGAGAGTTAGTTTGTGTGGGTGGGAAAAGACATTGCCACAGGAATTTACTGTGTTTGAAACAGTAAGGACATGCGGGGTGCCAGCTCATATTCCGTAGGAGTGCATGTTATTGAGATAACTGCAGTTAGAAAGCTGTGTGAATGTTAGTCTGATTGTGGGAGTTGGTGTTCTTTTAAGAAAGGACGCAAGGTTGGGGGCTGCAAGCTTAGAAGCGCTGTGTAGTTGGACATTCTTGGATAGTAATGAATGACTTTCATTGTGGTCGCACTTTTCACCTGTGAGAAAAACTTCTGTATGCCTATTAAGACAGTAATATGTAAATGGGAGAACCCACTGCTCGTGAATAAAAGAGCTACCATATGTAATCACCTACAACATGACAAACAACATGTGCACCTAGCAGACACAACGACACTACATACTGTTGTAAACGTGGGTAGCCATGTACACAAATGAAACATGGCATGGCACCTCTGCCTAACAATGCAGAATGCGGGGAGAATTGGGAGCAAATTATGTGTGAAGGTGGTAAATAACTTTCGATTATAAAAGTATGTAATGCACAGTGTTGTGGGTTGGCTTGGCGTACGCAAGGCTAGCATATGGCTTTGTAGAAGAGGCATGTTTCTCTGGGTGTGGTTCTCTTCCAGATTGGCGAACGTGTCTGCCAGGTCTGCGCACCTTACACCGCCACGAAGCTGACACCGTGGGCGAGGGTGGCTGTGTGAATGCGCGTTG
Organism: Lissotriton vulgaris; assembly: GCF_964263255.1. Classification (NCBI taxonomy): domain Eukaryota; kingdom Metazoa; phylum Chordata; class Amphibia; order Caudata; family Salamandridae; genus Lissotriton; species Lissotriton vulgaris. The sequence continues at coordinate 1,409,178,919 of NC_141693.1, read as the reverse complement.
GTATCTACAAAGCATAATGGCCCCTGTGACGCATATATGCTCCCCAGTTCACCTTTTGACACCGCTGTATGTGAAAGAGGGCCTAATACGTGCTAGCGGAAGTTCCTGGGCCGAGGTCTCTGAGCTCGGAAGGCTCCTGAGATTAACGCTGGGTACCGGGACACAGGCACAGAGCGCCCAGCCTGAGGGCCAGCACCATGGAGTGCTAACAAAGTAGTCCGACAGGTACCAACAGTGGAACAGTGTTTTTGATACCATAGTGGGCGATGCTAGAAATGTATCTGAGGGTGGAGATGAAGGTACTCCCTTCGACTAGGTTTAAGAATGTCTAGGTCGCAACAGTGGAAAGGTGTCTTGATCCCACAATGGACGATGTCCGATATTACCTGCTGTTTGCTATTTTCAGAAGTTTGTTTGTTGCGGTGCATCACAGTCTGTGTTTCCATAGCTAACTGCTGTACATGATTATTGGGCTTGGTTGACAGTAGTTGGTGGAGTATACTGTGGTACAGCAGGTGCGAACAGTGAAATGGGGTCTTGATTGTATGATTGAACATGTCATAAGTTAAAGACTGTGATGATTTGTGTGTACCCTCTCTGATCATGTGCAACCAACTCTGTGCTTTCAAATCAAACGGTGTGTGGCTGTGAGGTGTTAATGACCACTGCATCTGGTCTAGACCGCAGTTCGCAGGGTTCACAATTTAGATTGATTGGTGATTGTTTAATTACAGAATCTAGTAGTTAAGTAATTAGAAAATGTATTGAAACATACACAATATTGTTTTATTAGAACATTGGAATGTTGGGAGCTCTGTTAAAAACAATGTTTTATACTGTTCTTATAATGGCCTGTATAAGCCTAGAACTCCAACATTGCAATGGTTTTTTGTTCACAGCTCTGGCTGTGTAGAAATGCTTTAGGGGGCCTGAAAGAATTCCAATCCCCTTGCGCTCTCTAGCGTTTCAATTTATTTATTGTAGACTTTTATGTAATTTATGTTGTTGTATTTTTTAAAGAGGGCGTGAGAAAAGGTATTGATGGTTTTGTGTGTGAGTACTGTCTTCAATTAACAATGCAGACAGTAGTGTTCACAATTCAGATTGAGTCACTATTGTAGATGATGCAGTCCTGTAAGAGAAGATATTGCTGTAGTGTGCTCTGTATGCACCAGTTATACGTATCATTGCAGGCTCCGCACATGTTTTCTTTGCTTTGCGTATTGCAAATTGTAGAGCTCAAGTCAATGCCACGTGGCTGTGGCACCTTGCCGAGCGCTCTCTCTGGCCTGTATTGCAGATGTCTGAATTCACATTTGACATTGAGTCAGTGTTGTAGAAGTTGCAGTTCTGTAGGAAAAAAACATTTGTCCAGTGCGCTCTGTCTGCACCACTCATATGCATCCTTGCATGCTTTGCACACTTTTTTTGCTTCACGTACTGCAAACTGTAGAGCTCAAGTCAATGCCATGTGTGATGTGGGCCCTTGCTGACTGCTCCGTCTGGCCTACACTGCTGATGGCAGTGTTCACAATTGAGATCAAGTTGATATTGTAGATGATGGGGAGACGCTTCGCGTGAAGGGGAGACGCTTCGCTTGAGGGCCTAGTGAGGACAGCGGTGAGCGCACAGGTGTGCACCTACAATCATCAGCAGCCAGTGGGGGAAACCACAGACTGCCGGCCCCTCCCCTCAACCCCAGGGGCTTGATAAACTGCTTGCGTCTTCCGCTCCCAGAGAGACAATTCGCTTGAGGGCCGAGTGAGGACAGCGGCAAGCGCACAGGTGTGCACCTACAATCACCAGCAGCCAACGGGGAAAACCACGGATTGCCAGCCCCTCCCCTCAACACTGGGGGCTTGATAAACTGGGGAGATGCTTTGCTTGAGGGCCGAGTGAGGACAGCGGCAAGCGCACAGGTGTGCGCCTACAGTCACCATCAGCCAATGGGGAAAACCAAGGACTGCCGGCCCCTCCCCTCAACACCGGGGGCTTGATAAACTGCTTGCGCTGCGGGAGACGCTTCGCTTGAGGGCCGAGTGAGGACAGCGGCAAGCGCACAAGTGTGGGCCTACAATCACCAGCAGCCAACGGGGGAACCCACAGATTGCCAGCACCTCCCCTCAACACCGGGGACTTGATAAACTGCTCGTGTCTCCCAATCCGCGGGAGTCGCTTCGCTCGTCCCAACCAGTCCCCACACTCACAGCTATTAATAAAATGTTGCAGAAAACAATTAGGGTAGTGGCAACAGCTATTGAAAATACTGAAAGGCGACTTTCAATCACGCCGGTTATGCCCCCCCTATGTCTCTGTGGGACTGCTCGGCAGCCACAGTCAATCCCATTGAATCCATGTCATTCCTTATTCCTTATTTTACTGACCTCCCATGCACCCAGATCCTACCAGAGCAGAACGTCCCACTGGAGGTTGTCTCGCCCCCACCTTCCCGGACAAGTTCAAAGGCTAGCAAACCCTGCGCTAGAACTAAAAAACCTAAATTGAAGAAAAAACCTGTGAGGGGTGTTGCATCTAACGCATCTACACCTAACCTGGTGCAGATGGACCTCGTATCTCCGTCCTCTAGTATAGGACCTCCCGTCCAGGCTACCCATTTGATTATCGATCTACAGTCATACATGGAACAGCTTATTAACTCCCACTTTAAATCACTGTCTACTAGGATTGATAGACTAGTCCCACTGATTAACAGTAAAGGCTTAGGGCGAAGCCAGCCAACCGCCCCAACTGGGAACCCCACCACTGTGGGAGCCCCAAGTACATCTAAGCCAGCTGTTAAGAGCCACATGTACATCTAAGCCAGCTGTTATGGGTCCTAATGTAGGTGTGAGTACCTGTCCTGACACCTCTACATCTGCTTTGATTCATTCTTGTCAGTTGAATGCCACTACAGCTCATATGGGACCTGGCCAAACCATTCACCCTATTCCACCCTCGGCTGTATCTGGCTTTAAACCATGTGACTTATTCCCCCATCTGACTACCTTGGGAAACAAGGGTCCTGAACTGGTTAGGCCTCATCCTAACCCTGTCCCGAAATTCAGAAAAAATGGACCCTCTAAATCCCCTCCTCGCCCCCAGTTTCCCCCAGAAGCATCCCCGTATGTGGTGGTGCTTACGGGAGTACCCCTACTGGCCAGTGAACGAGGGGAATATAATCATCTTCTGGCTAACGAGTAATAGACCATTAATGGGTATGGGCCAGGGGGAGATTTTGTTCGCACGTAGGGTCAGTTGGTTGAGGACTAGACCCAAAGACATCTGTGGTGACTGTGTCATTGTCAATTTTAGGGATCCTAATGTGGTGGGACACATATTAGCTAATGGAGGGTCCTATAAAGCAGGAGCAATCAACACTCTCCACCTGGTGTATTTTTATTCATGCACCCCTGCTTTGGTCAGCCTAGAGTCAACCTATACCCGCCACGGCGGGCGGGACATTGACTATAATATTTCATTGGGAAATAGATACAGCGTATTGGTCTATGTAGATTGACTATCGCCAACTTTGGGTGTAGGTGGAATGGTTTTGACTTTGGTTGTGAACCACGCATCAGAAATATCCAGTTCAGTGGAGGGGTCCTCTGTGCAGGCCCCCAGATCTGAGAAGGGTAGTTCAACTGTAGCGTTGCTGACTCGAAACACTGGTTTAACTGGGGATGTAGGGGAGGTGGACAGGACCCCAGAGTCAGTTCCCCCACTTCATATTGGTTACCGACAAGTAGAGGATCCATTTGTAGAGGATCCATTAGTAGTGGTGGGGATACGTAGACCACTTATTGGGTCTTGGAATATAGCAGGGTTGGGGGTTGCATAATCCAGATTGGGGAGAGCTGATGGATACCTATGACTTATGCCTGTTCCAAGAGACCTGGTTATTGACCACTCCGGTTAGGGTAGGATTTGCGACCTACCACTCACCGGCTGTTCAAGGACCTAGGGGTAGACCCTCAGGTGGGCTATATGTTTGGGTTGCCCTACATGTAGGCTGTTCTGTCAAGACTATAGACTCCCACTGCCCGGACATCCTATGTATTGTACTAATTTTTTTGGGCAGTCCGTCGTTGGCAGTGATTAATATGTACTTACGTCCCCAACCGCACCAGTTGGGCCTATCAATCTTGGATGCCCTAGATTCTCTTTTGCACTCACTTCCACCATTGTATCACAAAATTATTGGCGCTGACTTAAACTGCCATTTTGAACCACTCTGGGGAATCCCCTCGGTAACCTCTGACGAGGATGAAAATTGGCTAAGTCCGGACTGCATTGCATATCCGGAAAAGCGCCTACTGCCCTTGGCCCTTGCGATCAATAATTTGGTCGTAGCACATTCTCTTAGAGCCTGTAATGGCAGACTCCTCCCTTCCGTCCCGGGTACATTCACTTTTCATAGGCCCGGTAAAAGCACGTCCATATAATATATTCTGGTAAATGTAGAATTCTGGGCCCGTTTGAAAGCCATTTCCATTATCCCTAGGGTTGATAGTGACCATAACCTACTGTCACTAGAACTATCAAACACCCTGGGTCACCAAAACATCTGGGGGGAGCTGAGCTCCCCATGAATTCGAACCTTGTCACGGTGGCTGGTGGCAGACGAATTAGGTGGGAAAAGGTTGTGCTGGAACCCGAAAGGTTAGCTGAGGTATATGGCCACGTCGCATGCTCTTTAACAGAGGTCTCCCACCTTTTGACCCCTAACTGCGAACTGCCCCCCTCTACTTCCAGGATTTCCAGCGCATCCATACTAAACTCCTTTGCTCCCTGGCCGGTTATTTTTATTCGACCAACATTAAAAGGCCAAGTGCAAAGAAGCGCAACCACTGGTTTAACAAAAGCTGCAGGTGGGCCTAAAACACCCTGATAAAGGAGGTAAAATCTGGGTCCCCGTCATGCATTAGAAATGCGAGGCATATCTATAAAAGCTTGACCAAGGCGGCCAGGTCTGAGTGGGAGGCCTCTAGGTGGGAAAACATTAAGGCAGCCCGGAAGCCCGAGACTTTAGGTTATTTTGGAACTTTGTTCGCTCAGGGTCAGGGGAAGGTTTGTCTGCTATCACTCCTAATCTTAGTGAAGAGGTCTGGCTAAATCATTTTAAGCCCCTCTATTCTCTTAGTAACCGTGATCCTCAAGTTGACCTAGTGGACCAAATAACCTTCCCCGGACCAACGCATCTGGAGGCCTGGAGCCCTGATTGTCCACTGTGTACCCTCTTGGAAGTCCAGGCTGCCCTTAGTAGCCTGATGTTGGGAAAAGCCCGGGCCTAGATAGGGTCCCTGTGGATTTTTATATAATAGAACAAAAGGTTTGGGTCTCTTATCTCCGGGTTTATTTTAATGCCAACCTAAAGGGCCCGGAGACCCCTCTAACATGGTTAGGAGCAGAAATCATCCCTATCCATAAAAAAACTTCCACTCTTGACCCGGTCAACTACCGCCCCATTAGCTTGATCAACATACTCCAGATACTATTCGCCGCTTTCTTCTAACCAGGTTGCAGAGTTGGATGGATGAACATCACATCCTAACCTCCCTGCAAGCAGGCTTTAGAACAAAGGTTTCTACTATCGACCAGCTGTTTCGATTACGGCTGGTCTATTGGAAGACGGTCTCTATTGGGGCAGGTAGTTTGTACCTGATTTTTGTGGACCTACGTTCCCCTTTTGACCTGGTCCATAGGGACAAGCTGTGGGCATTATGCTGGAGATGGGAGCCCCGGTCTACCTGTGCCAACTATTCAAACGTATGCACCTTGGCACATATGCTAGGGTGAGGTATGGGATGTGTGGGGAGAAGTCAGCACCATTCCTGGTGGAAAGGGGAGTGAGGCAGGGGTGTGTGTTGGCCCCCACACTCTTCTCCCTTTTCCTAAACGGGTTGATAGACCATTTATTGGGAACAAAATATCTGGACTCCCCTAGCTTAGCGGGCCGCAAGATACCCACCCTGATGCTCACTGATGACACCTCCTTCTGTCAAAATCATCCACGGGTATTCAGCGAACACTAGAGGCATTCTGCTCCTTCTGTAAATTAAGGAACTTGGAGATTAACCTTACTAAAACCAGGTTCATGGTCTACAACTCCAGATTCGCCAATTGTCCCCACCCGCACTTGGATGGAATGGCCCTTTATCGAGTGTCCACCTTTGATTATCTGGGGGTCAGACTTAACGATAGAATGGACGGGGGTCTCACCTGGCAAAGGTTAAGCGACTGCCATGATTGCTCACGGAATGACCACAACGTAGCCACGAGATGGTGGTGCTCTCATGTTGACGCCAGCTTCAGTCTGAAACATCCAGAAACACTGAAGACTACCAATTCGATCAGTTCCGGTGGAGCCCCAACGTGACCCGGTAGAGAAGAACTTGCCCTCCCCTCTTTGACTGATGGTTCTTGTTGCCTGTCCCTTCTCTTGTCATTTAACAGAACTTTTTGGACTGCTGAAAGGGGTTGTGTTCCGACCGCTGGTTGGTGGAGACATTTTGACTATATTCTGGACCTGCGTTGTCGCGTAATGCGTCATATGACGCGCCGCGTTAGCGCACCCGGAAGTGCTCCGGTGCGCAAGGCGCAGCTTCCCGGAAACGATCCAGAGCGCGGCGCGCAGCGCGTAACGTAAGCATAACAGGTCATGTGACTTGTTAATAAAACTTTTCATTGGTTCATTTTACTTTTGTTATTCTAATGATGAAAGGCTTGGTCATATGACCTAAAAATAACGCTTTTCATTGCTTTCGAACATTTTTTTTTCCCAAATGATGAAAGCCCCACCTTTTTTTTTCTCACTCTGACTTGTAAAGCAAAGGACCCAGATGCATTTACAGTTTATCACTAACAATGTTCCAGGCTAATGTATTTTCCCGGGAAATTTACAACTGTCCTGCAAGTAAAATATTCCTTTTTCGAGAAAAAGGGCGTTTCTTCGTCCCATTAGGGGGCCGTTGAGCAAAAGAGGCTCGGCCTGCTGTCTTAGTCGCTGATAGGCATGAATATCAGATTCTTATCGATCACTTTATGTTGCAGGAGTAGAAAACACAACAGCCCTTGACCATTTATCTTTACTGCGTTCCTGCGTATTATACCTTTTAACCATCATGTAATTGGACTGCTTTATTTCACTTGCCTTTTACTGATTCGAAAACAGTGGCTATTATTCAAAACTTTACCAATGTAGGTACTACTACCATGTTTTGTTTTAAAAACCTTTATTGTGAAAATGTCAGTATACAAATACGGGCCTATAACCACGTGGGCCGGCCACGGAGCAAACTGGAATCGTATATGATGAGGGGACATTTACACTGTAGAAGAACGTAACGGGCGACCCATTAGGTTGCAAGATTTAAGGTGTCTAACATTTGCGGAATCGGTGGACGTACATTTTATAATTAAAGTACGACAGGGCCAGTTACAATAAAATTATCTAGATATACATTTGCGGGCAAGTACAATTGGTGACGTTAATTCGAACTTTCAATAGTACATAAATCAATAACACATCAGAACTTAATATCAATAGGGATGTCCAAATGTTCAATCAATTCTCGTCCCCGCCCGCCATGTGCTTCAAAACTGCATATGTATCTCGTGATATCAAGGTTGGGCAACCAGTACACAACAAGGAGTTACGAGTCCCATTTATACCGGTGCCATTTTGGGCGAGGCCGGGCAGGTCCAGGATATAGTCAAAATGTCTCCACCAACCAGCGGTCAGACCACAACCCTTTTCGGCAATCCAAAAAGGTTCCGTTAAATGACAACAGAAGAAATAGGCAACAAGAACAATCAGTCAAAAGAGGGGACGCTTTCGTGAATGGGGCCCATGCCCTAGCAGGCAAGCGTCCGAGTTCCAAGGTGTCCCAGAGCCATTTTAGTGGACCAGGCCCAAATCCAAAGAGCTGGCCACCATTTTGAGAGTCCTGTTGCAGCCGGCTATCGCTGCACCACAAGAGTAGCCGCAATTCAGCAAGATGGCGGGTGAGTCACTGGACCGCAAAAGCGGGCGGAACTCAGCTGGAAGGCGAGTGAAACGCTAAGAGGCGCCCCACTGCAGATGAGGTGCCTCCACCTGGGGAGGAGGGAGAGGCCCGTTTGCGCTGCCTCCCCCCCCCCCCCCCCGGGCACCCCACGCCGTCTTTCGGCGCAGCATTGTTGGATGGCCACACCAGTGAAACTTGCTGGACACCACCTCGGTGCCATCCGGATCTTGGCGCGTTCGAGTCACTGTACCGCAAGAGCGGGAGAAACTCAGCTGGATGGCGGGCGAGACGCTGTACCGCAAGAGCGGGCGGAACTCAGCTGGATGGAGGGTGAGGCACTGTGCCACAAGAGCGGGCAGAACTCTGCTGGAAAGCAAGTGAAACGCTAAGAGGCGCCCCACTGCAGATGAGGTGCCTTCACCTGGGGAGGCGGAAGAGGTCCGTTTACGCCGCCTCTCCCCCCCCCCCCCGGGCACCCCACGCCGTCTTTCGGCGCAGCATTGTAGGATGGCCACACCAGTGAAACTTGCTGGACACCACCTCGGTGCCATCCGGATATCGGCGCGTTGTGCTGCCTTCGGCGTACTGTAGCAGCAAAAGTAACCGCAACTCAGCTGGGCACGCCGTCTTTTGGCGCAGCATTGTAGGATGGCCACACCAGTGTGGCAACTTGCTGGACACCACCTCGGTGCCATCCGGATCTCGGCGCGTTGTGCTGCCTTCGGCCTATTCGCACATCGGTCCGCTACTGACGCCGCCTCACAGGCCAACGGATTTTGTAGGCTTTTTATAGCCCAAAGCTGCATAACAGGTCATGTGACTTGTTTATAAAACTTTTCATTGGTTCATTTTACTTTTGGTTTCCTAATGATGAAATGCTTGATCATATGACCTAAAAATAACACTTTTCATTGAATTAAAACTTTTTTTTTTCCCAAACGATGAAAGCCCCACCTTTTTTTTTCTCACTCGGCAATCCAAAAAGGTTCCATTAGATGACAACAGAGGGGACAGGCAACAAGAACCATCACTCAAAAAAGGGGAGGGCAAGTTCTTCCCTACCAGGTCACGTTGGGGCTCCACCGGAACTCATCGAATTGATAGTCTACAGTGTTTCTGGATGTTTCAGACTGAAGCTGGCGTCAGCATGAGAGCACCACCATCTCGTAGCTCCGTCGTGGCCATTCCGCAAGCAATCATGGCAGCCGCTCCCCACCGGAAGCCTGTGGGAGTCGGGGGCCCCCAAGACTTTTGTAGAATCTTCAAGGCTGAGGGGACGCTTTCGAGAATGGGGCCCAAAGCCCTAGCAGACAAGCGTCCGAGTTCCAAGGTGTCCCAGGGCCATTTTAGTGGACCAGGCCCAAATCCGAAGAGCCGGCTGCCATTTTAAGAGTCCTGTGGCAGCCGCCTATCACTGCACCGCAAGAGTGGGCGCAATTCAACTAGATGGTGAGCGAGACGCTGTAGCCGCAAGAGCGGGCGGTAAACAGCTGAATGGCGGATGAGGCACAGTGCAGCAAAAGCGGGCGGAAAACCGCTGAATGGCAACTGAAACGGTAAAGGGCGCCCCACTACAGCAGACGAGCCTCCACCTGGGGAGGCCCGTTCACGCCGCCTCCCCCCCCCGGGGCGCCCCACTCCGTTTTTCGGCGCAGCATTGTAGGATGCCAAGACCAGTGCGGCAAGTAAAGGACATCACCTGGGTGCCGTCCAGATCTCAGCGCGTTGTGCTGCCTTCGGACTATTCGCACAACAGACTGCTACTGACGAGGCACAGTGCAGCAAAAGCGGGCGGAAAACTGCTGAATGGCAAGTGAAACGCTAAAGGGGTGCCCCACTACAGCAGACAAGCCTCCACCTGGGGAGGCCCGTTCACGCCGCCTCCCTCAACCCCCCCCCCCCGGGGCGCCCCACGCCGTTTTTCGGAGCAGCATTGTAGGATGCCAAAACCAGTGCGGCAAGTAAAGGACATCACCTGGGTGCCGTCCAGATCACAGCGCGTTGTGCTGCCTTCGGACTATTCGCACAACAGACCGCTACTGACCATTGTTGCTTCTGTTTAAAAAAATTTTTTTTAACGTGTTTACTGTTTTTGGTGCGTTGTATATATTTATAAGTTATTAAAGTGTTATAATCCTACTACTTTGTTGGAGTGCTATATATTTTTAATGTGACACATAATTGTGAAGACTTTGATGTACAAAAAGGCATCCCTGGAATCTTCCGCTTCAGGCTCGGTCCCACACACCCTCACAGTGAGAATCCCCTCCCCAATCACGATACAGGATCGTTATCAGATAGTAGGAACGCGTGTTGTGTGACGGATCTCATCGGGTGGGGGCCTTGATCTACTGTAACTCCTTTGAAGAGGGGTGATTCTTTACAGTTGAGGCCATAAACTACATCTGCAGGGCTAGGTGATAGCCTGGGACCGGCCTGGACAATCAGACACAAAGGAAGAGGAATGTCAGAGGGTGCGGTAGTGAATAGGGTGTGATTCTCATGGAAGAGCAGCGCAGATGGGGGGAGGTTTATGGCCCATGCAAAAGACAGAGAGCGGGGTGACCAGTGCGTGGGGGAGATGCTTGCGAGGGTGGGGAGCCATGCTGAGGATCGGCGGCGTGCAGAGAGTGGGTCTGGTCAAGGCATCTAAAATGGCTGCCGTGCACGACAAAAGTGTGGCATTGGAAAAAAAGCAAGATGGCGCAGACAATGTTTATCAATACAAATTAATTTATAACAATTATTTTTAACAATATATTTACTCGCAGTGTCAAAATGGCGGTCAACACTTCCTGATTTCCTTCGAATCGAACGTTAACAGACGTCACGATTGGCGGCGTGCAGAGAGTGGGTCTGGTCAAGGCATCTAAAATGGCTGCCGTGCACGACAAAAGTGTGGCATTGGAAAAAAAGCAAGATGGCGCAGACAATGTTTATCAATACGAATTAATTTATAACAATTATTTTTAACAATATATTTACTCGCAGTGTCAAAATGGCGGTCAACACTTCCTGATTTCCTTCGAATCGAACGTTAACAGACGTCACGCAGCAAAAAAAAAAAAAAAACGCTCACGCGCAGCCGCTGGAAGACAAGTATCAACATATATGAGCATCCTCAGCCACCCTCAGAAAACATAGGGGGTCAGGATACGTCTCCCGTACCCCCTTATACCCATTTCTCACATTGTTTTTCCTCCATCTTGTAATTTAATTAAAACGAAACACAAAATGGCGAATTCCCGTTTCGCGTCCCGGTTCGCTACCCGGTTCGCGAACCGGAAAGCGCTTCTACCGCAAAAAAACAATATTTTTTTATTTGCCCCACGGGACCCTTTAATAACCCCAACATCATTTCTAGGGGGTCAAGAAGGGTCTACTTGCTCCCTTTCATTAAATTCCCCCTTCGTTTTTTTCTCCTCTTCTTGTCTCTCGATCCTACCGAGAGACAAGATGGTGGCCGCTCCGGACTGTTTAGAATGTTGACAGACACCAGAGAGCCAATCAGCTTCGCTTCGCAAAGTTCCGTTACGCGAAAAGTTCGCGAACCGGAGCGCTATCCGGGACGCTGTCACAGATATATCTGTTTTTTAAAATGTTAATTTCTCAAAATCCACTGGAGCACATATATTGAGACCCAGCAAAAGCACATCGGGCTAACAGTCCCTACAATTTTGCCAAGTTTCGTGCAAATCCATTCAGCCGTTCGAGCTAAAAGTGAGGCCAAACGCCCTATGGAAAACTCAATGTTAAAAACGTGTTTTGGGACCCCCTTTTTTCTCGGCCCCCCCTTGACGAAACCCCCCCAAATTTTCAGGGGCTGCTCCAAAACAAAATGTGCCATTTTCCTGAAAATGTCAGCCGATTCCGTCCACAAACGTCAAAGTTATTAGACATAGAATATTCAAAAGTCCCATAGAGAAAAAATCCTAACTATATATACCTACTGGCGACCGCCAGTAGGTAATATATATATATATATATATATATATATATATATATATATATATATTACCTACTGGCGGTCGCCAGTAGGTGTATATATAGTTAGGATTTTTTTCCTATGGGATTTCTGAAAATTCTATGTCGAATAATTTTGGCGTTTGTGGGCGGAATTGGCTGAAATTTTCAGGAAAATGGAACATTTTGTTTCTGAGCAGCCCATAAAAATTTGGGGGGGTTTCGTCAAGGGGGGCTGAGAAAAAAGGGGGGTCCCAAAACACATTTTTCCATGCAATTTTCCATAGGGCGGTTGGACTCACTTTTAGCTCGAACGGCTGAATGGATTTCCACGAAACTTGGCAAAATTGTAGATATTGTTTGCCTGACGTGCCTTTGCTATGTCTCAATATATGTGCTCCAGTGGATTTTGATAAATTAACGTTCAAAAAAATATATATATCTGTAACAGCGCTCCGGTTAGTGCCCCGGCCAGTAGGTATATATAGTTAGGATTTTTTTCCTATGGGATTTCTGAAAATTCTATGTCGAATAATGTTGGCGTTTGTGGACGGAATTGGCTGAAATTTTCAGGAAAATTGAACATTTTGTTTCTGAGCAGGCCATAAAAATTTGGGGGGTTTTCGTCAAGGGGGGGCCGAGAAAAAAGGGGGTCCCAAAACGTGTTTTTCCCATGCAATTTTCCATAGGGCAGTTGGACTCACTTTTAGCTCGAACGGCTGAATGGATTTCCACGAAACTTTGCAAAATTGTAGATATTGTTTGCCTGACGTGCCTTTGCTATGTCTCAATATATGTGCTCCAGTGAATTTTGATAAATTAACGTTCAAAAAAATATATATATCTGTAACAGCGCTCCGGTTAGCGCCCCGGTTCCCGTACCTGACGCGTAACGGAACTTCGCGAAGTGAAGCTGATTGGCTCCCCGGTGTCTGTAAACATTCTAAACAGTCCGGAACGGCTGCCATCTTGTCTCTCGGTAGGATCGAGAGACAAGAGGTGGAGAAAAACGAAGGGGGAAATTAATGAAAGGGGGCAAGGTAGACCCCTCCTGACCCCCTAGGAATGATGTGGGGACTATTAAAGGGTCCCGTGGGGCAAAAAAAAAAAATTCAAATTTTCGCGGGGGTTAGCTGCCGGTACGCGAACCGGGTAGCGAACCGGGAAGCGAACATAAGTCAAAATTAGTGAAAAAAGGTACATTCGAAATTTTTAAAGAGAAATCATAGTTAAGGTAGCTCTGAAAAGAGCTTTTGGGTTCTCTGTAAGTTCTAGGTACTTATAAGTAGGTACCAATACATAGTCTTAAATTTTGTATGAAAACTCTGACTCTGTTTCCCTCCTTTGAGAAGTGTACACCATCTCCTCTGTAGATATCTTGCATGTAGTAACGCAAGTTATTGTTGTGGATGGAGCCCATTCCATGGTCTCTCATGTAAGCTGAAACAGACTTATTTACATGCTTCCTCGCTTTCTCAATTTGTGGACAAAATTGATTGGACCACCTCCATTTCTGTCTTTGGCATATATTTGAATACACCAAGGCAGTTTGAGGAAAAAGTGCCATCAATTGCTCAAAGGTGTCCTTTAAAAGCCTTTCCAGACCTACCCCAGTCAAAGTGCCTAGGTCATTTCCTCCACAGTGCACTATTAAGAGGTTAGGGTTTGGCAAATGCAAAAAGGTTTTCACCAATGGTATCAATTGGTGACATCTCAATCCTCTCTGCCCAATCCATTTGATTTCCACATTTTGTAAATTGAGGTTGTGTACATTTCTGTTATCAGCATACCTGTGAGCCCAGTGGATGTAGCTATGTCCAAGAATCCAGACAGAAAACATGGTGAGAGGAGGTTCTGCTGCAGTCAGATGAAGTGTGGGAATGAAATGGCAGTTGAAACAGTAGGAGTTTATAAAGAAAAAAACTGTGGAGTTTCAGTGCTAATTATTTACTAGCAGTGATTGGTGGATTTCCATTGCTGAAAACAGAAAGTTAGGGTGCATGGATCTGTTCTTTGAAAGATGTAATTTGAATGGTTAAGAAAAAATGATTTTAGGAAACATTGCAGTGGTTTAGCAGGTGTACTGAGAGTTCAGAGTTTATTTGAAACATTGTTGTGTGAAATTGTAAACATGAGAGGTCTGTCAGGAGGTAGTTGCTATGGAAAAAAGGCAGAAAGGTCAGAGGGGGGAAGGGTGTTGATTTGAAAAAAGTGAGGGAAGAGTTTTGATTGGGTGACATGAGAGATATGTGTGATGAATTTCAGCATTTCTGTGCCTTTGTTGGTTGCAGCCTCTGGAGTGCATACCCTTTGCTCTGCTAAAGAAAAATTGGTGTGTTCCTGAGACTGTTTTGAAATTCAAAAAGCATTTGCTAAGGTGAGAAAAGATTCATTTAATTTAGATAGAGACTAGTATAGTTTATGGGGAAAATAAGGAAGCCAGCTGTGCATTTAAAATGTTGTTTTGTGTCAAGTGTTTTCATTATGTTTTCCAAAAAGATTTTGCTTCTTTGACAAATTATAATTAGAGATAATGTGAAGTATTAGTACTGACAGGGTGTGCTTGTACATAGGAGTTGTGCTGTGTTTTCAAATTATGACCAGAAAATCGTTTTTTAAAAAAAAGAAATGCTTTTTACATTTATGAGAAGGAAAAAATGGTGTCTGCTTCTTTAAATAAATATTTCACTTCCCACCATGAATATGGGAGATTAATTTGCTTGTTTGTTGGTTTAAAAACTCGTTCCTTGAAGTCATTTAGGTTTCACAATATGTTCTACAAGAGTTTCATAGTCAACATGAGGGCATATTTACAAGGCTTATGAGCCACATGCACGTCATTTTCTCCACGTTAAAAGTGACTTTAAAGGTGGTGCAAGGTCCTTGTAAATACGCCCTCATGAGTGCTTGGCAAATTTAAGTCATTTCCCCCTGGTGCGTGTGCCTTGTAAATACGCCCCCATGTATGCTAGACAATTTTAAGTCACTTTTCCAATGAATCTGGGAGACTAATTTGCTTACATGATGTGTTTAAAAATCGTGCTAAGGTGAGAAAAGATTCCTTTAATTTAGAAAGAGACTTGTATGCTTTTTGGAGAAAATAAGAAAGCCAGCTGTGCATTTAAAATGTTGTTTTGTGTCAAGTGTTTGCATTATGTTTTACAAAAAGATTTTGCTTCTTTTACAAATTGTAATTGGAGATAATGTGAAGTATTAGTACTGACAAGGTGTGCTTGTACATAGGAGCTGTGCTGTGTTTTCAAATTATGACCAGAAAATCGTTTTTTTTTAAAAAAGAAATGCTTTTTACATTTATGAGAAGGACAAAATGGTGTGTGTTTCTTTAAATACATATTTCACTTCCCACCATGAATATGGGAGAATAATTTGCTTGTTTGTCAGTTTAAAAACTCGTTTCTTGAAGTAATTTAGGTTTCACAATATGTTCTGCAAGAGTTACATAGTCAGCATGGGGCATATTTACAAGGCCTGTGAGCCACATTCACATAATTTTCCCCACATTAAAAGTGACTTTAAAGGTGGTGCAAGGTCCTTGTAAATACGCCCCCATGTGTGCTTGGCAAATTTAAGTACTGACAGGGTGTACTTGTACATAGGAGCTGTGCTGTGTTTTTAAATTATGACATGAAAATGGTTCATAAAGAAAAGTAATGCTTTTTACATTTATGACAAGGACAAAATGGTGTCTGCTTCTTTAAATAAATATTTCACTTTTCACCATCAATCTGGGAGAATAATTTACTTGTTTGTCGGTTAAAAAATCATTACTTTAAGACATTTAGGTTTCACAATATGTACTGCTAGAGTTTCATAGTCACTATGATAATAATGATATACATTTAGGACTGTTTAGGGGGCATGGATATGCTGAGGCTTCTGTAATTGTCAAAGGAGGTGAGTTATGTACATTGCACTGCTGCATACAGTCCTCACCTTGTGCGTACTCTTGGATATGCTAGACTACATCTGCAAATGAGGTACCTAAGCTGAGGAAACACAGGTGATGTGATTGTGAAATGAGCAAAAATATTTGCACGTTTTTCAATTACATCACCTGTGTTTCCTAACATTACTAATCACATTGTGCAGATGAGGTTTAGGCCTGTCCAGGGAGACAGAGGAGGTCTGGCCTTTGTTCAAGAGTGCAGTGGACATGACTCACTTCATCTGTAGGCCTGCACATGTATTATCTCCTCTGTACTCTTCAACAAGCCTAAATTTCATCTGCAACCCTGAGTAGGCCTCACCTCAAACAAACCTCTGGATAGGCCACACCTTATCGGCATCCTGAAACCAATCATTTAAAATGTTAGGGGCAGATTTATGATGGCCGTGATCGCTTCCGGGGTGTTGCGTTTCGCGCCTCGGGACGCGGACCTAAGCACTTCCCGGTGCGCTAAGGCAGCGCGTCATAAGACGCATTACGCGGCAACGCGATACGTCGCGCTTATGCGACGCGTCACGATGTTGTGTTCGATCGCGGTAGTTGCGCTAACAGAACGTTTCCCGGTGCGCGAATCGGGTTGCGGCACCAAATTGAGCTAACGGGAAGCTACCCGGTGCGCGGACCGGTAGCGAAACAACCAAAAATAATTAAAAAAAATTAAAGACAGAAAAAAATTAAATTAGATACATATAAAATATATTTTTCCTTTAAAAGAAGAAAATATTTTACACCATTTGATACTTGCTATTAAAAAACCATTGAAATTCACTGAAAAAACCATAGGTTATAGACCATATATAGTTAGGAATTAGCATTTACAAAACCTTAAAAATTCACTGAAAAAACCATAGGTTTGAGACCATATATAGTTAGCAATTAGCATTTACAAAACCTTATTTTACTCACACAAAACCATCGAAATTCGCATATATAGTTAGTTGCACTAACTATATATCGCGCACCCGCAATCCACTGCTGATGATGTCACATATTACATCATTCATGACATGGTCAGTGACATCACTGATGACATCACTGATGACATCTCAAATGACATCACTGATGCCATCTCAAATGACATTACTGATGACATCACTGATGACATCTCAATAGACATCACTGATCACATCACTGATGACATCTCATTTGACATCAATAATCACGTCACTGATGATATAATTCATGTGATAATACAATGCACCTCCTCACACTCTAAAATAACCTCTGTTACACCCAGTGTTAAATACAGAGTATCATTTTTGAAACCATTGACACGTCACCAATACCAGTTACTACATACGCACTCACTGATTCCTACGTCTTCACACACATTCACTCATTCACCCATACAATCACTCATACATACAGTCACTCACTGCAACTTTAGGTGCATTTATTTAAACACTCGCTCCATGATTAAACATCAAACAGACATTTTCCTGCTACTAACTGACACACAACCTGATATGCTGTTACTGATCGAAACTTGGCTCACCCCGGACTCCTTACCGGACATTTTAGCTGCCTTACCAGCAGCCTATTATATTTTATCAGCTATACGTCCGGGAGGGAAAACTAGGGGAGGAGTGGCCATCATTGTTAATAAAAAACACCAGCTTAGACAACTAACATCCCTATCTCTGCCCAATACAGAAAATATAGTTGCTAAATTAGACACTCCTAATGGAACACTTGTATTGGTGCTATTGTATCGCCCACCTCAAACTATGGCCACATTTCCTTCAACTCTAGCAGAGCAACTGTCTCTGCTGGTTACAAACCACTCCAAACTACTTTTGGTTGGGGACTTCAATTTTTGGTTTGATAACACATTGTTAGACCCTCAAGCAGCAGAGATGAAGGACCTTCTTAACGACATTAATTTGACACAATACATTCATACCGAGACTCATCAGAAAGGTCATAGTCTCGATCAAATCTGGTCCTCGAATTTACCAATATCTTCTATTGCTATACAACCTTGTAGCTGGTCTGACCACTATAGCATATGGCTGAGATACCCGCCACCCCCTCTCAACACAATCCCCAAGGAATGGGAAACCGGAAACGGTTCTGAACTTTTGGAAGACGGGAGGGAGTGACCCTCCCGGCCGTATTTATTAAAATATGAAACAAAATTAAAACATTAAAATAACAGTTTCATATTATGTACAATTTCATTGCCACATTGCGATATTTGGCTAACCTTAACATATTCTCTAATACAAAGGTTCACCTAGCCGAACTAATATCCTACAAAACATTTAACTTGAAATTGTACATCCTAACGTTTAAGGGCCAACGGCAAGGTCGTAACCGGTGTCAGATCCCTAAACCAGAAATATCCCCCTCACTTGTGAGGGGCGACCGCACAGAGGTGTACCTCACGTGCATCTACCAATTTCCCTTGACTTGACGGGGGCCCCAATAAACTCGACGCCATTTAAAGGTCGTCCGAGGACTCGTGTGAGGTGTCTAGAAGGTAGCGTAAACCCCCTCCCAAACCCCACACAACTTACCACATCTGCCGTCGCAGATGTCCTGGCCCCGGGAAATTCCCCAGGAGGGGGCTGTAGCCCCTCCTACCCAGGAAGGGGCCTTGACCGCCTTTCCTTTCCTTTCGGCGGCCCATCCTTAGAAGGGACCGCCTCCCCGTTGAGGGGCCAATGGCCACCTCCCTCGAGCGCTCCCATCCGTAATGGGTGACGCCCACCGATAGGGATCTTCCAATTACTGCTCACCGATCATGACCTTACCGCCCGACCAAAATAAATACGACAATTCTAACTAAATTACTTAAATGACTAAATTACTAAATGACAGTAATAATTACAATTTATTAAAAGCATGATTACTGATCAACACTAGTGCAGAATTACTTTATTTGCAAAACATACTACAGATTGACCATTCTTTATTGCATATTCAAAGTTATCGCTATAATCATCACAACCTGCAAGAAATAGAGTCACCACATCAAACTTTATTCAAAAACCACTTGCTGTCCTCAGGGGCTGGTGGGTGGGTCAAAATTGGCTCTTCGTTCCGTCTCGAGCTCACGTGCAGCGAGGAGGTGCAGCTTCAGAGCACAGGAACAAGAGGATGCTTTCTTGGCTTGTTGCTCCTTTTATCCGTCTTCAGGGCGGGCGTAAACCCGCCCCTGCCTGCCCCAAGGGCGTGGCCGGCCGCGTCAGTGTCTAGGCCAGCCCACTCCAGGGCGGGAAAAAGGTGCGCCCCGGCTACGCCGCTACGGGCATACCAGCCGAGACTCGCCTCCCGCCCAAGATGGCTTCCCGGGGGGATCGTGGTACTCCGCCATACGTTCGGGGGGACCGAATGGTCGCCCCTTTCCATATGGCTGAGATACCCGCCACCCCCTCTCAACACAATCCCCAAGGAATGGGAAACCGGAAACGGTTCTGAACTTTTGGAAGACGGGAGGGAGTGACCCTCCCGGACGTATTTATTAAAATATGAAACAAAATTAAAACATTAAAATAACAGTTTCATATTATGTACAATTTCATTGCCACATTGCGATATTTGGCTAACCTTAACATATTCTCTAATACAAAGGTTCACCTAGCCGAACTAATATCCTACAAAACATTTAACTTGAAATTGTACATCCTAACGTTTAAGGGCCAACGGCAAGGTCGTAACCGGTGTCAGATCCCTAAACCAGAAATATCCCCCTCACTTGTGAGGGGGACCGCACAGAGGTGTACCTCACGTGCATCTACCAATTTCCCTTGACTTGACGGGGGCCCCAATAAACTCGACGCCATTTAAAGGTCGTCCGAGGACTCGTGTGAGGTGTCTAGAAGGTAGCGTAAACCCCCTCCCAAACCCCACACAACTTACCACATCTGCCGTCGCAGATGTCCTGGCCCCGGGAAATTCCCCAGGAGGGGGCTGTAGCCCCTCCTACCCAGGAAGGGGCCTTGACCGCCTTTCCTTTCCTTTCGGCGGCCCATCCTTAGAAGGGACCGCCTCCCCGTTGAGGGGCCAATGGCCACCTCCCTCGAGCGCTCCCATCCGTAATGGGTGACGCCCACCCATAGGGATCTTCCAATTACTGCTCACCGATCATGACCTTACCGCCACAGGCCGGATAGTTGACCGGCTATCCGGACCCCCCACAACACTCCTGCCTAAAGGTCATGTTATAAACTCTTTAACCAAGCTATGAGGTCTCCTATGAGTAACTCGTTCCCCACCCGGGACAAATGAACACCATCCCCCAAATACATACTGTCCCCTCTAATACAACCATGCGAAACAGAATGCAGTGTACTTGAACGAAACAATCTACTCACTTTGTTATTAATTTTCCTTACTGAATGATTCAGGGCAGAAACCGAAATAGCCCCCTGCCACACTTTTCGTGGGATCATATGGGACCATGCAATTGTGCACCCTGGAACTCTTCTTGCCAACCAACTTACAGTGGAAAGCATTGCCTCAAGAAGAAGTCGTCTACCAGTGGCCACCAAATCGTTGCCCCCAAGATGGACTATGATTATAGACGGCGGTGACCTTGTCCGCCCTAACAAACCCTCAAAAAATGATTGAAATTGGTCAATACAGAGCCGGCCCTTTCCGTAGAAGGACACCCTGTACCCGTATTCCCCAGCCACGTGAATCATGTCACCTGCTTTGAATACGTCCGCGGCACGCCTCACGTATGAGTGGCCCACGACCCACACCTCCTTTTTCACAGCCGGTGATGTCTGACCGCTGGTCCCCAGGTGTCGGGTCGACTGCACAGTCCGCCCCGCCTCGTAGGCTTGCGCAACTGAAAACCAAACAAAAACAAGAAGCGTGAGTACATCATTACAGCTTCACAACATGTGCAACCGCACATACCTTTTATAACAGTTCGAGGACCAACGCCCCACTCGTTTTACTTCTTCTACACTCAGACCCCTGGCTGTAGCCTCTGTAGCAGCCCCTATCCGAAAGGAATGGGTCCCAAACTCGCCGGGGTTCAAGCCCGCGGCCGAAATCGACATCGCAAGCACCCGCTGGAACTGAAACCTCGTCAGTGGGGTGGCGTCAGCGTGTCTCAACAAGGTCCCCCCCCATGATGCCACCCTTTGCGCTAAATATTCCTCTACGCAAACCACAGGGCACATGGAAGACCCGGGAATCCTCTGTATGATTATACAGTCCCCAATCGCACCCTGATCGGTTTTGGACCTGACAAACGAGACCGTCATCGTCTCCCCCTTGACCTGAATGTGCTCTCGGCACAGTCCCCCCATCGTATCCTGCTTGTTCTTCGCCACTAGTTCGCTTAGCCCCATAGCCCCATGGAATGCCAGCGCAAAAGCGGCTCGGAATAACACTGTTTCATACTGGGATGAACACGTAGCAGGGAGTACGGATAACAACAGGGCCAACCTATCCAGACCTATCGGGTGCCTCTCATCTACTCTGCGACCCTCAAGGCGTTGCCACCCACGTAGCGCTTTTTGCACAATGAAAGACGCTGTCGGGTCCTGGATCCCGTGAGCCCTTGCCATAAAGGAAATGGCGGCCCGATGCCTCTGGGCCGTAGCTACAGATTTGCCTGCCCGATGTAAAGACAGCAGAAATTTTACTACAAACTCTTCCTGGCCCCAAAGCTCCCCCCTAGCAGTCCCCAAAAAGGCCCAATAGGAACGGAACGCCCCTTCGTATGCCTTCCTCGTCCTGGGTGCTAAACTCTCTCCCACGAGGTTTTGTAGTTCGGGGCACTGAGAGACCAGAGAGCTTCGGGAAAGGGTGCCGCCACCGGGTCCGCTGTGGGCAAAAAACCCCAGAAGGCCTGCATACGGAAACGAGAAAGCGCATCAGCCGCTTGGTTCCTTACCCCCGGCACGTGTCTTGCTTTAAATAGCACATTCAATTGCATACACAATAACACAACTTCTTTGAGCAGTCTCAGAATCCATTTGCATCGTGCTGCCTGACTATTGATACACTCAACCACGGTCATGTTATCAGACCAGAACACCACAGAGTGATCTCTGAACCCCTCGGGCCAAGTTTTCAGGGCCACCAGAATAGGGAAAAGTTCAAGAAAAGCAATGTTACTTGTCAGCCCGCACTCATGCCACCATGTCGGCCATTTTTGAGCCGACCATCGAGCGCCGAATATGGCACCAAAACCAATGCTTCCTGCCGAATCTGTCCACAGCCCCAGCTCCTCGGAGGACACCGCCGGTTTGTTCCAGACAATTCGACCATTGAAATCCGCCAGAAATGCCAACCAAATGCGCATGTCCTGGCGAACCTCTGCCGACAGCCTTGTGCGATGATGACCCTCCTTCAGGCCGACCATGGCTTGAGCGATCGAGCGGGAAAAGGGGCGGGCCATCGGCATTACTCTCAGGGCAAAATTCAGCTGGCCCACCAATTGTTGTAATTGAAGCAGTTTGACCTTAGACTTATTAACACACGTCTCCAGGGATGCCCTGAATCTTAACACTTTTTCTCTTGGTAATCAAAAACAACCTTCCTCTGAGTCGAGCTCGATCCCCAGAAACTCGAGGCAAGTCGAGGGACCCACAGTCTTACCTGGTGCCAATGGCACACCAAAATGCTTCATTAAGACACGAAATTCATTCAAAGCCTGTCCACATTCTGGATCCCCGGCTGCCCCCAGAAACAAAAAGTCATCGAGATAATGCATAACATGTTGAAAACCCGTCCTCTTTGTGAAGACCCATTGCAGAAAACAACTGAATTTTTCAAAATAGGCACAAGATATAGAGCATCCCATTGGCATACATCTATCCATGTAATAGTGACCCTGAAACATGAAACCAAGGAGACGCTGATCGTCTGGGTGTACCGGGAGCAACCGGAACGCTGACTCAATATCTGACTTTGCCATCAGCGCACCGGGCCCTAGGCGATTCAAAATGGCAACTGCCTCATCGAAAGATGCGTACCGTACCGAACACACATCCGGGTCTATCGCATCATTCACGGAAAGACCACGTGGGGCTGATAAATTATGTATCAGTCTAAACTCACCCGGGTCCTTCTTGGGGACCACCCCTAAAGGGGAACAAACAAAGTTAGCCATCGGTGGCACATCAAATGGACCGGCGACTCGACCTCGAGTAACCTCCTTCCCAATTTTTTCCTGTACCACGGTCGTATGTTGCAAAATTGGCTCTTCGTTCCGTCTCGAGCTCACGTGCAGCGAGGAGGTGCAGCTTCAGAGCACAGGAACAAGAGGATGCTTTCTTGGCTTGTTGCTCCTTTTATCCGTCTTCAGGGCGGGCGTAAACCCGCCCCTGCCTGCCCCAAGGGCGTGGCCGGCCCCGTCAGTGTCTAGGCCAGCCCACTCCAGGGCGGGAAAAAGGCGCGCCCCGGCTACGCCGCTACGGGCATACCAGCCGAGACTCGCCTCCCACCCAAGATGGCTTCCCGGGGGGATCGTGGTACTCCGCCATACGTTCGGGGGGACCGAATGGTCGCCCCTTTCCATAAGTTTCTCTTTTCATTTAGACAAAACTATTCAATTTAAGCTGCAAACCAGTAAGACCATTCGGAAATGGACTTCCATGGATATGTCAGCTTTCTTAAACTTTTTAAATACTTCCCTCCCCCTACAGAGTACTAACGTGGAGGTAGCTGACCTTAGGTTTAAAGAATGGCTACCTACAGCCATCAATATCTATGCCCCTTCTACTCGTCTTTGTAGCTCCAGGAGTTCGGACGCACACAAATGGTTCACACCTGAGCTAAAAAAATTAAAATTGGAAGTGAGGCAACAGGAAAGAACATGGCGATCTAAGTATTGCCCGCAAGCTAGGGCTACCTACTGCCTAGCCAGGAAAGCATACCAAAAAATTTTACATAACCATAAGACCGCTTATTTCTCAACAAAAAATTTAAATTCTACCAACAAGTCGAAAGAAATTTTTAGAATAGTGAATGAATTATGTAATGATGACAGAACCTCTCCCCCGGTAGTTCCCTCGCAAACACTCTGTAACTCCTTGAATGATTTTTTCAGTGAAAAGATACTACTGATTAAACAGAATATATCCACACTTCCAGTTTGCGCCCCTGTGGATGATATTTTTTTTAATCCTTTAACATTACATTCTTTTCCTCCCATTGATTTGAAAGTTTTTTTAGATTTATTGACAGAGTCAAATCAGGATCCCCTATGGATGTTTGTCCCCCTCAAATCATGAGGGAAATTGGCCGGACACTGGGATAGCCACAAAACACTATCAAAACCGAATAAAAGTGAATAATATGAGTGTAAGGAACATTCACTTGGCACCCCCGGAATAGTCTGAGATTACTTCAAATTTTTTTTTTTAGCTTGGCGATGTCTTCAAAAGTGTCAGAAAAACCACCAAATAAATGCTGATTAATGTTAAAATAACTACAGTAAGTCTACCCATTCAATTCTTGACCCCAGAAGAACATATCCTATTTTTTAAAAACACTTCTAGCTGGAGCTCTATGCTATTTAGCTGCAGTGCAACTCTTTCTTGTGGTTGTTTTCTTGATTGCATTTAGTGAGTTGAAATGTTTTAAGAGGAAGACTCATGGGTGTACACACAGCGATCCAAACTAACCCTGGGTGTAGTTTGCGTAGTCGGGCTACGCGAAGCTACGCAAAGATGTTATTCAAGAAGTGGGTTGTTACGATTAAACAACGTGGGTTGGAGTTTAGACTGACCTGCCTTTCCTTATATGATGACCCAATAGATAATCCGACGTTCTGTCCTTATTGCAACAACAACCTTCCAACGCCCTTGTTTAGCAAAGTAAGGGATAGGACACTGGAGGTAACAGGCGTTCGGAGGAACAACACTACGCAGGGCATAAAAGGAATCCTCCTTAACGCTTGGTCACTGGTCAAGCATGGCACAGAATGCACAGCCCTCATAGAAGATCTAGGTGCAAAAGTGGCATTTATCACTGAAGCGTGGACGGACGAAGCCTCTGGACCAGACATAGTAGAGGCATCACCATCTGGCTTCCTATGTCACACTGTCAATATGCAGGGCAAGAAAAGAGGGGGGTTGGCAGTGATCTACCATGACTCCATCAAAGCTATATTTAAGACAATTACTAATGGGGGATGTTAAGCCTTGAGCTTCTCCCTCTTCCTTCCACACAAGGAGAATTTTAGAGGAACTCTGTTATATAGGCCACCAGGGCTGAGAGAATCGTTCATTGATTAAGTGGGTAATCTGATGGAGGAAAGCTTAAGTGACAGATTATTTTCCATAATGGGCGACTTTAACTTCCATTTGGAAGACAGTGTAGGCTTAGACACACAGGAATTATTGGACCTCACGAATGGACTAGACCTTTTACAAATAGTTAAAGGGGCCACCCACATGGCAGGTCATACGCTGGATGGGATCTTTTTAAATTACCCACAGCTATCTGTCATTGAGGTGTGCCCAGTAGTATGGTCGGACCATGCTGCCATTCTATTTGAGATAGCCTGTGGGTAGATAAACTGAATCATGTGAAAGCTATAACAAAGGCCAGCTACACACATGCCCTGAATAAGAATGCATGCAAAAACCACAGTTAATGGACAGAATGCAGAACAATGTCATACCATCACCCCAGTACAGAGATCTGGGCCTACATCCATCGTTTTATTGCACTCCACACCACCCCAGTTCAGACATGGCAATATGCAAATCAGTCTGACCCTGTGCCTCATGGGAACAGTCCAGCCCGAACTGCCAAGCCATGCCTTCCCTGGAAACAAGCTTCTGAGGACCGGTTTCTGGCATTCCAGCCGTCTTCAGCCGGGCTTGCTTGAATCCAGTGGTGTGGAGAGAATGGGACTCACGTCTGAGCATACGCATCCCACTCGGGGTGACAAATGCAAAAACCACAGTTGATAGACAGAATGCAGAACAATGTCAAACATTCACCCCAGTACAGAGATCTGGGCCTAAATCCATCGTTTTTTTGCACTCCACACCACCCTAGTTCAGACATGGCAATATGCAAATCAATCTGACCCTGTGCCTCATGGGAACAGTCCAGCCCGAACTGCCAAGCCATGCCTTCCCTGGACCGGAAACAAGCATCCGAGGACCGGTTTCTGGTATTCCAGCCGTCTTCAGCCCAGCTTGCTTGAATCCAGTGGTGTGGAGAGCATGGGACTCACGTCTCAGCATACCCATCCCACTCGGGGGGACAAATGCAAAAACCACAGTTGATGGACAGAATGCAGAACAATGTCATACATTCACCCCAGTACAGAGATCTGGGCCTAAATCCATCGTTTTTTTGCACTCCACACTACCCCAGTTCAGACATGGCCATATGCAAATTAGTCTGACCCTGTGCCTCATGGGAACAGTCCAGCCCAAACTGCCACCACTGGAGTCAAGCTATCCAGGCTGATGAAGGCTGATAGCCAGAAACCGGTCCTTGGATGCTTGATTCCGGTCTGGGAAAGATATGGCTTGGTAGTTCGGACTGGACTGTTCCCATGAGGCACAGGGTCAGAGCTGATTTGTATATAGCCAGTGTCTAACCCAGGGTGGTGTGGAGTGCAAAAAAACGATGGATTTAGGCCCAGATCCTTGTACTGGGGTGAATGTATGACATTGTTCTTTATTCTGTCCATCAACTGTGTTTTTTGCAATTTTCACCCCGAGTGTGCTGGGTATACTCAGACGTGAGTCCCAGGCTCTCCACACCACTGGAGTCAAGCTATCCGGGCTGATGAAGGCTGATAGCCAGAAACCGGTCCTTGGATGCTTGATTCGGGTCTGGGAAAGATATGGCTTGGTAGTTCGGACTGGACTGTTCCCATGAGGCACAGGGTCAGAGCTGATTTGCATATAGCCAGTGTCTAACCCAGGGTGGTGTGGAGTGCAAAAAAATGATGGATTTAGGCCCAGATCCTTTTACTGGGGTGAATGTATGACATTGTTCTACATTCTGTCCATCAACTGTGTTTTTTGCAATTTTCACCCCGAGTGTGCTGGGTATACTCAGACGTGAGTCCCAGGCTCTCCACACCACTGGAGTCAAGCTATCCGGGCTGATGAAGGCTGATAGCCAGAAACCGGTCCTTGGATGCTTGATTTCGGTCTGGGAAAGATATGGCTTGGTAGTTCGGACAGGACTGTTGCCATGAGGCACAGGGTCAGAGCTGATTTGCATATAGCCAGTGTCTAACCCAGGGTGGTGTGGAGTGCAAAAAAAGGATAGATTTAGGCCCAGATCCTTGTACTGGGGTGAATGTATAACATTGTTCTACATTCTGTCCATCAACTGTGTTTTTTGCAATTTTCACCCGGAGTGTGCTGGGTATACTCAGACGTGAGTCCCAGGCTCTCCACACCACTGGAGTCAAGCTATCCAGGCTGATGAAGGCTGATAGCCAGAGACCGGTCCTTGGATGCTTGATTCCGGTCTGGGAAAGATATGGCTTGGTAGTTCGGACTGAACTGTTCCCATGAAGCACAGGGTCAGAGCTGATTTGCATATGGCCAGTGTCTAACCCAGGATGGTGTGGAGTGCAAAAAAACGATGGATTTAGGCCCAGATCCTTGTACTGGGGTGAATGTATGACATTGTTCTACATTCTGTACATCAACTGTGTTTTTTGGAATAAGATTGCAGCCAAAGATTTGTCAGACCTCCTGGAATCCACCTCGCCCTCTTTAGTTGGGGAAGTTGACACGGCTACTACCAGATTTAATGATTGGGTTAATGAAGCTTGCGATAAGCTCACCCCAAAAAAACACTTCTACCCTAAAAGGATCTATCCTTCTGCCCCCTGGTATACCTCCCATCTAAAAGCTCAGAAATGTATCTGTAAGCACTCTGAACTGGAATGGAGGAAGGGCTATAAGGCAGAGGATAAAATAAAACATAAATAAAATATACTGTCATGTAAGCAACTGTTGTTTATGACTAAGCAAGAATACTTTGCTAACCAAATTGAACTAGCAGAAAATTCAGCAAAATAACTTTTTAAGATTGTCTACAAATTGGCCAACCCACATACGTCACAAGTGGCAGAGAGCCAGGAACTCTGTGAGAAAATAACCAGGATCTTTTTAGATAAAGTTGAGGATATTTTCTCAACCTTCAATAATGCCAACAATGGTCTCTCTCATGAACCAGGCATGGATAATAACATGGCCTCACAAATGCAGAAAGCTTTGACTGAATTCCCCCTGCTAGCCAACACTGATACTGCCATACTTTTGCAAAATTTAATATCAGGCTCCCCTTATGACCCCTGTCCTATTAAAATAGCCAAATTGATCCCTCATATCTTCATTACAGCTCTGACTCCCCTTTTTAATATGGCATTGGGGGTGGGCAGTTTTCCGGCGTATTGGAAGACGGCCTCCTTGTTCCCTTTGCTAAAAAAACCTAATCTTGACTCAATAGATGTTCGCAACTTCAGACCCATTTCTCGTTTATATTTTCCAGCCAAATGCTGGAGAAATGGATTAATAGACATTTGAGCAGATATCTGTATGAAGCTGAGGTGCTTGACTGTACTCAATATGGCTTCCGGGAGGGCCACAGTACAGAAACCGCCCTCTTAAAATCTACTGACGAGATTAGGAAAACTCTGGATCAGGGTAGTAAAGCAGCAATGATTATGCTGGATCTCTCTGCAGCGTTTGACACGGTCCATCATGATCTTTTGATGGACCGTTTGCCAGCCTGCGGAGTAAAGAACTCTGCCTGGTTAGTCTTAAAGTCTTTCCTCTCTGATCGTAGGCAGTTAGTAGCTCTTGCAGAGTTTTTCTCTGACCCTTTTCAACTCCCCTGTGGGGTCCCACATGGATCATCATTAATTCCAACTCTTTTTAACATGTACGTATCGTTCCTGGCTCCATAGATAAGATCTTTTGGTTTCCATCTTACCTCCTATGGGGACGATACGCAGATAGGGGTATCCCTCCTTCAAGGATTAGAAGGGGCGGTAGCCACAAGCTACACGATTGTATGGAAGCAGTTGGATCATGGATGGCCAATAATTGCCTTAAATTAAACTCAGACAAGACTGAGTTCATTCTATTTGGGAACGATATTAATGTGTGGACCCCAGAATGCTGGCTTGACTCTTTGGGACCCCTGCCTATACCCTCCACACATGTGAAAAACTTGGGAGTGTATTTGGATGACAGATTGGATATAAAAAAACAGGTCAACGCCATGGTGTCATCCACGATGTTTACTATCAGAACTACCAAGAAAATCCTCCCTTTTTTGCCTAAGGAGAGTAAACAGACGGTGGTTACGGCACTGGTTATGTCAAGACTGGACTATTGCAACAGCCTTTACTTAAACATCCAAGAGAGGCTGTTGCATAGGCTACAGATGCTGCAGAACACAGCTGCTAGGCTGATTCCAGGCATACCTAAATTCTAGTGAAATCCGTATCCTTCACTGGTTGCCAGTGAGACAACGAGTACACTTGAAATCCATGTGCCTCATTTTTAAGTCACTTCAGAACCAGGGACCATGCTATCTACAGGACCAACTTCAATTGTATTTACCAACTGAGCTCATCAGCTCAAAAATTGATGAGAGTACCACCAGTGAAAAAATCCCGCTGTGGCGGGAAAAGCTTTGTGGTGGGCGCAGAAAAAACTGTGGAATCAGCTTCCCTTTTATCGGAGGAGTTGCAGGGATTTGCTACCATTCAGAAAAATGCTTAAAACGTGGTTGTTCTAGAACCACCTCTCTTCCGTGAAACTCTTTTCTTCTTCCCTCATGATAGCAGATAGCGCCAGGACACCCACGGGTAACAGACGCACTCTATAAATTAATTAACATAACATAACATAACATTTCACTAGGGGAGTTACGTGTAGCTTCGCTAACGTGTGTAGTTGCTTGTCGTGCCCATTCGCGATGCGTTTTTCTTGTAAGGGAGCGCATTGTGCGCGTTTAGGGCGCTGTTTGCATGCTCGGGGATAGTATCTCGCGAACTTACCCATGCGGTTGCCTATGGGCATAGCCATTTTGTTTTTTAATTGGCCCGCCCACTCGCTATGCCTAATTTCCTGTTCTGTGTCGCATATACTGTTTTTGCTATGTGCATGTCATGTTCAGGAACGAGATTTACTTGTTTGCGATGATTAGTGCATGCTTGTGGGGAAATATCGCTCTAACTTACCCACCGGTCGCGATGGGCGTGGCCATCTTGTTTTTTACTCTGTGCTCTGGTTCTGGGCCTAGTGTCCTATCCTCCCTCAATCCTTGCAATCCTTAGTTTTTTACACTGTTTTTCTGGCTTTTTTTATTTATCATCTATCTCTCTCTGTCCCTAAGTTTATATTTTGCATTTTATTTCTACTTTTACTGTGTTTTTACTTTTCTACTGTTTTATATTACTTCTTTCGTTAAGCTTGTACTCCTTCCCCTTAACTTGATTTTTTCCTTCTACCTTTTCCTTTCAGCCTCCTACACACCCCAGAACCATGGCGAAGGGTAGCAGCAGTACTAGCGGCGGCTCCAAGAGCAAGACACCTGCGCCCAAGAGCCGCATGCCTTGCGGCAGTATGCGCCCTACAGGGGTGCAGGCCCCGCAGCTTTTTGGTGAGGCGGAGGTGGCTACTCTTGTTTTTTTCATCCAGCACCTACTCCGCTTGACCTTGGCAGCAGGCAGCAGGCCACCCTGGAGCATCACCGTCAGTGGGCAAAGGTGCGCCTGGTAATGTTTCGCTGCTCAGGAGTCCGGCGCACCCATAACCAGCTGGCCCGCAGGTGGTCAGACATCCTGGACCAGGAGCAGGACCTGTTGGACCTGCTAGGTGTCGAGGTCATGGGGCTTGGTGAGTAGCTAATATATAGTAGTACAAGTAGTGTGTATAATTTTTTGACGAATAACAAGATTCCTGCTGCTTACATTTACATTACAGGAAAATTAAGTTTCAAAATCTTCTGTGATTGTAGAACACAGGTGCTCGATGCTACTCGTACTTGTTTGCAACTTTGCGCTAGCTTGGGCTGGTTAATGTAAGAGTTTACTTTAGGGAACTGAAGTTAGGTAATGCTATTGCTAGAGAGACTCTAGTCCTTCCAT
This sequence comes from Lissotriton vulgaris, assembly GCF_964263255.1. Lineage (NCBI taxonomy): Eukaryota > Metazoa > Chordata > Amphibia > Caudata > Salamandridae > Lissotriton > Lissotriton vulgaris. Next base: position 1,409,147,922 of record NC_141693.1, on the reverse strand, counting down.
TGTCCTTCTGTGAACTAGTGGTGGATGGATACTAGGTTTAGTTAGTATTAGTTCATAATTGTTTTACGGTCTTCGTGACGCCTCCTCTGTCACTGAGTGCTGCTTACCCCAGTCCTCCGTAGAACCTTTTGTACTTTGTATAGTGAGTGGTAGGCTTAGCAGTGTCTGTCAATAGCAGAACAACATCAGATGCAACCAACCAATACTTTGGTGTATGCACAAATTTATGCATGTGTCCTCCATCTCATCTATGCATTTTTGAAGGCAAAAAAATGGAAATGCAGACTTACTGAACAATTGGCCAATCTGGAATTGGTGGTCTAGGTCAGGTGGCACTTAGGCTTCATAAGTATTCTGGAATCAGAATGATTATGGAACATTGGATTAGTGTTCATAAATAAGTAGACAGTCCGTGAATCCTGCAAGCCAGTAGTCGATCTGATTAGGTAGGTCAATTTTATTGCAATTGTTGTTTCCTAAAAAGTTTTTTTAGCTTTTTTTTATGATTTTATTTTCACAGCACTCATTAATGCTTGTCTCTTTCTTTATTATATCTTACATGATCAGCACCACCCAGGGGCAAGAAGACTGGGCCGGAGTCAGCGGGACAACCACCAGAGTACTGCTCCTCTACCGAGGGCCCTGCTGCTGGCCCCAGTAAGTCCTTTAGTGGTTAATATTAACAATTATATTTCTCTAACTTTTACTGCATCTTATTTTTTCTGAACTATTAATTATGGTTCCACTTCCAAATCCTAATTCTATTTTTTACAAAAGCTTCTTTGACATTGACTATCTGTTTCCAAATTCTGCTTATTCCTGCCTCTAAGTTCCTTCTAACTGCCTCTGCTATGACTCTCTGTACTACTACTATTAGTCTGTCAGTAGCTAAGCTTGCCCGGTTGGCCACTCTTTATGTAAGGTTTTCTTTTGAATAGAACTCAGATTGACCAATAGCTCTAGCCTCTGGGTCCTGTCCTTTTGTCCTTTGGGTTGTCCGCTTTAATCTTGAGGCTTTGACAATTCCCACCAACAAAATGCCCAACCAGATATTTGACTAGTATTTTTGTTAGGATAGTACATACTACTACTGTTGTGGGGATTCTGCACAGCCACATACAGAACTATGCACAAGAAAATAGGATGTTGGTGATGGGAGGTTGGACCTTATTCACACCTCAGTCAGAAGAGCCCACAATCCCCTGACCGACTAGCTATAGTGTCTCATTAGGTCCTGAGCCCCCACACGAAGATACCCAATGATTACACAACTCAGAACATAACACTCTTTCGCTCACTCACTCACTCATGTAAGTCCACCCCACCACATCAACTACCACAGCGTCTATGTGTAAGTTCGAAAGATTTATTTATTTGAAAATAACAAGCTCTGTACATAGTTCTATGAAAAATACTACAGCCAGCTCCAACAGCAAAATGCATAAGATTAAAACAGTAAACACTTGCATGATAGAAGACAAAAGATCTGGGTGAATTCTGGGAGACCTCTCACCGTAGAATGTAGAAATATGGGTTACATGCATCATAAGCTCTGCAAATCTCTGTAGAAGGGAATCTTCCGCCTACTAAGAGAAACATGGTGTGCGTTAGACAGTATAATGCTATTATGTAAGCATTTCGCAGTCATGCCAAAAAGTGTAACATGTTTTGGCAAAGCAATACGGACTAACAGAACTCCATAAAAAAAATGTGGCTTGTTTTTTGACCTCTTCACTTGTACGCAACACTCATGTGGCCTCAAAGGCGTCTTACTGCACAACAAGCTGCGAGGTAACATGCGCAAAAGAGTAGACATGAACTTAAAATGGTTACATGGCTCAGGCTAACTCTTCAAAGAGTAGAGTAGGACTAGAGATGACCCTAGGGCCTATAACACTACTTATGTCTGTCTACTGACTCTACTCTAGTGCCCAATTCGGACTAGTGATGATGTATGTTGTACCTGTTGATGTTGTACTATTAACTGTTTTTTCAATCTTCCTAGTGAAAACGAATACAATAGGGGTAGGTGTACAGGCATCTAAAAATGTGTAATTATTTTTCTAGGCGCACTATAGGTGGTAAGTTATATTCATTATTTATTGGTATTACTACTAGCTGGAAGGGTGTTCACTTCCCTCACTGTACTGTGAGACTTATTAAGTATGAAGTTGTAGTGAACATTATACAACGGTTGAAGAAGACACCCTTTACTTAGCATTAGCAATGCATTAGCAATAGCATTACAAATGTGAGTTGAGTAACCAATGGCCTCTTCTATCTGACACCAACTTAGCTGGGAAAGTTTTATGGAGAAGACTAAAAGTCAGATCAGATGACCTTGATGGATGTGTTTCACAAAAAGGGAAAGAAGGGTTGAAGGAGGAAGGACGGGCGAGATGTGATATGACTAGCAGAGAAGGATATGTTAGAAGCATGCATAGGTGGCTGATAGGAATCAGATCAGATGCATGGGCTGTTGAACGATGGGTGGAAGGTGAAAGAAGATGCCTGCCTGGGTGGGCGACACAGTATGGGTGGATACTAGATAGTAGGAAGAATCATCAGCCGGGTTTATGGGTCAAACTCAAAGCCAGTCAAGCAAGGAAGGAGCGGACGCATTGGTGGTTGTTGGTGAAACCAACTAAGGTTTGTTAAGATATATATAAAAAAGAATAATAGACATTTACTTTTAATGGATGAATGCCTAGATGTATTCATCGTAGACAGCATAGGTGGAGACTGTCAACGGGTGCAGAGTCTTACTTTGAAGAGAATGTAAAAGAAACAATGCCAGAGTAGCAAAGCGGAGGGGAATATATAAATAGTATTTTCAGAATACAGTTGACTCAGTAGTTTGCAAGCACATCATATATATATTATCAAGCGCCTTCCTCTGACTCCAAGGACCACTCCCTAGCTATGTTGATTTATTTTCAATTGTGTCAGCCAGCCTGCAAAGGGTGGCCTATATGTTGGTTACACAATCAATGAACAAAGTACCTTATGCAGTAGCGGTCGGTGGTGGAAGTGCAGGCGGGTGGTGATGCGGGGAGGGGCAGCGTGGGGGGTAGTAAACTATGGATTATGATGCAGTGCACGCAACAAAATGTGTTTTATTTATTTATATGTTTACTTACCAGTAATTGTCCGCAATCCATAGTTTACTACCCACCACCCTGCCCCTCCACCTCCCACGTCACCACCCGAGCCCACTCCCACCACTGACCACTACTGTACTGACCTTATGTCATTGTTCCATATATAAGCAATGATCTTTGGATCAGATATATAATATTAATCTGTCTTTTTGTAGGAGCCAGGGCAGAGTGAAAGTGAAATTGAGCAATTGCCCTTCATGTAACAGAGAGAGTATGGCCAGTGCCACCCCTAATAGAAACATATGAGTTTTCCCACCTGCAGACAGTAGTAAATATAAGTAAAGGGGGTCTGTGTCATGACTCATATATTTGTCTTGGGTGCAAGCTTAGCTGACTGAGCTGGCATGCCGGCTACAACAATGTTATGTAATTTAGCTAAACTAGAGATAAGAAAAAGACTGGTGTTCTGTGTACTGGAGTCCCTACTAGTGCTAGTATAATGCCTTAAAAACTTCAACAAATGTTGTGTACTGCGTTTGCTAGTGCTACTGTGTCATCATGTGTTGAATTAATTTTGTGTTGCTGTTTTGCTAAGAGTATTGGTTACAATTCTTTTTCTTTCTTGATATAGATCCTCCTTCCAATGAAAAACCATTGCGGAAGGGGTTGGCAGCCAGGGCCCGGCGCCGGAAACTGGATGCCATCTGCCAAGAGTACCTCCGGCTGGTGGCTCAGACAGAGGAGGAGGAGGAGGCGGCAGCAGCTGCAGCCTCCTCCAATGCCCCGGGACCCAGCTAGGCCCCGCCTCCAGTGGTATGGCACTGCAGAAAGGCAGCTGACCACCGCCGCACATTTTCAAGCACTGCTACCTCCCACCCTGGATGTAAGTGCAACTGCAGGGCATTTTCCCGCAAAATTCTCCTTCGGTTGGCACAGCTAGAGGACTAGCTAGAGGAGCTAGTTAAGATCATGGTGGACAAATTCCTGAAAGCCCGCTAAATGTAGAAGGACCCCGTTGCATTGCCCCTTTTTTTTTACTTTTGTTGGTGGGTGGGAATTGGGTGTTGGAGTTTCTGGACATTGTTTGGACTTTTTTCATTATGGGCATTAGGGAGAGGGGTGGGTCAGGTGTGGGATAGTTTTTTTTTGTTGGGGAAATCAATTATATCTATTTATACTTACACATACGATGGTAATGTTTTGTGGGGGGGTTACTGTTTTACAAATTTATTTACGTCACATGGTTTCCTTGATCATGCAGGGCAGCAGCCAGTGTTGCATTTAAATATTCTGCCAATTTTGTAACACACAAACAGATAGATGCGGTACCCCTCACTGAGTTATATTTATCTTACTAGTACTGTCAGTCTCTCCTCCTAGTCTATTATATCTCCCACAAAACGTATCTTACCTGTGATTGACGATGATTAAGTTGAGCACAGCATGGTTGTGGTGGTATGTAGTAGTAGACACTGGCACTCGCATTTGCAAACAAAAAAAAACACAGTCACTTGCCTGAGAGAGGCTGTGGGAGGGGTAGTTGAACAAAGTAAAGTACAATACAGAAAAAGACTGCCAAACAAAAATATTGAAACTGCTAAAGTAAAATAAAACAATGGCGGCAGGGACAGTCTAGTACAAGAAGCTAAGAAGTTATAATAAACTGTAGTTGTGTTGGGTGAGTGACTTAACACAATCGTCATTCTTAAACTTTACTGCTGTGTGGTAGGATGTTGAATTTGATGATGAATCTTATTAATGCCGGCAATAATATTTATGATGTATTAGCTTAGTCCCTTTGGAAAAAAAATTGGATTGTAAATAGACTGAGTATGGGTGGGCAAGCAGAAGAAGATCCTCTCCCTGCCTTGAAATTGAATTAGTGTTGCTTTCACCACATCTGCCCCAGCAATCGTGTTATCAATTGTTGGTGTACATTTAATGTGGTCACATCACATCTCAATATAAATCACACAGCCCGGGGGAAGAGGTTAGGGTTTGATGAATGGATGGAAAGGGGTTTTGGGGAAAGGTTTGATAAAGAAAAACAGTACACATGGACACAACAAAAGAAAAACATAATCTTGGAGGACGAACATGATCCACTATCCAATAAATCTATAAAGGGAGAAAAAGGAAATGCATGCATGATGAAGATAACTTGATGGTTAATGAGTAGTACTTACTAACTACTACTACACAATTAGACAGTTAGGGCAGCAGTATTATATGAAATTAGCCTTGCCTGTATGCCCTCCGAGAGACCCAAATTAAATTACATTATGTACTGGGCTTAATTTTAAAGCTAGCAAAGAAAATTAAGAAAGTGTTGTAGGGATCAATTAGCAAACAAACAACAACACAACAACACACAATGATTGAAGAGAAAAAAGGAATCAAATTATTTAAAAGATGAATGATACTAAAGTAACTGTATTATCCAGGTCCAATTGTGGAGTTGCATCTTGTCATTCATCTTGATCCTACCATCCATGGACATTCTGCACATCATTCTTGGGTGCTACTGCCTGCCTGATGAGGATTGGTAAGGTATGTGTGAGTTGTTTCTCCCAGCATAATAGCACTGGGTAAAGGCTGGCCTGTAAGTGTAGATGGAAAAACAAAAGGGTATTGAAAAATAAATTTAAATAAAACAGCAATTACGGTGGAGTGAAAGAAGACAAGACTCTTGAGCTAGAACACTTTCAGACCGAGGCGGTTTGAAAACATTGTGTCTACTCCATATACACAGCATTAAGCTACAACAACAACAGGACAGGAGCCAGCACAGAACAGGCACACAGCAACGGGGCCGTGACACAACCTCCATTTACCTTAAATTTTGACAAAACCAGACAAAAGGCATATATAGCAACCTAGCATTTTCCAAATCAAGTGAGCAAATGAATGCTCCACGGTCATTCATACCACTATACTCGACTCCACCACTACACAGACATGTAGCCTAGGTCTGCTGTGGTTCTTGTTCAATCAATCAATCAATCAATCATTCAATCAAAGTACTGAGGGTGAGGGTCTCAAGGCGCTGAGGGGAGGGTGTGCCGCTACTGCTCGAAGAGCCAGGTTTTGAGGAGTCTTCTGAAGGCGAGCAGGTCCTGTGTCTGCCATAGGTGGGTAGGGAGGGTGTTCCAGGTCGTGGTGGTGAAATAGTTGAAGGATCTGCCGCTGGAGGTTGTTCGTTGGATGAGGAGGACAGCAGCGAGGGCAAGGCTGGCTGAGCGGAGCTGGCGGGTGGGGTGTAGAAGCTGAGCCTGCTGTTAAGGTAAGCTGGTCCGGTGTTGTGGAGTGCTTTGTGTGCATGGGTGAGGAGCTTGAAGGTTATCCTCTTGTCGACGGGAAGCCAGTGTAGGTCTCTCAGGTGGGGGTGATGTGGCTGCAGCCAGGTACGTTGACAATCAGTCGGGCGGAGGTGTTTCGGATGCATTGTAGTCATCATAGGTGTTTGGCTTGGATTCCTGCATAGAGTGCGTTGCCGTAGTCCAGTCTGCTGCTGACGAGGGCCTGTGTCACCGTTCTTCTTCCTGTTTCGGTCGGGATCCACTTGTAGATCCTGCGGAGCATGCAGAGGGTGTTGTAGCAGGAGGAGGAGATAGTGCTGACTTGTTTAGACTTGGAGAGCGAGGAATAGAGGATGAGTCCCAGGTTGCGTGCATGGTCGGTGGGTTTCGGTGCTGTTCCCAGTGTGGTCGGCCACCAGGAGTCATCCCAGGCTGAGGGGGTGGGTCCAAGGATGAGTACCTCCATCTTGCCCGAGTTCAGCTTCAGACGGCTGTTCCTCATCCAGTCGGTGACTGCCTTCATTCCTTCATGGAGGTTAGTTTTGGCAGTGTGCGGGTCCTTGGTAAGGGAGAGGATGAGCTGGGTGTCGTCGGTGTAGGAAATTATGTTGAGGTCGTGCTAGTGGGCCACTTGTGCGAGGGGGACCATGTAGCAATTGAACAGCGTCGGGCTGAGGGATGAGCCCTGGGGGATGCCGCAGATGATGTTGGTGGCCTCGGATCAGAAGGGCGGGAGGCGGAAGGGCTTCGTTCTGCCGGAGAGGAAGGACGTGGTCCAGTCAAGGGCCTTCTCTTGGATTCCATCTTCTAGGAGGCGTGTCTTCATTCAGAGTGTGATGGCAGACCATGTCGAAGGCGGCTGACAGGTCCAGGAGATTGAGGGCTGATGTTTCGCCGTTGTCTAGTTGGCTCCTGATGTCATTTGTGGCGCCGATGAGGGCTGTCTCGGTGCTGTGCTTGCGTCTGAATCTGGACTGGGATGGGTCTAAGATGTTGTTGTCTTCCAGGTGGCAGACCAGTTGCATGTTGACAATTTTCTCAATGACCTTCACCAGGAACGGGAGCAGGGAGACGGGCCGGAAGTTCTTGAGGTCTACCTTGGGCTTGTTGAGGAGGGCATTGATTTTGGCCTGTTTCCAGATTTCCGGGAATGTCACTGTTTCGAAGGAGATGTTGATGACCTTCTGTAGTTGGGGTGCGATGGTAGCGCCTCCTTCGTTGAATACGTGTGGGCATGGGTCTGACGGAAATCCTGAGTGGATGGAGTTCATGACCTTGCATGTCTCCTAGTTGTTGACATTGAACCAGGAGGTGAGGTGGTTGGTGCTGGTGGTGTTCACAGGGAGGTGGGGTCTGGCGTAGTCGGGACGGTAATGGTGTTAAAGCTGTCATGGATGTCAGCTATCTTGCATGGAAGAAGATGGCTAGTGAGTCGCACAGTTCTTGTGAGGGCAGTATGTCGTTGGCGTTGGCGCTGGGGTTGAAGAGTTCCTTTACGATGCTGAAGAGCTCTTTTCTGTCATGTGCGTTGTTGTCCAGGCGGTCTTTGAAGGAGGATCTCTTGGCCAATCTGATGAGGTGGTGATGTCTGTGGGTGGCGTCCTTGTGGGCTGTGTGGTTGTCCGGAGTTCGTTCATGCAGCCATATCTTCTCCAGTTTCCGGTATGCACGTTTGGAGTCCTGCAGCTCATCAGTGAACCAGGTGGCTCTCTTGCTGGCGTGGTTGTTGGAGGGTTTCTTGAGTCGGGCAAGGGTGTTGGCGCAATCATCGATCCACTGTCTGAGGTTGCAGGCTGTCATGTCTGGGTTGGTAGTGTCAGTGGGCGGGTTTTGGGTAAGGGCAGTGATCAGCTGGTCTTTGGTGACTTGCTCCAGCAGTGGCGAGGTAGCTGTTGGGTGTGGTGGTGTGTGGTTGGTTTGTTGAAGGTGAAATGGATGCAGTGGTGGTTGGTTCAGTGGAGTTCGGTGGTGTGGTTGAAGGCAACGTGGGTGCCTGTGGAGAACATGGGATCCAGCGTGTGGCCGGCGGCATGGGTGGGTGGGTGGGTGGGTGCGGTGATGAGTTGTCTGAGGCCGAGGTTGACGAGGTTGTCGATCAGGGTGGTGGATTTGGTGTTGTTGTTGTTGTTCTTGAGGTGGAAATTCAGGTCCCTGATGAGGATGTAGTCCGTGGAGGCGAGTGCGTGGGGCCTGGTGAGGTCGGCGATGGAGTCGCTGAATTGAGCTTGGGGTCCGGGTGGTCTGCAGATGAGTGTTCCTCTGAGGGTGGTGTTGGAGTCAGTGTGGATCCGGAAGTTCAGGTGTTCGGCGGTGTTGAGGGTGTCGTCTGCGTGGGTGGCGACCTTGAGGGTGGACTTGTGGACGATGGCTATTACTCCTCCGATTCTGTTGGCATGATCCCTGCGGGTGATCTTGAAGCCGACTGGCGATGTTGGTCACCGAGGAGTCGTTCCACCTGGTCTCGGTCAGGAAGGCCACGTCTGGGGAGGAGGTGTCGAGCAGATCCCAGAGCTCGGTGGCATGATTGCGTGAGGAGCGGGTGTTGAGGAGTATGCAGCGGAGGTCGTTGGGTCCAGTCCTTGGGGGTTTGGTGGTTCTGTCGCAGGTGTGGCAGGAGAAAGGTCCGTGAGTCCGTTTTGGGGCAGCTTGGAAGCAGGTGTGGTTTCAGCTGGCATTGAGTGCGTGGAGGGTGCTGGCGTCGCAGTGGAGTCTGGTGTTGTGGCTTTCGCGGGGTCCAGGGGTTCTGGTGCTGGGTGCGGTCCAGGCGTGGACGGGCACAGACGGGCTTGCCTTTGGCGTGCCCTCGGCGAGGCAGCTGGTGGCCGTGTGGTGGCATGGGGAGCGACCTGCCTGCGAACAGGGTCAAAGTTGTTGAATTGTTGTGCGCTGTTTCCCTTTTATGCCAGTTCATGAAACGCAGTTATTCCATCAATCATCTCCGATGCAACTGACTGCGTGCAAATATAGTATGGTCAATCATCATCATGGTGTGGTACGTGTTGTCCAACACCAACTCAGTTCAGTATTGAAAAATTGCAACAGATATTGGCCTGCACCGGCAGTAGTAGGAGTATAATGTGGTTAACTTATTAAACAACACGGAAATATTGACTGTCACTTGAGTCACTTTTACTTTGTGAATTAACTAGTATAGTTTAACTTTAAGCACATTCGCTCAGAGTCAGCAAGCATTCAATGCAATGCATGGCATCATTCATTAATCCTTACCTGTCTTGCTCTTCTCTTTGGCCGTCAGATCAGATGCCTAGCCTTCTGACAGTTATGAATTTGCAGTTTATTTTTGGATGCCTGCTGAAGTTCTGACAGTGAAGAGTTGTGGATGCCTGCAGACAAAGGCAGTAGCCTTAGGACAGTGATGTGTTTTGGCTCGGAAAGTAAAACAGAAGGTAACTATAGTCACGTAAGTTTCACTTCTTATGAGGGGACTGCTAGAGGCAACATTTCTTGTACTATTCTCCATCCAATGTCTGGCTTGATGGAAATGTATTTAGGGTGAGTCAGGAAGATTGAGCAGGACTCTGAGGAGTGGAATGGACAGTTAAATGCACAGACGTGCAACTTCAATAGGCAAATAAAAATAGGAGACCGTGGTGATGGATTTGTTGTGATTTGATTTGAAAGACAAACAGATACACACACAAATAAAGGAAGGAAGAAAGTAACAATTTGAAAGCCTAGTTGTCAGGGAAGAGGAGCTCGTCCTCAAACTCTGGTGGTTCGTACAGAAGTAGGTCATGTAACCCATTACTTATGTCTTCAAATTCGCTCTCCTCTTCAGGCTGTTATTCACGTATTTTGTACTCGGGTGGTATGATGTGCTGATTCATTTTGATCCTGGTTAACCTCACCACGCTTTTGGTGAGAGACTGGTCCCGCAGCACTGTAAACACGCTCAGAAGAGACACTTGCAACAGGGAAAGCCAGATACTTTATCGCCAGCCTACTGAGCACTGGCCATTGGCTTCTTTTCCCATACCAATACACCCATGAAGACCTCTGTTGTGTCATATAGATAGGCCCGGACCATCCGCTCAATGTTCTGGGGGCTCCGATTTGCTTGGCCTCTTTTGTCTTTGCATCAGCAATGGACTTACCAAACCCTTTCCTTAGAAACCAATCAGTTACCATTTGTTTTTATGTGACTGATGCTCCTGTTGGTGCTGTTGTTGATGTTGGTAGTGTTGGTGACTGCCTGGAGCCAAACACACTGCTCTCAGGCTCTAAAGTAAAACTTGACTCTGGATGCCCTGTAGTACTTGCTTTGTGCTGGGGTGGCAGGCCTTTAATTAAGAGCCGTTCATTTTCAAAATCAGTGGCTTCCTCTGCTATCAAAGTGTTTTACTTGGCAGCATCCACTTCTGAAAAAGGAATTACTGCATTACTGTTCAGAAATAATTTGTACCGTGGATCCAAGCTTGTGGCAGTAATGTAATGTTGATGTGACACAATGTTATTTTGAATCCTTGTATTTTCAGATAAGCGAACGGCTAAGGCGTCCGTCAAATGATATGCGTCTACTTTGTCATCCTCACTTACGTTTCAGACACCTCCTTCAGCTGTGGATCTAGCATGTACAACAGTGGGAGAGCTTGGCCCATAGGACAGTCCTCCCTGCTGACTTCATGTGTGATGACCTCAAGACGAAGTAGCATCTCTGTCAGGCATTTAATGAGAAAAATTACTCCATGATGAAAATACTACAGTCAAATGACAACCTAAGGAGTTTTTTTTAGCAAAATGAACAAAATCAACGATCACGGCTTTCACAGCAGGATCCCCTAATCTTCTTTTCATGACGTAAGCATTAAGTGATATGTACTGCTCAAACAGACGATCAAGCATGTAATAAGTTGAGTTCTCATGTGTTGGCAGCTCCTGGGTGAGTGCTTTGACTGGCATGTTATGCTCATGTTGAATGACCCTCAGCTGCTTCCGGGCTTTAAATAATGGTTGAAATATGTGCATATTCTTCTGCAGGTGGTCAGTAACTTGCTGACTTTGCTTTAATTTTTCAGGAAGTCTTGAACAACAATGTTAATGCATTGTGCCAAACACGGGACCCTGAAATAGCCACCTTCTTTCATGACCTTAACTACATTACTGCCATTGTCCGTGGCAACACAACCAATGTTAAGCCCTCTTGGTCGCAGCCACTCAAAGACCTTGCTGTTAAACTCATCCAAAATGTTTGCAGAAGTATGAGATTTCTCCATAGCAAACATGGCTACAGTTGCATGTTTGTGAGTGTCATTACAAATCTCAGCAGTGTCAACACTTGCAGATATCTTCTCTAACACCCGAAAAAGAGATCCAGTGTGCAGTGATGCACATGTAATCAATGGCTTGGCAACTGGTCCACATGTCTGTTGTCAGGTGGATACTCTGAACAGCACAATGTTTTAATGCTTTTCCAAGCAATTCCAGCACGTCGTGATGTAGTGCTAGAACAGCAACTCTGGCGAGAGAGTAGTGGCTGGGAACCTTCCATTTTGGGCATATGGTTGTCCCAAATTCCTGAAAACCCACCCCTTCAACAAAACAAAAAGGGAGAGAGAAGGTCCAGTGCTAACATTTTAGCCAGCTTCGCAATGTACAAACGTGCTATTGGGTGGTTGCGTTCATACTGTCCCTCCGGCCTAGTAAACATGCTAAGAATGGTTGGCTGCGTGGTAATACTTTCTGTTAGGCTCAACACAGCACTTTTTTTCGTTGCAGTACTCCTTGGTGTCTCAGGCTGGCTCTTACTCTTGTCCTTGTGCCATTGAGATGTTGCTGAGGATGTGGGCGGTAGCACTGCAGTGCTGGGGACAGGGCTACTTTGTGTACCACTACCAGAGAGAATGTCTCCTCTTCTTCCTGTTCCACTGTGAGCAGACGTTCTACTCATTTATCCCCACCAAGAGCAAAGGTTCCAGTTTTTATGCGACAAATGTGGTCCTCCGAGTTGATTGCGTGGTGTTTTTTCAGATGGGTCATTTGGCCTCCGGTACCATAGTTTGTACCAAGCTTACTATGACTAACAGGGGTATGACAAATGGAGCATATAGCAATGTTCTCCTCCTTTTCGCTAATCATGAGAAAAATCCCACACTGGGGAGCTTAACTTTTGTCTCCTGCTGGAGGTTTCACTTCCAATTCCGGATGAACTGGAGGGTGTGTGTTAAATTTGACTCTGTGGCTGTGCAGTACCACTACCTACTTCTGCTGAGGTGGTGCTTGTGCTGGCTGTAAGATGCTGCCGGCCCTTTGCTAATGTAAATATGGAAGCTGGAGGTCGTGTTGGTGTTAACTGTGTTGGAGGTATGTGTGCTTCATCCCTACTAGTCGCAGCCATCCTGGATAGGGTAATATTGTTGGTCTCCATGTCCTCGGGCCGGGAGTGATGTTCATGATGACTGGCTCATCATCATTATCCTGCTGTTCTACATCGACCTCCATAAGTCTAAGGCTTTCTGGAATCTTCCTTTTCCCTAGCCTGGTCTTGGGATGCGTCTCCCTCTCATGCTCAGATTTTTGTGGCTCCCAAGTGAGATCTAGATCATCAGAAGGGACGCTTGGCAAAGAACCTGATGGACTAACCCTCCTTTTCCTTGTTGGGGATTTGGAAGACAATGGATCTCTTGAATGAGTGGCTTCCACTTCTTCCTCCTCTGCATGAGGCTCAATTTCCTAAACTGCATCCACTTCTGGAGGAACAACAGCTACTATTGCGGGCGGTGGTTGCGGCTGTTGTTGTTCACCACTTATCTGCTGTGTTCCCTCCTGCGTTGATTGTGACTACTTTGAGATAGGTCAGGCTCAGCATCACTGCTTTCCACCATTAGGTTGGCTACCTCTTCCACCCTCATCTTCTTGGGCCTGGGTCGGTGGGTTGGGCCCTCTTATGCGGATGTGCTGCCCCCAGCTTGCCCCCGGACACTGTTGCCCAAAAAATGTGTTGGGGGAACACCAGACTTAAGTGTCACTTCCTTCTTCTGTTCCTTCTTCTTAGCAACATTCTTGGTCTTTGAGGACCTGGTACCTGCTTTCTTTGGGCCCATCTTCTTCAGATGTCAGCAACACTCAGTTGCACAAGTTGCATAGATGTCTGGTCAGGTTAGACCACACTTCACATCACGTACAACAGAAGGACGTCGGTCTGGCAGTACAACGGGCGATGATGACAGACACATCCTGCTCAGTCTTTTTTGTGCGTTCTCCGCGGAATGCGAAATTACCCAAATTACCCAAATTCCGCGAGCGGAACAGAATTTACCGCCCAGGCCTAAGTTTGACAACAAACAAATAATGGGGCATCGTCAGGACTGTTGAATATTTAAACACAGCAGCAAGCCATGTATTGGTAAAGTGCCCGTGGTTGCCACATCTGATTCTTGGCAGAGTTACAGGATAATCCAAAGGCTTTTATGCAAAACACAGTCACAATAAAGAGCCCATAAAATGTATGAATCATAAGATTGCTAAGGGAGTTTGGAGAAATGGCGGAACTCATCATATTATTCTTGTACATTTCTTTGTCTTTATGAGGCTTCTGATTAAGACTTGTACTTTATTGTATCACTCCAGTATCATTGGTAAATTTTAAGCAAACTTTTAACCGAAATGCATTTACTGAACTGAGCTGAAGAGCCCATAGGGGCTTCATGCCAATACCCCTGGAGATCTTATAGCGGGCCCCAAAATTAAAGCAACCAACATAATCTTGTGCAACTGTGGGCTTGTGTAATAGTGCTCTGCCTCTGAGAGGGACTTGTTTTCTTGCGCACTATATCACTCACTTATCCAGCTCTTGGTCAAGGGATCACTTGCACATTCATCAATGTATCCATAAACATAATTGCACACACAAACTCATCCCTCTGTGATGAATACAGGTAGACCTGTCATACTTAGGGTGATCTTCCCCTACATGTTTTGCCTGCTTACCTCCCCTTTTTGTTGTCCTTAGGACTCTAAGCACTTTACCACTGCTAACCAGTGCATGTGCTTCTCCCTTAAACATGGTGACATTGGTGTATACCCAGTTGGCATATTTAGTTTGCTTAAAAGTCCCTTGTAAAAGGGTATACCATATACCAAGGGCTTGAAACCTCGATGCTACTAGTGGGCTTGCAGCACTGATTGTGCCACCTACACAGGTAGCCTTTCAAACCAGTTTCAGGCTTGTCATTGCAGGGCCTTTGTGTGCAGTTTACTGCCACTTCGATTTGGCATTTAAAACTCATTGCCAAGCCTTAAAATCCCTTTTTATTTCACATACATTACCCCTAAGGTATGGCCTTAGCAGCCCTAAGGGCAGGGGGTTCGTTTTACTTGGATTTTGCTATGCTTGTCCCAGAAGTCATTCAGTTCCTGTAAAACAGCCAAATGTTCAGAGATATCAAACTTTGTTAGCCGCTGCCAATGTGCTGAGATTTTCAAGATCTGGAACCCACATCTTAACCCCAAACCAGATTTCATAGGAAGTCAGATCCCCCAGGGATTTTCTAAGCAGGTTGTTGAGTGTCCTCTGGGCCCAAATAAGAAATGGACCCCACTGCAACCTGAGCCTAGTATTCTAGCTGTTTAAGATTGCTTTGAGTCACAGTTTTCTTTTCCAAAACTGAATTTCCCTCAGGAATGTTTGGAAAAGAGAAACACAGAGTCACATCTAAACTTTTTATCGTCTCTATGTAAGCCCTAGAACTAAACGTCGAACTCTGGTCAGAATGCAATGTGCCTATTGCAAATGTCCCAATGAAGACTCACAAATCCTTTACAACAGTTTAAGCCTCAGCAGACCACTGCGGCCATACCCACAGGAATCAAGATCAGGAATCTACTGCTACGAAGATGTACTTGTAAGCCCCATTTGATGGCAAAGGATCACAGTGGTCCAAATAAACATAAGTCTGAGGCTTGTTTGAAATTAGTAAAGGTGTCTGTGGTGGACATGCCATGGTGGAACCCTTCATCTGCTGGCAGATTTCACATTGAAAGTTCAGCCTTTGGTCCCTGATGAAGGGCACTACAGCCCGAAATGCATTGGACTAATTAAACAATGTAATGCTGATTTATATGAAAAGTAATATGAAAAAGCCTATGAATGGATAAAAAACGATGAATTAAAGAAACATACTTGAGATCATATCACGGTATCTTTGAATTTATGGAATTCTGGTGAACCAGAAGATTAATAAGTGGCACGCCAGGGGATGCTTCCAATGGTTCATTGGGAGCACAACTTGTTTATGTTCACTAAAGGACGCCGGTGACAAGCGGCGCCACCCAGGCAGTACCCTCGAACTGTTCAATAAACTCACAACTTTTTTCACAACAAAACGCTGTGCCACGTCCACTCCCACTTCTACAACTAGTATTAAACCCATTCTGAGATTGGTGTTTGGTATTACTCAACTTCCCCACTCCAGGAATGTGAGTGTATGGAATGTCAGTGCTTTGACCCTACAGCCAGCTGGGGAGAACCACCAGTGAATATGAAGTTATCATAGTGTTCTAGCGGCATTATTTCATTAGGAAGAGGATATTCTTGTTCTTATTGCAGTAAAACTTGTGTTTGTAGTATAGCATCAAATCTGTGATCTATATCTGCTGAGGTGAGTGAGTTTACCCATTTAATCCATTATGGTTGTCATTCTTCAATATTTAGAATTCTTGCCCTGGTGAAAGCCTCTAAGGATGCCACCGGTGTCATGCTAAAAATGCGTACTTGTTCTGTATTTGCAAAACATATTTCAGCATTCGTTTATGAACTCGATTTATATGCAATCATATTGTGTCACCTTCATTGAACGTAACGCAGGTGTAACCTGATATCCAGTGATGACGCAGATCACCATGTTTGTGGTGTTTACATGTGTGTAAGTGCTTCAAATCTTTCATTTCAGCTTGTATTGAACTTAAGATATTTGTGTGCTCCTGAGTCTAATGTGCACTGGAAAAGTCTGGATGTATTAAGTTGTAGAACAGTTTCATCGATTCGGTGTAATCTGGAATGTAAGTTCTGCCAACGTTTAGAATACCCAATATGAAATGAAATTTCATCAACATAGTGGGAGCTTGAAGTAGCAACACTTCTCTAAGTAGTGTGCCCCAAGGCTTTTGTCTTCACTTGACAACTTAAATCCCAGAAAAAGGACGTTGAGATGGGCAGTATTTGATTTTTTGAAGTTAAATGTAAAGCTCAGGTGAGCAAACCCCAGAATTGTGTGGTCTACTCTTGTCTAGTGTTGATGAGGTTATCATGCATTAGATATATGCCATTGTCTTAGGATAATGCCTGGTCATAAAGGGTTTGTAGTAGCTTTGTTACTGTGACTGAAAACAGCCTGGGGCTAATCTTATCCCCCGGGACAATCTACAGAATTGCCTCTGAGAGACTAATACACTGAATGCGGTCAGATACCAATTTCCGGGTGTTACATTCTGGCAGAAAAATCAATTTGAGATATAAAATATTGTTTTATATTTCTTCCGCACTGCATGGTTCATTAATGTGACACTGTGTACATTTTGTACTGCAAATGTGCAAGTAGCTCTGTTTAAGTGTCTGTACAATAAGAATGATCAAGTTTGATTATGGGTAACAAGGTTTTATTAATTGATGAGGTACAACTTTCTTTTACAACTTGGAAATCAAGTTGCTGGAGAATTTCCCTAACTTGTTTTTTAGCTTCATGCTTTATTGAGTATTGCCTTTGAGGTTATGGGGTTGTTCTCAGTGGTATTTTATGGTAAGGGGAACTTTCATCCCACCCCATGAAGTTCCAGTATAACGCAGGAGCTAGCAGTAGCGCCCACTCCTTAACGTATGAGTGTTTAAATAATTCTGAAACAAGGTCAGATAAAGCAGATAAAGTTGCAGTTTTCCATTTGGGAAATCCATTACAAAATAAGGTGGTCAATCTTTTTATTCAAAACACAGGAGGGTCAAAGGGGAATATTTAACGACCTGACTGCTCGCTCCCCTACTGCAGATACAAAACACACAACAGAGCAGACCAGGTCTGGGAAAGGTGTGTAGCTAGACTGGGAAATGTGAGCCTATTGGGTGCAAGTGTGGACGCATGCTGTTGAGTCACAGAGGCCAGAACAAATCTCCTCAGGCCACCCTTATGGTGGAATTTCGTCATGCGGGGATTGATGATCACTCGATATCACCCCAACCTTTTAGTGCCGGGCATGGATATCGGTGCTCAGGCCATGATGTTCCTCAAAAAAGGTGTAAGATGTGAATAAAGTGCAGTGCTTAAGTGATCGTGATGAAATAAAATTGACTACCAAGACTCAGGAAACGTTCGAACAGACATCTAGGTGTCAAGAGTTAAAAACGCGCCGAGCAGTTAAACATTGGAACTGCCCTGTGGCACTGTGCAGGACGGTCGACATGTTTCAGCCAATAGGGGAACTACCCCGGCTTTCTTCAGGACCTTAGAGATGGTATAGCTACTGCAACTAAAAATGCTTTGTGAAATGAGGAATAACATAAGATGTACTTAGGAAAAGTTACATATCTACCAGGAACTCTGTGCTCCAATGTCCACTGTACATGGACTCATTTTGATAGATGGACCTTTGCAACCATTTACTGATCCATCTTTGGGTCCAGTCACGTCCCCCCATACAGTCATTCCATCTGCTGTATATGCTTTTATAAACAAAAAAAACAAAAAAATGTTTCTCCTCGTGGAGCATAGCCACAGCTATGCCTCTTGAAGTATTATGCTGATTACTTTTCCGAAGTACTTTTAGTACAACCACCCCATGAATTTTACACTGATAAGTATGGTCATGATAAACATGCCTCCACATTCAATGTGGATGACGCCTT
Source organism: Lissotriton vulgaris (assembly GCF_964263255.1). NCBI lineage: Eukaryota > Metazoa > Chordata > Amphibia > Caudata > Salamandridae > Lissotriton > Lissotriton vulgaris. The sequence goes on along the minus strand of NC_141693.1, from coordinate 1,409,129,671 downwards.
TATAAAAACGATCAACAGGTGCTTGCACATTTTATATTTTGAGAATAATGTCAAGAATGCCGTTTGTAAATGCTGGCTCTTGCTATCTGCATACCTTCTATCTTGTTGATACGGAGTCTATCACAAAATGGTATGCATAATCTTAAGTTTTTCTCCAGGCGCATGCTCCTGGGAATAGTGTCCCGATTTGGTCATGACTGCGCATGCGTGTTGAAATACCGGCGCTCCATCCTACGCGCCGTTTTTTGGTCATTTGTTTAATGGATGCAGCAAATAACATCACCAAAAGTGAATCTGAAGACTTACTCTGTCTTGTTTTTTGATACCTGTCCTACGCTGTCTGTTGGGTAGAGACGAAGCCCGGCGGTGCACAGGTCATTTCCGGATGCCCGATTACTCAATTGCCATTCTACATAAAAGGGAGGAGGGTGGTACGGCACACACCTCCACTTCCGCTTGGCTCAAAATTAGAGGCACCGACGGACAGGTAAGACGACTGATGTCTTGGCTGTTTTTTACTTTTCATTTGTTACTAAGTCGACATGACTGTTAGTAGCAAGGCTGTTTTCATTCATCATTTATTAATGAGTCAACTTGACTGTTAGCAGCATGGACGGCCCTTTAATTCCTAGATATCATGTATCCATCGAGGTCTCCGTCTTTATTCAGGTTTTTAGTCCACATTGTGGGTTTAGAAGAGCTGTTCTCAAGTGGGCGGCATAACAAGCTGTCTAAGGGGGCTGATTAGTACCTTTCATATTCTATACAAGGTTGTGGTTCATAGTTAGAAACCCGTTCATATTTACTCCTAAAAATTAAAAATAAAATGAGCTCTCATAGTGGGTGACAAATGAAGCTTTGTAGAGGCGCATTTCAATGTCTATATTGCGCACTGGGACATGTGTATTATCCCAGTATGTGTAAGAAAGAATTTTTGAGTGTCCAATGTCAGCCAATATCTGGGTCATTTACAGGTTGGACAGATGGGATCTATCACACGTGTGTTAGGTTTAATGTGTAGAGCAATTTGGGTGGGCACAGTAGAGTTGTGTGCTAACTGCGCCCTTTTTTCTACACTATAGAGCGGGGCCTCATTCTCCCGAGCGGTTGCCGGGTGAGGTGAGGTCGTCACCCACATAAAGTTGGGTGAGTATCACTGTGAGGAAATGCCTCTATGTGATTAAGCTATTATGCTTTTTTTGTGTTGCGGAATGTAAATTGTTCATGCAGGTGTGTATCTCTTTGCGGTTTTTGTGTACTCCAGCGGTTGTATGTGCGTAATCTTGTGCTGTTGTGTATTGTTTTGTCTTTTGATAGGAAGAAGACATGTCCCTCTGCCTTCAGTGGACATTGGAGCACAGAGTTCCTGGTAGATATGTAACTTTTCCTAAGTACATCTTATGTTATTCCTCATTTCACAAAGCATTTTTAGTTGCAGTAGCTATACCATCTCTAAGGTCCTGAAGAAAGCCGGGGTAGTTCCCCTATTGGCTGAAACATGTCGACCGTCCTGCACAGTGCCACAGGGCAGTTCCAATGTTTAACTGCTCGGCGCGTTTTTAACTCTTGACACCTAGATGTCTGTTCGAACGTTTCCTGAGTCTTGGTAGTCAATTTTATTTCATCACGATCACTTAAGCACTGCACTTTATTCACATCTTACACCTTTTTTGAGGAACATCATGGCCTGAGCACCGATATCCATGCGCGGCACTAAAAGGTCGGGGTGATATCGAGTGATCATCAATCCCCGCATGACGAAATTCCACCATAAGGGTGGCCTGAGGAGATTTGTTCTGGCCTCTGTGACTCAACAGCATGCGTCCACACTTGCACCCAATAGGCTCACATTTACCAGTCTAGCTACACACCTTTCCCAGACCTGGTCTGCTCCGTTGTGTGTTTTGTGGTCAATCTTTTTAGCCAAAAGAATATCGTAACCTTGGGTAAAGTACTCCCAAAATAGAACATTCATGTCTCTGGGTACCTCCCCCTCCAATTGTATTTGGGATGCGTACCCCAGTATCAGGTGTCTCCACTATGTAATACTCACTCAGCGCTACTGCCACCAGACAATTCATCAAGTTATGGTGAACTATTGCGACTTCTTCTGTGCTGTCCAGCATGGTGACTGCCCATTCCCCACTCAGAAGCAGTGTCCTCAATATCTGACCTTAAGTCCGGCTACCTTCTTCTTTTTAAATTGAAACTCAGAAGTCTTTGGTTTATCTTCCTGTTTAATTATGTATTCAGATGATTGTTGCGAGTCCTTCTTCGGTTAAATATGCTCTTCAATCTGCGCTCTTGTGATCATGCTCTTCTGATTCTGTTTTTCAGATGACTCCTGAAAGAAACAAGACAAACGTGTCAGGCTATCAGCATCCTGATACCTGTTAGGTGGTCAAATATTATCACGATATTGCAGATTTTAGCATTTTTCAGTGGCTTCCTGATGAGGAAACCCGCCCTGTGTTTTTATTTTGTCTTTGTTTTCTTAATTCTCCGACTTCTTCATCATAGAATAGTCGGGTGATTGCTCAGAGTTACCCTTTTCAGAATGACTCTTTAATCCCAGGTCTGGCTCCCAAATTATCTCTACCTAGTGTAGCATGGGATTCTTTGATAATGTTAGGTAATTTGCGCTCCTGCTATGCAGGAGCCAAATCCCTTATGCGTGGCATATAGCCAATGCTGCTGCTTTCCCCCTTATGTAGCTCAAAATAATGGCGGATACCGTGGCAAAATTGTCCCTCAGTTTTATCCCTAAATCCAGGGCAGCTGTACTTTGTACTCTGTACTCTTTCTGGATCTGTTTTGGCACTTCAGCCAAAACAGCCAATGAACAGATACCATGTGATGTGGTATATATGGGGGAAAAGTCTGTACCCCAAATTGTGCAGTCTTCTAGTGGGGAGCAATCCCCATTGGCAAGCAACAAGTCAGTATTCAGTGTTTTTCCTGTAGGCCCATAAGGGTAAACACCGCCTCAAGCTGACTTGTTTTTTGTCCATCCAGAATGGAATCTCCTTCCGTCTGACAGGAACATTTCTCATGACAGCATTTAGAGTTTGTGGGATGATCCCCAGAGAAGCCAATAGTAATTGTGCATCTTGTGAAGTCTGTGCAGGGTTAAGTGCTAATGTTCTCATAACAAACTGTGCAAGACATCTGTATATTGTTACTAAATATTTGTAAAGTGTCCACACCTGTGTTGTCAAATTATCAATGTTAGGATGTGGTGCATATCCAGCGAAGACTGGCCATGCTGCTGCCTCATTGCTAAAAGAAAGTCGTCTTGACATTTTCTATAGTGTGTGGTAGGATGTCATTGAACCAATTTATATTTTCTTTATATGTGAGTAGTATTTCTATTGTATTCATATGGTGTATAATTATCTGGTATCTCACCCTCTTTGTATCAGTGAAATACCTGTGTGGTGTTATCTGCAGCCGGGAACGTAACCAAGAATAGAACACCTCTTAATTATATGATTCATGAGCCTTGACCCTGAAGGTGCTATCTACACACACAAGTGCGAGCCCATGTTGTAGTAAATTCTGAGTAACCAAATGTTTGCAGTTTTTAGCAATGTCCTCAATATTCAGGCATTGTTCTAAATGAATACATTATTTTACAGACAAGGTTACCCAATAGAGATATATTATTGATGAGTTCAAGTTTGAACAACCTACAGTCAATACAATGTAGTTACTTACTCAGTTAAGAAGGATGGTCCCTACCACCACAGATGTCTCCGGTTAGTGGGTAAGTAGTTGTCTCAGAGAGAGCACAATATAACTACTCAGGATATCCATTTAAAAAGAACCTATCATACCAACGTAGGTGGCACCATGTCATCTAGTTTCCACTTTCCAATAGTAACTGCACGTTTGTTGGGCAACTTTAACTTCGGGATGGTTCCAGACTGATTCCGAGCCCCCATTCAGGATATGTATTCCTAAAGGCCACCTACCTCACAGTGCCAATTTAAGCACCCTTAAACATAGACAGGTAGAAATGGTTTTGGCAACCGTAGAACAGGACATCCCTAATGCCCCCAGGAATCATGGTACCTTGTGCCCTCTTTCTCTTAGGGAAACATTCAAGGAATAGATGGAAGAACATTTTCAATATTTATTGAACCATTGTGATTCTTGTATATAATATACATGCATAAATGATCAAAAGACAGAAGAAGATAAGAGTAATTAGCAATATAAGGACAGTGAGCAGAATGAACAATTCCACCATCTTGCTAAACAATGCATAAATGCGAGCATATAAAACAGTATATCTATAGCGTAATCCAGTTCTGTGTTTCCTAAACTATGTGTCTAGGGTATTTATGTGTTCTGCCAAGAATCCCCTATTGGATTATCCACCCCCATCCACCCCTAACCTGAAGGGAAAGAATGTAGGTCCCCATCTTGGTCACAAGTTGGGCAACTCTCTTTGCACAGGAATCAGCGAGCAATTGGGCTGAGGTGTCAGCGTATAGTGACCTCGCAGAGTCAGGAAGTCCTACTCTGCCCAGAACACAGAAATGCTTGTTTATTTACAACAAAAAGCATCATTGCTCCGAGCCACCATTGTTTATGTTTATGTAGGATAGCTGCATCGCTGCATGTGCGAACAACAAGCGATCACATTTGCACAATGTATGTTCAGACCTTGTACTGAATGTTAAAGGTGTCATGATACTGTTCCTACTAAGTCCAATTTGTGAGCAATGTTGTTTCAGAGAAACGAATTCTGCATTGTCACTCACATAAATGTGTGTGCAAAGTCATCATGTGAAAGAGAAGGAAATGTGCATGTTTAAAAATGGCAGTGTTTCTCCCTGGGTCTAACTAAGACTCATGACACTTCTGGTGTGGAGTATGCTGCCTAAGAACTAGAGACTGGTCTGGGAATGGAAGGAAGGTTTAGTGCCTCTGCAGTGTGCAGCCGGACAAGCCCACCAAACAACAGACTGAAGTAGAACAGGAATGAGGAGAACAATGGCATGGGTTCATAGGGACCCAGAACCTCATGCACAAGCTGCTTTATCGAAGAAGACACCTAATCAGGGAGACCATCATTGGTGGGGGCGGGGGGCTTAATTGCTCAACCACAGCCCTCAATTGCCGATTTTTTGATCCAGTGCCTTGGGATACTTGGCCAGTGGTAGAACTGTCGTCTATCACTGAGAAGGAACCAGTGTATGGGAGTATGTCTTCTGGTGGGGGTATCCACAGAATAGCTGCAAGCCAGACTTCCTTGGATGCAGCCCCATTGTTGCACTTGTTTGATCGTGGCAAAGGGGCACATAGATTCTCTGCTAAGGTGTCAGATGGACTTCGGGAGCAGTATATATTGGCTGTTACTTAGGTCAGTGTGGGGTGCTCGGTGGTGGTCCATGATCCATGAAGGGACAGGCCAGAATGTGGTCCCATCTGATGGAGTTGAGTATGTGGCTATGAGGGACAGAGTTTTGGGAATGTGCAGGGTGAAAGTTATGGGGGCCTCACATTCCTGTGAGTCACAGTTGTGCCCCTTTTTGACCATTCTGTCCCTCCAGAGGTTTAGCTGGACAAGGAGATACTGAGAACAGAGTTGAGCGTGGTATCCCTGGGCCCCTCGTTATCCACCCCTTCATATATAGATCTGTGTTCCTGTGAAGACAGTGCTGGAGGGTCAAAAGCTTTGAGGGACATCCCAGATAACAGGGATAAATTCTTTTCACTCAACGATGGGTCAGAATCCTCCAACTGGAGTCTTAGTGATTTGAATTAGGACTTGCACTCTTCTGCCTCAGGAGCTTTAGGATCCAACTTGAGTGGTACATTTGCTGGGCATGTGCTACTGCCAGGTGAGTGAAACATCAGTAAAAGAGAAAAGGGGGAGCCAACAAAGCAGGAATCAATGTAGACAACGACTCCCAGGTTTTCGGTCCCTGAAATGGGACTATTCTGCAACCCAACAGGTTTATCTTGATGATCACACTCCCTCTCTGGAGGTAAATCATTTAATCTTGTGTGGTAGGGTGAGAAGAATCTTTGCTTGGGCTCATTTCTAACTCCATAAAACAACTCCAAGGAGAAAACCTGTAATGACAGCCACAGGGCCTGGTTAGCTACAAGAAAGCTGCAAGATGCAATCAGTAAGGTTAGTAAGACCTGTGCAGGAATAGGGAATAGGATTTCCTCAGTGGAAGAGTGTGCTGCAACATTGGAATTTGATGTAGAAGCACTTAAAGGTCTGACTGATGTTAATGAATCTCAGATGACAGAGACACTTTGGAAAATGTAAGATTTTGAGAATAGACAGCTAAGGAACAATCTGAGATTCCTGGGGCTTGCATATGGTGTGGAAGATAGTGACATTAGGGCCTACATACTCCTCAAGGGTTTTTTTCCTGAACTGACAACATAGAATTGGGACTTGGAGGTCCAGTGTGTACATCGCTTCCCACTGATGCTTACAAAGCAACAGGACATCAAGTCAACTGACCCAGAGCTATTTTAGTGTACTTTGGAAGTTATGTACTCAGGTAAGCAATCTTTGAAAAGGCTTGCCCTGGTTCCAAGCGTAGCCATAATGGTCATACTTTTTGTGCATCCTAGTTTTTGTCACGCCACGGTGGAGAGAAGATTGTGGCTCAGATAGCTCATTAAGGCATTTGGGATCTCGGGAGCAAAGCATTCTTGATGATCCCTCCCCATCTTGAAGGTTAACTTTAAGGGCAAGACTCAGACATTAACTTCTGAGATTAAAGCTACAGAGTATTTGAATGACCTTTCTTCAAGATACTGAAAGTTCTCCCAGTGGGATGATTTTCTCTATCATGATATGGTATTAACCTAATCTTGACTCCAAATTTGACTGCTGCTACTACAGGTGTGAACCTTTATATGGGAATAGGGTGTATGTGACTCCATAACTTCTCTTTTTCAGGAGTATCCTTTCTCTAGTCTTATCTTCCCGTTCAGTCGTTCACTTATCATTTTTGAGCTAGGTGGGCGCACGTAGAGGGCGGTCTTGGGAGCCAGCATCCAGGTCATGGGTAACCTGACTGCTTCATGGCATTGGTGGGGGGGGCGGCTGGGAATGGTGGATGGGGATGGGGGAATGGTTTTGGTTGAGGGAGCTATGAGTTTGTTTTGGGGGGTTGGAATAGTGGTCTCACCACCAGAGGAGAATCAAGATTTAGACATGCTTTGTAATAGTAGGAGTTAGGGAGGCTCATTTGGGACCCGCTCGGTCGTTAATATTCTTGTGTCCAAGCCATGAGTAAACTTCATGTAGCAACTTTGAACATTTGTGGGGTGACTGATAGTTGCAAGAGGCAGTAGGCGGCTTAAGACCTAAAGGTAAATCAGGCCTATTTACTATGCCTGGAGGAGACGCACATAGAGGGGACAAAGTGGCACCTGCTGAATCTCTAGGCTTTCAACTAGCGGGGTGTACAACCCAAGGGGCGAGGACTGGGAAGTGGCCATTATGGCACAGAGAAATATATGTAGTTTTAATGGCTCTCTGGCAAATACATTTGGAAGGTGGGTGATCACTGAATTTCACTTGGGTGGCATATACTCTGCGCTCTTTGTATAGGTCTATCTCTGATGACCTCGCAGTCTCTTATTGGATAGTTCTGAATTGGTGCTGTGGCCTACTCCTATCTTAGTTTGTGGTGATATCAACATCAATGAAGTGTGAGGGCTGCAGGAAGCTGGTGTTGACATCTATTGTGGTTGGAAGCCCAAAGCCTTTAGGGCTAGATGTAGGTGGCTAAATACCGGTCGGTAACTGTGAAATTCGGTAAATTTCACTGTTACCGACCGGTATTTAGCCATGTGCGATGTAGGTTTAACCGATCGGCATCGGTAATAAGGAATCGGTAAAAATAAGGGAAAACAGTTACCGAATCCTTATTTAACGATTCGGAGACAAAAAAATACCGGATCAGAAATAAGGAATCGGTAATGCGATGTACCAAAAATCGGTAATACCGAATTTGCCAAAAATCGGTAATTAAGAATCGTTATTTAACACTAACTCAAAGCAGGTGGTAATCCAGTGCACTGCATAAAAACAGCCCCAAAATGCAACAGTGTGAACACAATGGCGGCCATGTACGTGATAGCAAGGCAGCTACGTTTGCGCGCAGCAGGACTGAGGATCTGGAGACGGGAGGAGCACGTGTACAGAGTGCGTATAACACTGTTCCAACTGACTGAGGCTGAAATCCATGAGCGGTACAGGCTACACCCAAACACCATCTTGGACCTCATACAGGTCCTGCACCCACTCCTGGAGCACCAGACACCAAGGGCACACGCAATACCCACTCATGTACAGGTACTATGTTGCCTGCACCTCCTGGCATCTGGCAGTAACCAAGGGGTAATAAAGCTGTGGCAGGTGGAGTCTCACAAAGTTGCCTGTCGCGTTTTTTCCGCAAATTCCTGGATGCTCTGTTGCAAAGGATGGCACACTACATCAAATTCCCCAGCACACAGGCAGAACTGCTGAAGACAAAGTTGAACTTTTATCAGAAGGCCCACTTCCCACACGCCATTGGTTGCATTGACGGGACACACATACCAATCTGCCCCCCTGCTGCGACTGGGTACATCTATCGCAATCGCAAGTCCACACATTCCATCAATGTACAGGTCATATTTGATGCGGAGAACATTATCACCGACATAGTTGCAAAGTTTCCAGGGAGCACCCACGTTTCATACATATTCAGGAACAGTGGAATATATACCCGCCTCCTTGCAGGTGAATTTGGTGAAGGCTACCTGCTAGGTAAGTACTTGTGACACCCCCTGAATTTTACAACTGTTGCTGCGATTGTACACTGTGTAATACTTACTTACATCTTACACACAGGTGACAGTGCCTACGCAGTGCGCTCTTTCATCCTGACTCCGTACCTGCACCCATCCACCCCAAGTGAAAGGAGATACAATGTTGCACATAGATCGACACGCAGTTGGTTGAGCGAACATTTGTACTCCTCAAAAGCCTGTTCCACTGCCTGCACAAAAGTGGTGGTGCACAGCAGTACCAGCCCCTGGTGTGTTGCAAAATGATAGCTGTATGTGCCATGCTGCATTACCTTGCCACTAATAAGGGTACACCTGTGGAAATGTGTGATTCTGAAGAGGAGGATGAGGATGAGGAAGGTATACAGCCACAGCACAGTGCAGCAGGTGGCACAACTGCAGCAGATGGAAGTCAGAGGCGGTCAGAGTTCACACATAATTATTTCTGAGTAAGTGATGAGACAAAGCCAGGTAATGCATTTATGTCAGGGTGTTTAATACACCTTACATCAGGCAAATTTCCAGCACATCATGACACCAGCTATGTGTTCAAAAGGGTTACTTCACCCACTACAGATTGTAATTGTAGGGCCGTGCCTATCTCCTGCCCCCCCGCACACCAGTGCTGCGTCTTGCATGCACACTGTCATCAGAAGCACTGTCTCCTGCAGTAGAGCCATGCCTTACACTGCGCCTCATACTCTCTGGCAAGGGGGGGTTTCAGTGCTACAACTGCTTGCCTCCTCACTTTCCTCCACGTCCCCGGAACCAGTGGCAGCAATCTGGTTTGTCTGCATGAGTTCTACGGCACTGGTGACTGTGACCAGGCCCTGGGTAACCTCACGGCTGCACTTTGCTACCTCAAGTTGCATGGCCACTGATCTCCTACTCAGCACATGGGTCGCATTACACAGTCTGTTCACAGACTTTGTGAAGCCTGCAATCACCTGGCTGTCTCCCCGCCTTGCAGCGCGCTCCCCCTTCATTCTGTCACTTAATTTGCTCACTGCCTCAGATACCTCCTTCAGTCCATCTGCCATTGTATTGTTGCAGCAGTATATGGCCTCCTTCCTTTCATCCACCTTCCTGTTGTTTGCCACCATCTGTCTCTGAATGGTCCGCATTGTCTTTCCCTGCAGGCGCTGGACTATCAGCATTTGGCCCTCCAGGCCTGAGAAGACACCGGATCCTTGAAATTCAGGACTTTGTGACCTCTATTGCCGTATATGGGCACCTGTGCTGTGTACCACACGGGGGACTGCCCCCAGATGTGTGTGTGTGTGTGTGCCCGGTGATGTATGTGGGCTTCCTGCCTGCCCTCCTCTGTGGCATCAATCTCCTGGAGTGGAGCAACTCTGTAATGCTTTGACCTTGGTGGTGGTGGTGGTGGTGGAGTAGTTGGTGCAATGGGTGGAGGTGACAGGGCTTCCTCCTCACTTCTGTTATCCTCCTTGGGAGCATCAGCAGTCTCCCCCTCTGCAGCCTGTGGCGCTGTTCCGCCTGTGGATACAGCATGTACTATTACTCACTTTTCTTGCAGCAAATGTGTGCAAATAAATTTCACGACTGACATCTAGCTGTCTGTCCTCTGCTATCTCATCTATAGATGTGTGACAATTGCCTATGCTTATTGGGGAGTGGCTGATTTGCTACCCATGATGCATTGCTCAGCTTACCTAAAACATGGCCTGCAATGGGATTGTTGCAGGGGGATTGGGGTTAGGGAGGGGAAACAGGTGCTGTGGAGCTTCCACCACCTGTTTTTCCAGCTTCTTTCTTGCACCCAGCCAACCTCTCCTTGGCACGTGCTCTCAGGTAGTACCAATGCCCTTTCAAGTCCTAAATTGTCCGTGGTGTGACCCCAATTGCATTTATTTTTTCTTAGATTGCCATCCAAATGCCCCTTTTCTGTGACTCAGGGACGTTTAGTGACCTCTTCCCAAAGAGCTGGTCATGGTCTTTTACTACTTCCTCAATGAGGACCTCCAACTCCTTTTCACCAAATTTGTGTTTTCTTTTCCTCCCAGCTACAGAATCCTTGCTTTTCTCAGATGTGGCAATGGTGGAGTTTGTCTGTGTGAACTGGGTGTTGGCTGTTCTGCTTGTCTGCTGTTGCTGCTGCTCCCTGTCTCTCCAACAACTACTGATTCAGTACACCTGCATGGTTGTGGCCACTTCCTGGTTGGGAGTCATGTGCTTGTTCTGGATTGGCTGATTCCATAAATCCATTTTTTTGAATTACCGATTCGGTATTTACTGAATCAGTATTACAGAATCGGTATTACCGATTCGGTAATGGGTTTTCGGTAATATTTTTACCGATTTCAATTATTAACAAATTTTGGTAATCTTTACCAAATTATCACCTACGTCGCAAATACCGATTCTTTATTACCGATTCGGTAAAAATCGGTAATAACGATTCGGTATTTGTGAATTACCTACATCTAGTCCTTATTCTCCCTGGGGAGGGATCTTATGTTAGTCGGCACCTGGCATAGAATTAAAATGTTAGACCCTGATTTCACTTATTTTCTACTCCTCATAGCTCACAAGCTGATGTTCTTAGACAGTTCATTTTTAGAATCCCTCCAGCTAGCTCGAACTCTATTACTCTCAGCTAATTTGCAGGTACAACATTATAAAACAATATTCAAAATATATTACGCACCCAGGAAAATTGCTAAGGCGGGGCAGGGGGTTGGTGGGTATTTGCTGTCCACGCTGTAAATACCCAGGGGTTAGTATGGGCTGAAAATCCATTCTGTTCGCGGAATTTGCGGATTTTTGGCAAATTCACGGTCCGCAAATCGCGCACATTTGCCCAAAAATCCGCAATTCGCAAGCTGGCAGATCTTTTTGCTTGGTCGCGCTTGAAAAATACAATCTTGCTTGCGCAGCGTTGACTTATTGTGATTCTGAGTTCACCGAGTTGTTTTTCATCCCGGTTTGCGTGTGCTGCTCCATTCCAAGTTTTTCGACCGCGAGTACGTCATCTTGCTCAGCGAGAGTTTGACAATGCGAGTACGTCATAAGGGCACGCGTAGATGCGGCGTACAGCTGACTTCCTGCGGGAGATTTGAACAGCTCGCTTTCCCGAACTTGCAAAAATTGCAATTCTGCACAAGAAATCCACCGCAGGCAGCATAAAACTTCTGAAAATGATGATTGTTGTCAGACGAACTCCTCAGATTGACATTTGGCTGCACTTTTTTGTGCAAGAAGTCCATATTTGGGGGGGTGAGAGGAAGGAAGTGCCCCAGTCTCCAACTTCCTGTTCCTGTCCAGCAGGCTCCTCTCAGTGCTTTGTCCATGTCCTGTTCACTTTCCATTTGGATCTGGAACTGGAAGGATTGCTTTTTGTGGCTGCTGGATATTTGTATTTGAGGACTTTTTGGGGTTAAGATCACTTTTGGAGTTTAGATTTTACAAGTAAGTTGGTGTTGATTGTTTGGGGCATTGCAGTTGCTGCAACTACAATTTTACAACTTTTTCACGTCTTAAAAAATATATATATTGTGGGTAGCCACAGTATCCAGTAGGCCTAGGGTTAGTCATGGGTGCATGATAAAACTGTTTCTGTGAGTTTTGTTGAACTTAAATCTCATTTATATAATGGAATTTTAGCTCACTGTTATATGTGGATTTTTATTTTTTATTTTAGGGGTGCCTGTAAAGCCACACTAGCCAGTAGGCCCAGGGGTAGGGAGTTGTGCATGGACCAAGTGTTTCTTTGGGGTGTCTTGAATTTAAACATCATAGAGGACATGGATGGCATTGAATTGTGGTGATTTTGTGTGTGTTTTGTTTACATTTTGGGGTGTTGTTGGGGCCCTGGCCATGTCTGTAGGGACTATTTTGAGGCCTGGTCCAGGAAGGGCCTGGCCATGTGGCTGGGGGTCAAGGGGCCATTTTGAAGCCAGGCAGTGTGCTCAGGCCTGCACCCAGTTTGCCTTGCTTTCATCCAATATGCCCAGGGGCACTCAGTGGTGCATGGACCACGTCTTTCTGTGTGGTGTCTTGAATTTAAACATCACTGAGGGCATGGATGGCATTGGATTGTGGTGATTTTTGTGTGTTTTTCGACTTTTTGGGGTGTTGTTGGGGCCTGCCGTGTGGGTGGGGGCCATTTTGAGGCCTGTTCCAGGCAGGGCCTGGCCATGTGGCTGGTGGTCAAGGGGCCATTTTGAAGCCAGTCTTCGTTCATCATCAGTGCCAGGAAGAAGTCCTGCAGCGGTGTGTGCAGCACAATGTCACGTGAAGTCACGTGTGGCCACAGACAACTCTGCAACTCGTGCAACTGCAGCCTGCTGTTCTGACATCTGAAGAAGATGGGCCCAAAGAAAGGTGGTCGTAGCTTCTCTACCAAGAAAGTTGCCACTGCCAGTAAGAAGAAGCAAGTGGCGCCACTTACCAAGGAGACTGATGTGCCCACAGACACCTTTTTGCAGAAAAAAAATATCTACGCCTGCAGCAGGGGACCAAGCTGGGAGCAGCACCTCCGCTTCATTGGTCTCAGTGCCACCATGCCAAGTTAAATGTACATGTATTTATATAGCGCAAATCACTGACCCGGTATCTAAGCGCTTGCTTAGGGAACCCGTCCTGGTATTCCCCTGTGAGATAACCCCGGCAGGGTATCCACAAGATGAAAGCCAGGCATCCCACCACGAGGGGCCGTTGTGGAGATTAAGCAAGCTATTGCCCAGAGTCGCAGAGTGTGAACCTGTGAATCCAGTAGGCACCGGAGCGAGAATTGTCGAGTCCATGGACATTTTAGGACCCAAGACCCCGCCGAGCCGGGAATTGAACCCTGGTCCCGGGCTGACCTCTGCTTCCAGGTCTGCCTCCTCTAACCAGTGAGCCACACTTCTCCTTAGTTAGGCCCAAGGCCAAGAGTGCCGCAGAGGCAGCCACTTTAATTTCTCAATTACCATTGACCAGTGATGTTGGGGTTGACTCATTGCAAGAAAGTAGCAAGTAATCAATACAGGGTGTAACTCATCTGACGAGTGTTCAACCTCAGCCGCAACGACAACCACAGGTGCAAAAAGGAGAGGCGCAAGTAGAGAGGTAGAGGCGCAAGTAGAGGCGAAAGTAGAGGTGCAAGTAGAGGTGCATGGAGAGGCGCATGGAGAGGCGCATGGAGAGGCGCATGGAGAGGTGCATGGAGAGGTGCATGGAGAGGCGCATGGAGGCGCATGGAGAGGCACAACTGCCCACAATGCTTGTTCCTCCAGAAGTAGCCGCACATGAGGAAATCGAGATTCATGAGGAGGTATCAGCTGAGGAAGCCACTCCTCCAAGTCCTGATGATGATCCATTGTCTTCCAGATCCAGAGCAAGGAAAAGGTCAAGGAGGGTTAGTACAAGTTCTTCTTCAAGCCCCCTTCCTTCTGATGATCTTGATCGTGATTGACACCCACCAATGCAGACTGAGAGGGAAGCACGCTATGCGCCGACAAAGTTTGGTAAAAGGATGGTTCCCGCAAGGCTCCCACTTATGGGTGATGACGAAGAAGAAGTAGAAGTGGTGTATTCTGCTTCTGATGAACAGTCTGACGATGACGACCCAGTCATCACAGTCATCACTCCAGCCCCCTCGGGCATGCAGAAGACAAACATTTTCACCCTATCCCGAAAGGCTGCCCTGCAGAATGTGGGCGACGAGGCACTGGTACCACCAACAACACAGGTACTAACTACTACACCAACATGACCTATAGCTGCCATATTTTCTCGTCAGAAGGACCGGCAGGGACCTCTCCAGCTCGACCTCAATTACCTCAAGTAGTGTTGCTGTAAGTGCACAACAGAGTCAAATTCCGCCATGCCCATCCTCCACTTCATCTGGCATTGAAAGTAGCACCTCCACCGCCCCCAGAAATCTCAACTCCCCAGTTTAGGACTTCTTTAGTATTAGTCAAAGGGCGGATAACCTAGTCATTTGTTTGATTTGTAAGCAAGTAGTTAGTCACGGAAAGCTTTGTACCAACTATGGTACCGGAGGCCAGAGAGGTCATCTCCAAAAACAGCACATTATAAGTGGGAGGCACACCTAAATAACATCCGGAAAAAAGCAAAAACAACAAATCCAAATGTATCCATTGATATTGCATCTGATGATGACGAGGAGCTGATCGTGCAGGGGGGAGGTGAAGAACCGGGAGACATTTTTTCTGGTACACACAGTACCCCTGGCAGCAGCACTGCAGTGATAGCGCCCACATCCTCCTCTACCCCAGCAACATCTAGGAGGCACAGTAAGAGTCTGGTAGAGACACCAATACGAAAAAGTACATCAATGAGCCTAACTGGGTTGAAGAAGTCTGGATCATCATCACATATTAAAACGGTCCAGACCACCATTAAAAGCATGTTTTGGTCGGAGGCGCCATTTGAACGCAACCACCCAACGGCACGTCTGCATAACACAAAGCTTTCCAAAATGCTAGCGCTGGACGTCTCCCTTTTTCTTTTGTGGAAGGGTGGGTTTTCTAGAATTTGTGACAACAGTCTGCCCTAAATGGAAGGTTTCTAACCGGTACTATTTTGCCAGAGTTGCGGTTCACCTTTGCAGAAGAGTGCTGTTCACACTATCCACCTAACAACAGACATGTGAACCAGTTGCCAAGCCATGGATTACATGTGCATCACTGCACACTGGGTCTCTTTTGCAGGGGTTAGGAAAAGATGTCTGCAGGTGTTGACCCTACCACAATTTTTCAAGCTAGTCGGAAACATGCAACAGTAGCCATGTTTGCCATGGAGAAATCTCATACTGCAGTAAACATTTTAGCGGAGTTTAACAGTAAGGTCTCTAAATGGCTGGTGCCAAGAAGTCGCATGATTGGTTATATTTCTACGGATAATGGCAGTAATATAGTTAAGGCCATGCATGATGGTGGCTACTTCAGAGTGCCGTGTTTGGCGCACAGCATTAACATTATTGTTCAAGATTTCATGAAAAATGAAAACACAGTCAGCAAGTTACTGACCACCTGCCGAAGAATCTGCATCATTTGTGCCATTCTTTTAAGCCTGGAAGCAGCTGAGGATCATTCAACGTGGCCGTAGAGTACCAGTCAAAGGACTCATCCAGGAGGTGGCAACACGTTGGAACTCAACCTTCTACATGCTTGAGCGTCTGTTTGAGCAGTACTTGGTAATCAATGAGTATGTCACCAGCATTAACATACGGTCTGCTGCTATTAAAGAAATGAGGCTAGAGGTGGATGAATGGGACCTAGTTAAAAGCCTGACAGACATGCTTCGTCCTTTTGAGGTCTTCACTCGTGAAGTCAGCAGGGAGGACTGCAGTTTGGGCAAAGCTATCCCATTGTTGTGCATGCCAGAGCAACAACTGAAGGAAATGTCTTCAACGTTCTGAGCTGATCAAGACGCAAACAAGGCACATATCAGTTGGCGGAGAGCTTATTAAGCCGCCTACTTGACAATGAAAGGCTTAAAAAAAACATTCAGAACAACATTACATTTGTTCCACTATTCTGGATCCACGGTACAAAAAGGCACTGACCAGCAAAGTATTCATTACTTTTGATGAAGAAGATGTTTCAAAGTACAAACATTGGCTAGCTCTGTCACCCTCTCGGTTCAAAAAAGAGCGGCAGGAAATTAAAGGAAACACCACAAGTACTACTGAAGCAGCAGGCCATCTGGCGTCAAGGTCCACTTCTGTGGCCGAAGGCATTCAATTTCCCTCACAGCCATTACCGACAGCAGCAACAGTATCCTCATCATCACCTGCACCAGGCCCAGCCATAATATTGTCGGAAGCGGATTGGATAACTCAGCAAGGGTTTGTTTGCTCCAGTGTTGATGCAAAGGCAACACACGGTCCGCAAAGTGAAGCACCCCTGGAGGGCCTTGAGTGGATGGTGCAGGCCTATCTGGATGACCCAACAGAGGTCTACATTGATCGTGACCCATTGGTGTATTGGTAATTGAAAAGGCCTCACTGGCCACTGCTCTGCAGGCTGACTATACATTATTTGGCTTGCACACTCGCAAGCGTGTCTTCAGAACAAGTTTTCAGTGTTCCTGGTGCCATTGTCACTTCAAAAAGGACCCGCCTCTCGCCCAAAAATGTGGAGAGGTTAACAATGATCAAGATGAATCAGCACTTCATACCACCAGATTACAAAATACATGAATCCAGGCAGGAAGAAGAGAACACCGACTTAGGTGACGGAAGCTCTTCTCTGTTAGCTGACCTACTCCATGTTCAATTCACATAGTTTGAGGACGAGCTCTACTTCCCTGACAACTAGGCTTGAAAAACTTACTTTTTGTTTTCATCCGTCCTTATTGACTTTTATTTCTGTGTGTCTTTCTTTGATTTGCAACTTTTAGCACAACAAAACTTTAATCACAACAAATCCATCAGCAGCACTGTCTTCGTCTTATTTCCCATATTGAAGGTGCCGCTGTCTGCATTCCTGAAGTTCACAAGTTCACAACTCAGTCATGCCCCTCTATCCTCCTCCTCCAGACTCCCCCTATCCATTTCCCTCAAGGCAGATGGCCGGATTACGCAGAATCTAGAAAGTCGTATCAGTTCGTACACGAGTCCCCTCAAACGAAGTGGGACTGGAATGACTCACTATGCTGACTGCACCTTCTGAAATTGACACGAGAGGCTGCCCTGTGGCCCTTCACTTAAGAATAGGATGCTGACAAGTTGAAAAGGTAATCCATGATGAGATGGCATGCAGTGGACAACACTGGCGGTCTGGCTCTGATAAAAGCAATTGTTGTTTATTTGTTGTGCATGAAGTGAATCCTACCTATGTGTTCTGTTATTATTATTTAATCTTTTACGCACTAAATGTAACTCAAGTGTACTCTTTTACCTTGTTTAATACAAATTGTACTTCTACTGCAGGGGCCAGCCAATAAGTTGCATTTTTCAATATGGAAAATGTCCTTGGACTCACTGTGTGTGTAGACTGTGACTACATGAACAACATTGAGTTTGCCAATATACCATGATGATGATGATGAGTCTTGAGGATCAAAGTTACATAATAACTTTATTCTTTACACAGTCTCTTACTGGAATGGATGGATCATCATCGTCGGTTTACGGAAGAACTATGGCCGTTTCGTGAGTGGCAAACAGGTAAACAAGTCAACAACAACAACAGCAGACCTACATGTCTGTGTACTCATAGTATGGGAGTGGTCGAGCCAGTGTAGTGTTATGCCAGTGTGTCAGAGTAGAGACCAGACAGCAGTTCATGTAAAAGTGCGGCTATGTGGCTTGCTAGATAAAATTAGATATGCTTTGTCTGTCTGTGTCAAAGAGGTATGCTACATAATCAGGTTGGTTCACTCAGTGGTGCCTACCTTGCCCGTCTGCATGGCCTGGCCTGCTGTGTGCTAATTACTATCCTTGAAAAGGAGACTCAGAGTACTCACTTTAGAAAATATGCTTGAATGTAATACTGTCGCCTCTGAAACTGAAAGAGTTATTTTAAACACCGTACCTTATATTTTTTTGTCTGTGGTGTTTTAATATCAATTCCTGTTTTTCCATCAACAATTACAGGCCAGCTTTTACCTTGTGCGATGATAAAAAACGATGAACCCAGGCTTACCATTAGCGATCTGCGATTCCGCATCCACCAGGCAGGCAGTGGACAGTGTGTCTGGTCACCAAGATTGATAGACGGAGCGTTAGATGGAATGGAGGAGTACCGCGAATAGGAGTAATGGCTGGATGCATGCAACTTCGCAAATTGAACAGGAGTCAGGACAACTACCTCTAATAAAAGAGAGAGGGACCCCAAGACCAATGGGATAGGGTTCCACAATTGACACAAGTCAAGAAATTAATTCCCTTTGGGCGAATTAGCATCAATACAAGAGTACTTATAAACAGACAATAGACTCACTAATACAGAAACGTAACAAGGAAGCAATGATAAGAATGAGAAATTCAAAACACGTGAAAACACGAAAGTAAAATTAAATCTCAGTACAATTTATTAACATACATTATATTGATTAAAAATTGGGAAACATACACAGGACGGAACAATAATAAATAAAAAACAATCCAATAAAAAAGGAGCTACAGGAAAAAGGACTAAACTCAAATAAGACAATTATTTTGAATTTTCCTTAATTTCTTAATCCAAATTCACTCCTTAAGCATCGACGCGTTTCGGCGGTATGAGCAAAATATGACCGCCTTCATCAGGGTATATGTATACCTGTTTCCCAATATTTCTCGGGCATAAAATAAATATTCCAATACGTCATAAGGGGTATACGTCCTCCTTATCCTTTGTATCAGATATTCGTCCAGCGAATTATCCTCTTAGAGTATATAGTATTCTAATTTAAACGAATGGCGGAAGCATGGTCCTAATTTCACATTCAATAGTACGTCCCGCGTAAACAGTCTGGTCTTTCTGGATGCCAGAAAGACCAGACTGTTTACGCGGGACGTTTTGTTTATACAATAAAGGAGGACAGGCAAGGAGATAACAAACCTCAGGTTCATGGTTTTAACCCGTCTACCAGAACCATACAAGGATTGACGGCTTGTACCTACCTTGAAATAGATTTTATAGCGCAATAGACTTCTGTGCGCACTTCTGCCCTACCCCGTACTGGGTCCATACTATTTAAAACTTTATCTTTCAGCTATATGGCTTGTCGTACTATTGAATGTGAAATTAGGACCATGCTTCCGCCATTCGTTTAAATTAGAATACTATGTCAAGAAATGTTACGCTGCTGTGTCACTGTTCTTGTTGTAGACATAATCATCCATGCAAATATTTTTTTCCCAAACTTATCTTCAGCATTGCTTAGGCTACAAATATACTGTTCCTTCTAATACTTCTAATACTCCTCTCAGGCCACTCAATGTCTCATTTCCTTTTTCTTTCATATGCTGCTTCTGCTAGTGTGGTACCACTCCTACTACCACCACAACAATGGAATTTCTGTCCCGATGGATTTCATGAGCAACCGTAATCGCCATTTGGCATGCAGCCAGTGCTGTGCCTAGCTCTATTCTAAAACACAAATCACAGGTAAGATAAGCATTTTGTGGAGGTAGAATAATGGGCTAGGACTCGGAGGAGAGGAGAGACCGACAATAGTACTAGTAAAGTAGCAGTAGGCCAATTGAATTCACTAACTCTGTTAGTGGCACTTTTGTAAATTTGTGGACGTTTTCGATAATTCATTCTGGCAAGTTTGAGGAAACCAAACGTGCAGTAACCCCTACCCACCACCCCACAAAATAAAATGAACATGTACACTATGTTGAAGTATGTAAAATAAATAATTATATTTTCCCTAGCAAAAATAAACTATTAAAAAGATGCAACCCACCCCCCTCCCTAACCCCAACAAATGTCCATATGAATCTCCCTCAAAAAGTCCCAACACCCAATTCCCCCCCCAACAGTCTTTAAAAAAGGGGCAAGTGACAGTCACTTCCGGTGCTGTCCTGTGGACAGGTGGTCCTGTATCTCTTTGGGTCTCTCGGAGGTCCTGGAGCTGGTGCTTCAGCTTCTCCACTGTGCGCTTCGGGTAGTCCACTCTCCTGCGTAGACTGCACTGAAGTGCCATCCAGGCTCTGGGGGGGGCAGCTGGTGTTTTACTTGCTGCTGCGCGGCAGCGGCGGGAGGCTGTCGGACCACGGCACAGTACAACTGGAGGCTGCAGGCTGGTGGCCCCGGGGGCACTGGAGGAGGATGCAGATGTTGCCGCCTCCTCCTCCTGCTCCCGAGCCCACAGCCGCCGATATTCAGCACAGATGGCCTCCAGCTTCCGGGCCCTGGCCTGGACAGCCATCTCCTTCCTGGTGAGCTTTTGTGGAGCATCTATATGAAGAAAGAAAGAAAAATACTGTAACCAATACTCTTTAACATTAACACAAAATAATTCAGCAGAAAGTTGTCTCACAGTAACACTAGCAACTTGCAAGCACAGTATAACATTTTGATATGTATCTTTCCGCCGTCTTTGTAGGCCTGTAACTTTAGTGGGAGTTTCAGGAATACTATAAGCAGCACTATGGACTCACTAAATAGTCAGAGAATCAGAGAGTACACCAGTCTTCTTCTTTTTTTTCTTTTGTTTTGCGAAATAAATTACTTGCACGTGAACTTGTGGTAGCCGCCACAATGCCAGCTCACTCAGCTTGCACCCAAGAAAAACAGACACAAGCCATTATGACGCAGACTTGCATTACTTTAAGCTGTACACGCAGGTGGGGATGGGGAAGCTCCTACTTTTCTATAGGGGTGGCACTGGCCATACTCGGTTACATCAAGGGCGACTGCTCAGTGTAATTTACGTTTCGCACTGCCACCCTGGGCCTTGACTACTACAAAAGGAAAATGAGGATTATTCATTTCTGATCATATATCCTGCCGATCACATGATCTTTGCTCATATAATGGATGACTTTAGGTGCTTTGTTTAGATAGATTGAGGGAACAACAGAGATAGTCCACCCATGATTGACACAGCTGAAAGAAAATTATTAACATAGGGAGTGAGTGTGGTACCCATAATTGCTGGAGGAAGGGACTTGACTTGATATAATGTCAACTATACAATACCTACTCAATATATGCTGTGCTTGCAAAGCAAACTACTGTACTGTTAGTCAAGGGAGTATTTCTGTACAATCGCAACTTCTAGTATTTGGATTTCCTCTTCTTTGCTACTCTGGCACGGACATGCTGTTCAAAATAATCTTCATCCACTGAGCATCTGCTCTACATACACCTCTGCTATCTATGAAGAAGATACCATCCAGGCTTCCAATGTAAACGTCAATCATTTTTCTTAATGTGTCAACTGTACCAACTTTACTTTTTCTCAACAACCAAATAACACCCTTTTCATTTTATTCGGTAAACCAGAGTCTTGACTTGCATTTGAGTTTCACCCAAATGATATTTTGCAATGCACACCACACATGCATTTTCTGATTCACCCACACAGGCAGTCATCTTTTCTTTCTCCTCCAACCATCCTTGCTTCAAGCAGCCATGCATATCATTCCTTCCTATCTGCATGCATTAACAAACAAGTATCATTCTTTACAGTCATAAATGTTACGACTCACTCGTCCTTCCTTACACCCTTCTTTCCCTTTTAGTTCATCACATCCCTCAAGTTCATCTGATCTGACTTGGCTTCACGATATACGTTTCACAGCTGAGTTGAAGTCACATAGAGGGGCTATTGCTTACTTGAGAACTACCGCTGCTAATGCTATTACTGAGTCAAGGGTGAATGTCTTGTCCGTGATTGGCAAAAAAATGTAGTTCTAAATTAGTAACTGTTCTTAACATTACAGTGTACTTGTACTAGTGTACTGTCTACTGTACAGTACATCATACACCCCTTTGCGAGCCTACTATAAAATGTCAGTAAGTAAGGAGTATAATAGCTTACTACCGTCCGCCGCTGCTGAGCCGTCCCCCATCGCAGCTCCTCCTGGTGGCACTTGTGGCGCCGCCGCATCAGCCCCTGGAATAGTGGACGCCTCCGTGCTGCTGGCCCCGGCAGTGGTGGTGGGAGGTGCTGCATCTGATGTTGTGAGGACGACTAGAAAAAACATGCCATGTTTTTAGATGCCATACACCACCCCCTATTTTGTCTCGTAATGGAAGAAAATGTTAATACATAAACAATTTTTAATTATTGGGACTGAAAAAAAGTCACGGTTTTGGGGAGGGTGTTAACTTATATGCTTAGACATAACTTGCAACGCTTTTTGGCACAACTGATGAATGCTTGATTTTTAACGTGCACCATTTTTCTAATTACAGACAGAAGATTCCATTGCCCTTCTGCCAACAAGAGCTTTTCAATTTTCACCACCTACTCCTCATCACCACAAGTACTTGAAGTTCCAATAAGGTGAGGGCTCCTGCACAGTTACTATAACAATTAGATGTGTTAAGCTGAAGTATATTCTAGGGAAGGGTGTTTAAACTTTAACGTAATCTATCACCACTGCTCGCTGGGAATACTGCGCTAATAAAAATAAAGAAATTGTTTTTTAATTTTTTATTTGAAAATAAAACTTTAAAACTAAAAACACTGTGGGTTTTTTGTTCATGAGTGAGTGAGCGGAAGGGTTTGCAGTTGCACTACTGCACTTTACAAAAATGCTTCCGTGACTCTGATAGGTCAGTAATCTTCTTCTGTTCTTCTGGGTTGTATAATCATTGGTCAGACACACTAGATAGTCGGTCAGGGGATTGGGGGTTCAACTTTGGGGTTCAACTTCTGTTCTGACTGAGGTATGTGGAAAGTCGAACTGCACCTTTCATAAACAATGTCCTATTTCTCTTGTTCATACTTCTGTATGTGCAGAATAGTCCCTGAAACACTACCAGTATGGTATGTGCTCCTATCAAATCAAAAAGCCAACTAGTAGCTTATTCTTGTTGGGAATTGTCAAAGCATTAACATTAAGAAGACTGGAATAGACAGCAAGGGCAACCCAGTGGACTGCACTCAGCGCCTAGAGCTATTGCTGGATCAGAGTTTTGTTTAACACCGTTTGCCGACTGGGCAAGTTTAGCTACCTACACAGACCAACTCATAATAATAGTAAATAGTAGTAGTACAGAGAGTGATAGTAGAGGCAGGAAAAGAATGTAGAAACAGTCTACAAGAAGATCAAAGACTATTTTGTAAAAAATAGAATTAGGAAATAGTTTAGAATGAATAGGTGCTGTAAAAGTTAGGAAAACATAATTATTAATATTAACAACAGAACAACTTACTGGGGCCAGCAGAAGAGACCGCAGAAGACCGATCCTGTCCACCGTGTTCCGCCGGCTTCTCTGTCGTGGTCTTCTTGCCCCTGGGAGGTGCTGATGATCATGAAATAAACACAAACATGGATGATTGCTTTTTTGAAATATTTGATTTCTTTGACCACAATCTAAAATTATCTCGGGGAAACAAATTACCAACAATTAGACTATCTGATCTGGTCAACTAGGATAGATAGTACAGTATTGCTGGATTCGCAGACCGTCTACTTGGAAAGTTATGTAAATCACTAACTAAACCAACAACAAAAAGGTTCTACTACAACTGCCAGCATTCAGCATCACGCAACGTGACAGACACAGTCCGTCATCATGATTGCAGACCACTAAAAAATGTCCTACTACTAAATAACAAGTCATAACATACTCAACCTATCAATCCACCATTACCTCTTCTTAGTGGCAGCAGGAGTACAAAGGAAGGACTAGACTTGAGTCCCTAGTCTCTCTAGCATTACGCAGTTGTGTAAAGTACTATTCTCATACATATTCAACAGGCTAAATGAGCACAAAGTTACAAACAAGTAAGCCTTGTAGCAACGCCACTGAGCAGGTGAGCACCTGCAATCACAGAAGCTATTTAAACATTAATTTACCTGCAGTGTAATCGAATCTGCAGCATTCTTGCTCTTCGGGAAAAAGATATATTAGCAATATGACACAGAGCAGAAGAAAACAAAGTAGTTATTAAATAGCTACTCACCAAGGCCAGGGATCTCTACGCCTAGCAGGTGGAGCAGGTCCTGCTCCCGGTCAAGGACGCCGGACCACCAGTGCGTCGCCTGGTTGTAGGTGCGCTGGACCCCCGACACACCTTAGCCCAGAGCTGGCGACGCTCCCAGAGGCCAAACCCTGAGCCGAGCCTGCCCCCTGCTGCGACGGTCTTCTGGAGGTGGCGCTGCACATAGAAGATAAGTGAGGCCACCTGCACCACACTAAAGATCTCGCTCGCTTGCGTATCCTTCTCCCTTAAGGGCCCGCAAGGGAGCCGCCTACGGGGTGCAGGACCCTTCCCCTTAGACTTGCCGGCTCCCTTTGCCATGGTCCTTGGTGGAAGAAGAAAAGAGTAGGGGGGGAAAAGTAAGTAAAAGAAAAGAGAGAGCTAAACAAAAAAACTAGTTAGTAAAGTAACAAAAAGTTGAAAAAAACACAAAAAATAGATGTAGAAAAAGAGAGGGATAGATAATGAGTAAAAGAGATTTAAAAAAATTCAAACAAACAAAGGATTGCAAAGATTAAAGCAGGATAGAAAAAGCATGCCCAGAACCATAGCAATGAATGAAAAACAAGATGGCCGCACCTATTAAGGACCGGTTTTTGGACAGGTTCTCTGATCAGTGTGGCCCATAGTAATCTGGAAATATTGGGCAACTGAGTATGAGGATGCCTGATGGGTATTTTAGCCCCCTATCAAGTTTCTTGTGCTGCTTGGTATTTATTGCTGGAGGTGTTGTCAAGGGGGGAATAACACTGGTATACCTCAAAAAAAGATACTGTTATTAATTTACATTCCTTTGTTTGGCATGGTACACTGCTACCTCCAGGCTGGTGGGGCATGAGTTCCCCTCTTTGAAACAAGGAGTACAATTTGTAGCCATTTTTCTTTTCTTAAATTTAAATGTACATGAGTCTTGTCCAAGGCGTATTTTATTGACTAAGGGCCTGTTTGGATTGATGTCTTATGTCTTACTTTTAAGACTCAGCTGCTGATAAAATAGGAATACCACCCCTAATTGCTTTCCAAATTCAAGTTCAGAATACTTCATTCAGATAAAACCATATCTATAAAAGCACATCATAAAAAAAACAATTAAAAAACACAAATACATAATCACAGTGAAAATTCATTAACATTGGGCATAAATACACAATATAGTGCCGCACATATGACAAATTTAGATAAAACCTCATACACATAAGAGGGAGAAAGGACTTTTCAATGGTTACACATCGTATTGCGGGCCCTCATGGCAATTCTCGAAAAAGTACAGATGCAAAAAACTAACTCTACATCTGCCAATTTGAGTATGCTCCTGTAAACATCTACCAGACTGATGGGCATTTTTTTCTCAAAAAAACAGGATTAAAAGCCATTTAGTGTACTTTATATAAAACAATTAAAATGGTTTGACAACTCTGTCCATCACACGGGCAGGGTAGGGAGTCAAGATTTGGATTATAATCATGAGGGAAAGAAAGCAAAACTTTTACAGTGCCTGCACCTTAAGCTGAAGAGGAAACCACCTTCCCAGTGACTCAGGGCAGGGTGAGGTAGCATGGCTAAAGGATACACAATATGTTCAATAGTCATAAAATTAAAAACAGATGATTTAAAGGATTCTATCTCCATCCTTTCCGTACTATTGAGTGTATAAAGTGCTGTCCTAAGAGCATTTTTGTGTACAGTCTTGGCTGTACTTGGACTTAGGAAAAACCTGCCAAAATTAACACTGCATATGCTCTGATTCACCCCAGACAGCCACAGTATGTCCAGCCCTTTCTCAAAACTAATGCAATCCCCTATGATCTCTCTTGTGAGGTACGCTGCCAGGTTTTTCCATATGGCGAGCCCGAATAAGGCAGGGTGGGCCCTTATAAAATCCTCAATGTAGTTTAGGTTTAGTTCTCTATGGCAAACGGACTAAGAGGTGGAGATTGGTTCGCCCAGTAGTCTCCTACAGAATCTAATTTCTTCTTGTTCAATACTATGACTCTTAGCAGTACCCCAAACCTTCGCACCATATTTTTAAATGCCTAAAATGGCCCCTGTTCTTTTGGGCCAGGAAAGGCTAAGAATAGAATTGGAGGTCTTTGAGAACTTTTTCCTGCAAAACGACATATGTTCGGACCAGGAACTGCAGCAAAGACCAACCCAAGGTATGAAAAAGTGCTTAGTGCTTTTTAATTTTTGATTACCCACAGATAAAAAATGCAATTGGTGTTTCCTCGAGCCACAAGACATTATAAAAAAAATGTTTAAATTAGTACTTAGGTCCAAAATGGCTATAAAGTCAACAAATCCCTGAACTAAAGTACATAAGGCGTTGGGTGTGCGGCCCATTAAAACATTGTCATCAGCATATAATAGCACAGGGAGTGTTTTACAATTTACTTTAGGAACATCATTAGTCAATGTGATCAGTGATTTATGCACACCATTAATGTAAATGATAAAAAGGAGATCGGCTAAGACACATCCCTGTCTGACCCCTCAACCTACTTTAATATCATTAGAAACGTCACCCCCAATGCTGATCCTAACCCGGGCCTTCAGATCTTTGTGTAGGTAAGCCAAAAGTGCACCAATGCCTCATCCAAACCGTAAGCTAAGAGAGTGGATCATAATCTTGACCTATTGAAATAGTCGAAGGCAGAGGTCAGACCTATGAATGCTAGGTATATTGGTGAGCGCTGGGCTATGGTATATTTACCAATGATGAGATTGAGGTTTAGGCACTGTTCATTGGTGCCTACTGTGCTCCTAAAACCCAATTGGCATGACTCTAAGATACCTAGGGGCATATCAACAAGGCACGGGATAAAAATATTGCTGCTTTAGCGTCCGTTTTGGGGCGAAAAGCAGCAATATTTTTATCGCACTATCAGCAATGACACGCTAGCGCGTGTTCCTATGCCTCTGCGCCCATTTCCTCAACGCCCAGCTTTGCAACGTTATCGACATGCAAAGTGAGCGTAACTGACTAAAATAACATGGGAAATGTCGCTAACAGACTTTTAGCCAATCATCAAGCTGCACTCTAACCTGCATAGCGATGATAAAAGTAGAGCTAACCGCGCCTATCGCAGGTTTCATTACGTCTGCTTTTAAACTGACTAAACCATAATAGCCTATGGGTGGTGGATTATAAAGCTGAGACCAACCAGCTCTATCAACAAAGTTTTGCCTATCACTGTGCGATTATCGCTATTAATAATCGCACACTTTGCCACTATTGCTTGAATTTATATCGCATTGGAGATAAGTGTTGTTGATAACGCGCTATAAACCAGCGATAGCCGGCAATAATTATGCTCGTGCTAAGTGCGCTTAGCGATAATTATCGCTGGCTGTTGCTGATATGCCCCCATTTTCTTTGGCCCAGTCTGAGATCTTATTATATTAGACTCTGCCCAGGATTTTTAAGGTGTTGTCTATTAGAGAAATAGGTCTGTAGCAATTGGCTTGGGAGCGATCGCCCTTTTTAAAAATCGGGCCGATAATGCTTGTGGACCATGTACACGGTAACGGTGCATACATTAAATTATTAAAAACAATTAAAAGAAGATGTACCCAAATGTTTAGTTTGTTTTTAATGAGGTCGATAGGTAGCCTGGCCAGGCCCTGGGCTTTATTGCCCACACTTTGGTGGATGGCTTCCTCAAACTCAGGCTCTAGTTAGAGCCCTGTGCTTAAAATGATCTACTTCATGTACGGGGGCAATGCAAATCATAGAGAAATGATTTTCCCATTCCTTGCTTGTTATGGTACAGTCTATAGGGGTTATTAGCTGTCCCGTTGCCCTCAAATCTTTGCCAGCTGCCCAAAAAGTGTACTCCTTTTTTGTGCTTGCGGCTTTGGCAAGTGCTTCCCACCGATCTTTTAGAAAGTTTTCTTTCCTTTTATTGGTCACTAGCTTATACCTCTGCCTTGCTAATTTCACAAGTGAGTTACACCTTGGACTGGTTGACAGTGCCTTACGTAGCTGTCTATTAGTCTCAGAGCACTCATAATTAAACAATTTAGGTCCATGTTGCGCAGAAGGGATAGGCTTCAATAGTAGGGATTTTATAGCCTAACACAGTTTATTAAAATCATAGACTGCTCCGGGTGGGGATCAAGGGCTGATAGACAGGAATTGATATGACCTCAAATTGGCCTTAGCTAATGTTATGAACAATCAATTGTTGTTAATGCTCCACACAATCAATCTCAGGTTGTCAGTGGAAGGTGACAAATTCTTGGAACCACATTCTGTGGGGAACGTGGGCCGGGGGATAATCTCAGCACTGTTTTAATTGGATTTTGAGCCCCATGAGTTGTGGCAATAACTTCAGCTTCATAGTACTCTAGAACAGGGGAAATAAAAAGATAATCTATTGTGGAGGCACAACCCCTACCTCTAAATGTCAGCTCCGGAGGATTATTAGCTAGTGTTACCACCGCAATTTACATGCCATTAGTAAGGTTATGAGTATGCAAATGTGTTGCAAATTCCACGCCCCTGTGGCAGGTTTCCTCACTCTACAGGGCCGGGTACTGGATGTCGTGTGTTATCATTTTGCATTACAATCACCTCCCAGGCAAATACCTGCTATTTTCATACATTCTTTATAGTGGTCTATCATTAGCAATGAATTCTGATAGATTAATAAAGTTTCCATTGGGTGTCAAATAAAAATAATTATTCTAAATATATTAAATAAAGGGATACACCCCTTTTATATGATAGAACTTGAAAAATGTTGCTTTTGGAACATAGGACCTTAGTACTACGGCCAGCAGCAGTATTTCTCCAGATTGACCAGCCGGTGAGGGTCGGCCAGACTTGGGGATAGGGGCTACGTTATTGTGACATTCAAACCCGTCTATATGTAGTTCTTGGGTTGCCCATGTCTCTTGAAACATAACCATGTCCTGCTGTCTTACCAGTTTTAACCAGTCTGGATCCCCAAGCCGAGACTGAAGACCTGCCATGTTCCAGCTCAGGATGCTCAGATCAGAGTCAGCAGGGACCTTATATGGAACATGTGGACGATCAGTCTTAGTTACAGGGGGAGGGAGTACAATTCCATGGTGAGTATCAAAATGTTTCAGTGGCGTCAATAGTCAGTCCTGGGTGTTAAGTTCAGACAGGGCCTGGAACCTGTTATGTAAGATTAGGGAGGCGCACTCATATATAAGGGGTCCGGAGATTTCATCATGAATGGATAACGAAAGTTAATCACGATGCTCTCAATAGAGATTACATCATGGATGGTCTACAAAAGTTAATCACTATGCAACTACAACTATGTTCTTAGGGGACGTTCCAACCGACCCGAGTCTGCATGCCATAATAATCTCATTCAAATATGAGGGTGGAGACTTCGGCTCTTTGTTGGTCAGTTCACACATTTATTATGCCAGTCGGCCTTTGGACTCCCCCTGGTCCCTCTTAAGGGTTGGAACACCAGCCAACACAAGCACATATGGACAAGTGGCCAAGGGTAAGCTCAACACATTTGGGTTTGGCCTTAGATGGTTTCTACTTAGAGTATCTGTTATGCTGCTGCGTGGGTTGCCTGGCATTATTCCAGCATGTGTATGGTCTGAGTTGTTACTACGCTTAGGATAGAGTCGGGTCTGGGTCATCTATAGATGATATACCGCTCTTTAGATTAGATTTCGGTACTGCATTGGCTTTAGATGAAAAACATTCTCTAACTTGTCTACATCTAGTGCTTGCACTGATGACAGGGGGTCTGATAAGTGGGAGTATAGAGGGGAAAGGGACAGTAACGATGGTGATCGAAGATTGACTGTCACTATCAATAAATCCAACCCCTGGGACGGCCGTAGGTTGTGCTGTCACCGGCACTAGGCTAAGCTTTCCCACAGCTATGTCTAGATAGTCGAAATGTTCCAGCAGGTAAATGAGTTTAGAGTCTAGCAACTAATGAATTCGCTTCTACACAGTGTAAATAGCAATATTAACAAGGGTATCCTCAGCCCCTCCATTTGTCCAGTGACACCTCAGTCTGTGTACCGATAGAGCAGTGCAAGTTCCCATTTAATCCTTCCTCAGAGATACCAGTGCTTGAGGATGACTGCATCCATGCAGACAGAGAGTTACGGGAAGAGCCGATTCTGGGTGGTTGTTTCCTTTTGGTGCAAACAGGTTTCCCTCACTTCCTCCTGCATTTGACAGCTGAGATTCCCATATGTGTGGGAGTGTCAATGGTAGGTTGAGTCTCGGATGTGCTGCAGCCAGTTGGGCTAACGCTGACATGCGGGGTATTAGTGGTGCCAAGGCTGTGGAGCTGCGAGGAGTGCTGTGCGATTGCAGGTCCCAGTTCAAATGCAAAGTCGGAATAAGAAGGGGCCCCCCTCGAATGTGAACTAATCAATGGGCCCTCATTGCCCAGAGACAGACGGCGCTCTGCCAGTTCAATATTCCTTGATACAATATTAACTAGCCTTTCAAGCATGCTATTGATACTGCTGATGATGAAGTGTGCAGTTGATGTCCCAGTGCGCTTCCCTATTTTAATATTCAGAGTCAGTTTGTTGCAGCTAGAGTGGACCAAGAGGGTTAGGCCTGACAAACACTCACATCATTGCGGCTGGTAACTTGAAGTGGGGGGTGGCCCTGCCCTACCTCTTCCTGTCGCTGACCGGCGCTGATGGGCCGGCCCTTGACCCGGGCACGCCTGCGTGTCCCGCGCTGTGAGAGTGCTGATGGGCTTTTTAAGTGCCTCCAGGTGCAGCTGTGACTCGTTGGCCGCGGCAGCTGCAAGGAAAGCTGAGAGCCATAGTCCGGGACCCGGAGAAACAGCAGAAAAAGCGTCCCAAGCTGCTGGTGTGCTGGCAGGCTTTTGAAGAGCCTCCAGGCACAGCTATGGCTCGTTGGCGGCAGTGGCCTTATGGAAAGCTGGGACCCATAGTTCTGGCCCCCAATAAAGATCAGGACAAGCATCCCGCACTGCAGGGGTGCTGGCAGGCTTTTGAAGTGACTTTAGGCGCAGATGTGGCTCATTGGCAGCAGTGGCCGCAAGGAACGCTGGGACCCGAAGTCCTGGCCCGAAGAAACAGCAGGAAAAGTGTCCTAATTACTTTTATACTGCCAGGTACGATGAAACTCAGAATAATAATAGCTGATAAAGAGGGTCGGATGTGTGTGCTTTACTGTCTATATTGTATATGGCCTGGTAGTTTACGTGGGATTCCGCAGTCACCCAGGAGAATAATTGTGGGTATTCTCTCGATCACTCTATGCACTTTATGGCTTGGTGGTAATTTACATTGCTTTATGATTCGGAATGAGGTTTGATGTATGATAAACTTTTAGTGGGGCTGAGCCTTACATTTATACAGTGTTAAGTTAGCATGAGCTTTTTAGAAGTTTAAACACCATTTTACCTTTTGCTTTCTTTTGCACATGGCACACAGGTTAGTTATTGTTTCGCGTTAGGCTGAGAGTTTTGGTTCACATGAGAATAACTTGTTTTTCTACATTGCTAGACTTGCTTTGTAAGCTTAGTCTGAACAGTGAGTGCCGAGGCCTTCAAGGTTATATCAACACTGTTGCTTTTGTTCGAACTGATCAGCGCACATTCTAGACATAACATATATGCAGCTGTGGACAACTCAGATACTGGCGCCTTTAATAGTACACAGTGTAGGCATGATTGAACACACTTGGAGAACATTCGTATGCTGAGAGCTTGTGCAGAACTCGATGTGATTCACTCCTGCTAATCTCTGAGGTATGGGGTCACCGATGCAAGCCTAAGAGACCTTTTTTAGTTATTAAATAACCTTCTAGCAAGGGAGGGTGAAATATAGGTATATATTTATCCTGTTCCCATTTAGCATTATAACATGCTTTCTCCCTTTGTATTTTAGGGAATAGTAACTATGCTGACAATCTTATTTCTTATAATATGTCTGCTTGTATTAGCTAAGATGCCACACCTGAGATCACGGCGTTAAAATAAACATTTTAACCCCTTCGATGCTCATGGCGGAACGGTTCGGTCATGAGCGTCGGTTGGCCTGTGCTCATGACGGAACCATAAGCCCAATAGAACGTTCAGCACAGCGCAGGAATTTGAGCCGCACTAAAGAGGTTAAACTTGCTCGAGTCTCCCTTTACTCCCTGTTCTGGACTGGTATGAGAGTATAACGAAAGAGTGCTCAAGTTTCCCACCTTACCTGAGTTATCCTACGTCGCATGTTCCAGGTTGCCTAATCATTGGTGACTTTGCTATAGGACAAAGAGCTAATGAGACACTGATGCTAGTCTGGTAGGGGATGTTGGGTACTAAGGTGAGTTTTTGGTACACCCTAATTGGTCCACAGACAAAATATCGACTCCAAAATATCGAATGGACAAAATATCGAGTTAAAAATATCGATAATAATAAAATATCGATAACAAAAATATCGTTGGTCAAAATATCAATTAAAATAATGATAAAAAAATATCGAGTACAAAAATATCGACAAAATATATATAAATAGTCAAAGTAAAAAATGTCAATAATATGTAGAAAAAAGGTTAAAAAAATTAAAAAATGTTATTAATAGTAATATAAATTGTAGTTAATGTTTAGGAGCGGGATGTTGGGTTAATAGGGGATAAGGGTAGGGAGTAATTTAATAATAATTAATTAATTAATTAATATATGTTTGTAAATATTTGTAATTAATAATTAATTGGTAATTAATTAATATTAATTAGTTAATTAATTAATATAATTGTGTACATATTTATATTTAGTAATTAATTGGTAATTAAATAATATTAATTAGTTAATTACATTAATTAGAGTAATTTATTTATATATATAATTTTTAGTTAGTGTTAATTAATTATTTGGGAAAAAATAATATTAATTATTAAATTAAATTAATTACAGCTAATGTGCTAATATATTTACTTTATTGTTATTGTTAATTAATAATTAATTGCTAATTAAATAATATTAATTAATTTTGGGTAAAGGGGTATTTTTAGGGTTCAGGGTCAGTTTTCAGTTTTTGGGTAAAGGGGTACTTTTAGGGTTCAGGGTCAGTTTTCAGTTTTTGGGTAAAGGGGTATTTTTAGGGTTCAGGGTCAGTTTTCAGTTTTTGGGTAAAGGGGTATTTTTAGGGTTCAGGGTCAGTATTCAGTTTTTGGGTAAAGGGGTATTTTTAGGGTTCAGGGTAAGTTTTCAGTTTTTGGGTAAAAGAGTATTTTTAGGGTTCAGGGTCAGTTTTCAGTTTTTGGGTAAAGGGGTATTTTTAGGGTTCAGGGTCAGCTTTCAGTTTTTGGGTAAAGGAGTATTTTTAGGGTTCAGGGTCAGTTTTCAGTTTTTGGGTACAGGGGTATTTTTAGGGTTCAGGGTCAGTTTTCAGTTTTTGGGTAAAGGGGTATTTTTAGGGTTCAGGGTCAGTTTTCAGTTTTTGGGTAAAGGGGCATTTTTAGGGTTCAGGGTCAGTTTTCAGTTTTTGGGTAAAGGGTTATTTTTAGGGTTCAGGGTCAGTTTTCAGTTTTTGGGTAAAGGGGTATTTTTAGGGTTCAGGGTCAGTTTTGGGTTTTTGGGTAAAGGGGTATTTTTAGGGTTCAGGGTCAGTTTTCAGTACCTTATTTAATTATAGTATGTTACTATATATATATAAATAAGATTGTAAAAATTGTTTTTTATTATTTTCATTTATTATTTGATTATTATAAGTTAATGTAAGTATTTTTAAGTATATTTTAGTAATTACATTTTAATAATAATTTAATTTAACACTGTTTTTAATAAAGTCGATATTTTTTACAACTATATTATTGTAAACGATATTTTGTACTCGATATTTTTGTACTTACCTGTTTGTAGATACAAACTCGATATTTTGACTGTCGATATTTTGTCCCTCGATATTATTCCAGTGATCCACCCTAATTCACTGAGGTCCTGAGTCTCTGTGCACAGTTCTGTGACTGAGCAGAATCCCTGCAACAAACTTAAAGAAATCTTTTTCTTTAAATGCATTGTTTTTCTCTATAATTCTTGGGATGTAGAGGTATTCTTCTCTTGTGCCTTTTATGTAAAAAATCTGCGTTAAGGGCACATTTGAATAAAGAGTTGTGCAGCCAGCCGATGGAACGCTTTTTAAATAGAGCTATATGCCAAACCACTTCTTAATTTGTAAAGCGCTTTTACTTTTCTTTAGGGGGGCATACGTTATATAAGTGATTTCATGCTCTGTGTTGTTAGAAGTCTGAAAAGGAGAGCCCAATAAGGCAAGTTTTTACTTCTTTTCTAAATGAAAAGTTTACACGTTTGCTGGGAACATAACCAACTTATCCTTCATTTCTAATAATGTTATAAGACATTTACCAGCACGACTTGAGAAACCAAATATGTTTCACAGCAGGAGAGCGCAGTGGTTTCCTTGCTTTTGGGACGCATTCAATTGTTTTAACCACACTCAAAGTAACATATTGTGAACACTTCACACCCAAATATTAAAACACTTATTAACGTCGTGGTGATACCCATATGTTGAATTATCTTAAGGGACGGTAGGTAGGAGTGAAATAAATAACTGGACCGAATTTCCAGTGCAGCGCAATGTGCATAAATATAACCCCTTACACGATCCCAGGTTAGTGTGCCACAGCTACCTCTTTTGCGAGCTCTCTCTCGCTCTCTTTCCTCTGTCTCTTCTCTCTAGCTCTCTCTCTTTCAGACACACAAACCTGTGCATAGATACACTCACACACGCTCTCCATTTCCTTTCCTCAGCACATAACTGCTGGAGACAAGGGTCATATTCATGGCAAAATTACACAGCGCAGTGTGTCAAGGAAAGGGTAGGAACGAGCGGTATTTAATACAGCGCATTCCGGCATTTGACCCGGCGCTGGTGCCCATTTGGCTGCCTAGCGCCAACACATGCACACTTGCAACATGATGCAAGGGTACCTGTGCTATAAGGAGGATTGTGTTTGAGCAGGAAGGGGCACCTTCATACCCAAAAAAGGTACCCTAAGCGCCTGTATTCGCAGTCAGCAGCGCAATGATACAAGTAAATTTAAAAGAGTTAAAAGCTTGACAGTGAAGCAAAATGTGCGCGCTGCGGTCAGAAAGGTCTACCTACCAACAAGGAGAGTCCTGCTTTTAAAGGCACTTCCAAGCTTGTGAATCCTACGAGGGGACCTCTAGCCCCACAACCAATATGGCGCCCGCAAATCTGCACCGACCTGGTTTCCCCCACCCAAGATGGCGGCCTGAATCGCCGCGACGCGGTGAGCCACGAGTCCTGGATCTCCCTATATCCCGCAAAATACTGGGTGGCAAACAATTATTGTGCGAGGTAAGAATCTACAAAAAATTGTCACCCCCAAAGTAGCAGAAGTGAGAAATAAGCGCCTGTATTCACAGTCAGCAGCGCAAGGATACAAGTGAAGTTAAAAGAGTTAAAAGCTTGACATTAAAGCAAAATGTGCGCGCTGCGGTCAGAAAGGTTTACCTACCAACAAGGAGAGTCCTGCTTTTAAAGGCACTTCCAAGCGTGTGAATCCTACGAGGGGACCTCTAGCCCCACAACCAATATGGCGCCCGCAAATCGGCACCGACCTGGTTTCCCCCACCCAAGATGGCGGCCTGAATCGCCGCGACGCGGTGAGCCACGAGTCCTGGATCTCCCTATATCCCACAAAATACGGGGTGGCAAACAATTATAGTGCGAGGTAAGAATCTACCAAAAATTGTCACCCCCAAAGTAGCAGAAGTGAGAAATAAGCGCCTGTATTCGCAGTCAGCAGTGCAATGATACAAGTGAAATTAAAAGACTTAAAAGCTTGACAGTGAAGCAAAATGTTTGTGCTGCGGTCAGAAAGGTCTACCTTTGAGGGGTGATGCCCTAAACCGGTCCAAGGATGCTTGTTTCTGGCCCAGGGAGGAACTGGCTTGGCAGTTCAGGCTGGACTGTTCCCATGAGGTGCAAGGTCAAGACTGATTTGCTTATTCCTTGGTCTAAACTGGGGTGTCATGGTGAGCAAAAGAATGATGGATTTACCCAGATATATTGACAGGGGGTGAATGTTTGATTTGCTCTGCATTCTCTCCATTATCTGTCTGTATTTTGCTATGTGGCCCTCAGTGTGTTGTCACTATGTCACTGGATTCAAGCTAGCCTGGCAGATGTGGGGTGATGCCCCAAAACCAGTCCCAGGCTGCCTGTTTCCGTTCCAGGGAGTACCTAGCTTGGCAGTTTGGGCTGGACTGTTCCAATGAGGCACAGGGTCAAGACTGATTTGCATATGGCTGGCTCTAAACTGAGGTGGCATGATGAGCAAAAGAGCAACGGGCCTGATTCACATAACTAATTTAAGATAAAATCTGTATTCTCCTAATTTCTGTGAATACCAAAATGAGTAAGTGCCTTCTGTGAATACCAAAATGATAAGTGCCTTCTGTGAACACAAAAATGATTGTAAGTTTGGGATTTTGTCTTAAGTTAGTTCTGTGGATTTAACCCAAATCTATTATTTGGGGATGGATTTTTGATTTTGTCTGCATTCTGTCCATCATCCTGTGTATTTTTATTTTTAAAAGTTGGCATTTTCTTACTTTAACCATTCTGTACCTCTTCCTGTTCCTAGAATACACCTCTGGTTTGCATGACAGTGGGGCCTTGTGAATTTATACACAGGGAGCTGCAGTGTGTCTTGCATATCCTGATAGTCCATCATCAGGCTGATGGTCTTCCTGTGCTAGAGTGGTGGGAGGAGATGACACTTGCATCTGAATAAGGTTGTGCCTGTTCCCATACAAAGAGCTGCCTACCCCCCTGTAGAATTTCTGGAGCTAGGGCTAGAAAGGGCAGGATCGTGTGTAATACAAATATCTTTCTTTGAAGTATCCCTACCTCAAAGGCTAAAATGGGTATAAGTAGTAGAGTTGTGACATCGTATACACATAACGCTTCTGGACTGTGGACATTCAACCAATTAAGAAGAGCTGTTGTGCTGCCAGGAGGGACTGCCACTTAGCTGCTTGCTTTGCTGGGTTAACCTCTACTTCTTTTCTGGGAGTGCAAGGACTTGACTTTGCTCTCTGCATCCTGCTTTCTAAAGTTTCTATAAGGGCTTGAGTTGAGCTTGTCTCCTGTTGGAAGTCTCAGGGCCATCAAAAACATTACCTGCAGCCCCATAGGCTCCTCTGCTGAGAAACCTACTCAGCCAAGTGGTACCAAAACCATTTCCTAGGCCCTTGGAAGTTAGCTTGCTGTGATCAAAAGAAGAAACCAGCCCATCAACTTCGAGAGTTACTTCAGAACGAGTAACACACTTCGACACCGCCCTGCTGCCTGCATCAGTGCTGTGGTCCCCGTTGAATGCACCAACTACAACAGAGAACGCAAGCCCTGATAATGCTGCAACACCTCCGAAGAACCACCGCAGAGGGAGTCCTGAGTACTGCATCACCAGAGTCTGTTGATTCTGACTCTGACTCCACCATTGGACCGGTTTCCAAGTGGTGTTACATTGACTCTGTGAGATTGATGCCTCGCAGCTTAACCCTCAATGCTTCATCGATACCGCACCACCTGCAGAACTGACGCCTTGAACCAACCGCCACATCACCCCCCTGCAGCACACAACGACCCTCAGCGTCACTGGCTCAATGACTCTGCATTGCCTCCAGGAAGCGACACCCCAGTTGCTTTAATGATTCCTACCTTTGTTGCACAATGCACATGCCAATGACTTGCATCGCCGTAAGGAACTGATGTCGCACCCGTCTACGCGATGCCTCATCTTCCTGTGCTGTGTAACATCTTTGTTTCTCAACAGTTCCAAGGTACTGTACTGGGGTCTGTATGAATCAGTCACAGGCCTGTGCTCCCCCGCGGTTGGTCTGAACTTGTGGGTTCTACTCTGTCAAGCACATCGAGATAGCCCCGACCTGAACTATTGTGTTCAGGGCACTATAATTGCATTTAATCTTTAAAAATGTATATTTTGACTTGTGTGTATTGGAGTTTTGTCGTCTTGGCCTTGTTTTACTCAAATAAATATTGACTATTCTTCTAAACTTTTGTGGAGTACTTTTGTAGTGTTTTCACTGTGTTACTGTATGTGTGTTCACAATTACTTTAGACATTGCCTCTTTAGTTTAGCCTGATTGCTCTGGGCCACTCTATCAGAGGGTGCCATCACAGGGGGAAACACAAGGTCTAACCACATTCTTGTAAATATGGTGCAGCCTTGTGTTTCAGAAGTGGCGGAGAGAGACATTAAGCCTCTCTCCGTCACTTCCTTCCCCTTAGGGGCCGATGTACAAGGAGTTAAGGCCGCGATAGCATGTTATTGATGCTACAGCAGCTTTTTATCGCAGTATTTACATGTTGCCGATAACCGTTTTTTGGATCACCAGTTTTGTTAGCCGGACCTAATGAAAAGGAGATGCAAGGTAGGCGTTCCGTTGCAAAAACTGCCGCTAATCCCTCTTCGCAATATTTATAAGGATTTTTTTGTATGGTGCAAAACCAATAAAACGGCCTCTAACTCCAGTTAGAGGCACTTTTTTAAGACCCGCAAATAGCTGGTCTTCAAAATGGTGCAAACACTTGGAGTCTCATTTCAGAAGGTTTTGAAGCTGGACAGCGCTGCAAGGAATGGTGTTGCGCTGACCTAAAACAAAACTACAGGGCAGGAATGCGCACCATAAGTAAGTTAGGGTGCATTTCGGGCCTAATTCCTGAAAAGTGTTGCAGCGCTGCGACAAAACAGCACTGCAACACTTTTCACTGCGTCCTTCTAGCGACACCATGGATGCTCTGTACTTACTGTACGGTATGCCATGTTGCAATAAATTACTGGAAACCTGACATATCTGTCAACTCAAAAGTCACGCATTGCTGCAGTTGTGTCACAAGCATGATGCAACTCCAGCATCGCATGGGGCCAGCCAATCACTGTGGCACTGCGTCACCCTTATGTCTACCATGAGGCAGGTACTGACACAATGGCGTCCTTCAATTGTTGTAGTGAAATCTGATGGATTTAACTACGCCACTCCTATGAGGCTTTGTTGCGTGGAAACGCACACCCTGCATACATCATACCAAGGTAGCGCATATGCCTAGATGCGTCACTTTGCAAATACGGCGCAACGTTGTGCAAGAATCATGCTGCAAGTACGTCAAGAACAATATGCTCTGAAGGGGCTCATGAATAAGCCCCCTGTCTTTTTCCCCTAAGTTGGCGCACAATGGCTGCCATGTGCCAACGCAGGCACCCTTGCACCCTGGTGAAAGGGTGACTGTGTTTCAGAGTTGATTAATGTTGTGACTCCAACTCTTCTCTAGACGTCTGC
Organism: Lissotriton vulgaris; assembly: GCF_964263255.1. Lineage (NCBI taxonomy): Eukaryota > Metazoa > Chordata > Amphibia > Caudata > Salamandridae > Lissotriton > Lissotriton vulgaris. The sequence continues at coordinate 1,409,089,943 of NC_141693.1, read as the reverse complement.
AGGTGGGGCTGGATTAGTGGAGGGTGGGAGGGAACCATTTGGCCTACTTTGATTGTTGTTTGCCTTGTCTTTTTCTTGAGGGGTGCCAAGCTGTTGGCGTAGTTGGCGATCCATCTGTAGAGGTTGCGCGCTGCGGTGTTGGCGTCTGTTAGCGTTGGCGGAGTGGTGGTGCTGAGGAAGTTGACGGAAAGTTCTTCTGTGGCCTTGATCGACCCGCAATGGGGGTAATGATGGGTATTGTGTACGGTGGGCGTGGTAAAGGTGTAAACAATGATGGTCAGTACAGGAGAGTCCTGTGGTGTGGCTGTCATTGTATTTCCGACTGGAGGAGAAGACGGGCTTGAGTGTGTGTCAGGCTATGTGGGCTGGTGTGGTGACTATCTGCTTGAGTCCGATGTTGGCGAGGTTCCCTAGGAGGGAGGTGGTGTTCTGGTCACTGGGGTTGTCCATGTGGATTTTGAGGTCTCCAAGTAGGATGTAATCGATGGAGGGGAGAACCTGGAGTGCGGTGAGGTCTACAATGGCATTGGTGAATGGGGGTTTATGGCCTGCAGTGCCTGTAGATGAGGGTGCCGTAGAGGGGAGTGTTGGGTTTGGTCCAGATCTGGAAGTGGAGGTGTTACATGGTCACCATTCGGTCATTAGAGTGTGTGGTCAATCAGAGTGTGTGTTTTCCAGACAATGGCAATGCCTCCTCCTGGCCGCTTGGGATGGTTGTGTGAGTGAATTTGCTGCTGTCGTTTATGTGGATGGTGATGGCGATGTCCAGTCCGGAGCAAAGGTTGGTCCAGGTATCCTTGAAGAAAGGGATGTCTGAAGAAGTGGCGTTGAGGATGTCCCAGATGTCTGCTGCGTATTTGTGGAGTGACCACATGTTGAGGAGGATGCAGTTGAGCTGGTCTGCTTTGCTGTGGTGCAGTTGGAGGTGCTGGCGTACTGATGTCGCAGAAGGTGCGTTTGCAGTTTCAACAGGCACAGGGTGCAAGAGAATTCTAGAGTTTTTGCTAGATGGCAGGGGATGTGGTCTCCAGGGTTGATGGCGAAGACGGTGCTGGTGTCATAGCAGTGTAGTGTCCGAGAGGAAGGGTCCATGGAGCAGCACGTGGTCCAGGGACTGACGGACACAGACGGTCTTGCCTTTGGCACAGCAGTGGTATGCTCGCTGCACATGGCCCCACAGCGGCTGCCATTATGTAGTGCTGCATGCGGACTGGACAACTGGGAGGAGGGAAACGTGTGAAAGAAACCTGGACGGGGCTGGGTTGCGAGGGGGGAGTGGAGATTGCAAATATATATATATTTAATTCTTAACTTCAGGACGGGTCCTGCATCTTCTGTGCTCCTGCTCTCCTTAGTCTACTTCCAGGAACAGAAAGCAGGCAGCCAGGCTCCCTCCCAAAAGCCAATCAAAATGCTGCAATGCAGCGTTGTGATTGTTCTTGAGCGCTGTGCCAAGGCGTTCAGCCAGGGGCTGGCGGGGTGGGCATGTTCACCATGTAGGCTGTAATGTAGCCTTCATTGTGAACATGGATGTGCGCATAACTGCTTAGGGGGGGCCTGAGAGAAGAATACAATCTTCCTTGGTATTAGTAATTATCTCTGGCTCAATACAACCAAAGGTACATGATGACTCACAATACGAATCTACAAACGACAATAGGTATAAGGAACACAAGAAGTATAAGCAACAGCATGTCACTTATTGGTCAGGTGTCAGGATCTAAACCTCAGTAACGTTAAGTAACATGACAATCGTGTGTGGTGTTCCCCAGGGCTCTTCACTTTCCCCTCTTTTGTTTAATTTATACATCTACCCCCTCATTTTTATGTTGCTGCAGCTCGAGGTCCCGGTGTTCAATTACACCGACGACCTCCAGCTAATCTTTAATCTCTTCCATTCTCCCTCATCCGCCCAGAATGTCCAAACTGTCATGTTGTTCATTCAGGACTGGATGAACTGCAACCACCTCAAACTCAATCCAGACAAGACAGAGCTGGTCTGGGCCGGAGGTGGTTGCAGTCCCTGGTCTCCGTCCCATTGGCCCCCTTCACTTGGTGCTCCCCCACTCCCAGTTCCCAAAGTTAAAACTCTCAGCATTCTTCTTATCTCCCAACTTTCTGTTCACTCTCAGGTTAGTTCTGTTGTGTCCTCTTGTTTCTTTTCCCTCAGGACAATCAGTAAGATCTCCCGCTTCTTTTCCCTCCCGGCTCTAAAAATCATTGTGATGGCAATGGTGCTCTCACGCCTTGATAATGGCAACATAATCTATAATGGCGCGCCGGCCTATGCTATTCACCGCCTGCAACTAGTGCAGAACCAGGCTGCTCGCCTGATTCATGGCCTGCCCAAATTTCACTGTGCCACCCCCCTACTGCAGGCACTACACTGGTTGCCTGTGAGAGAGCGAGCCTTATTCAAACTTGGCTGCCTCACCTTCCAGGCCAGAATGGGCACCGCCCCTGAGTTTATATGCTCTGCCATCAAGCCCTACATGCCGGGTAGAGAACTCCCTTCCACCCACATGGCACTCCTGACCACTCCACGTTTCAAAAAGAAGAAGGCTGGTGGAGCAAAATTTGTTGTCCTCGCCCCAGCTTTCTGGAACTCCCTCCCTGTGGGACTTCGCACTTCACCTTCCTACACAGAGTTCCGGAAAAACCTTAAAACCTTACTTTTCTCCCGAGCTTTTGCTGCCTAATCTCCCCTTGCCACTGACGTTGGTCGTAATCTGATAAGCACCAGGAAACCGCTTGGTAAAAGCGCGCTTAATAAATGTTTTTAAATTCAAATTCAAATTCAAATTCTCTCTAAGAGTCCATTACAAGGGCCAATAGGATTTGGAAATTGGGAATATTTGGTTCAGAATGGGGTCCAAAGGAAGCCCTGGAAGAAATCACAGAAAGTTCTGCATGTGGCCTTAAAAGAAGTCTGAAGTCCTCTCTGTCCCCTCGTCCTGGGCAATCGGTATGTTATAATCCATGAGAGTACATCGTCAACTCCCATTTTGGTACGTCATCAATAACAAACTATTGTATTTGTTTTAACAGTTCGTAAAGTTGCAAGTTACATTTCAAATGGGAACATCATAAGAACATAGGAACATCGTCTCGGTCCCACACTCATAGATAAAGACAACAGTCCATTGTTTGTCTACTGAGTTCTCATGTGCTCATCATTTGCCATTCGTTCTCAGGCAAAATAACTAATATTGTTACAAGAATGTATCTTTTCTGACAGTAACAAATGCAAGAATACCTGCAAAGAAAGCAAGTCAGCAGTTCAGACATTAAATCTATAAAAGGACAAATCTATACAGGTATGCATATTCAAACATACATTGAGCATAAGATTCTTGAATACTTTAGTTCAATCAGCATTATTTAATTAATATGCATTAGGTAATCATGTTGCACAATGCTATATTTGCCTATCTTCTACATTTTCATAAGTTTATACCTATAACTTTAATGAATAAATTGAAAAAACATTTTTGTTTAACCCAATTCAGTATAAGGCACATGTAAGGATCTTTTAAAGCTGAGAACGACATTTCTAGCAGTTACACAGAAGGAATTACACACTCTTATAATTCAAGTGAAAGGCTTCCGCAATGAAAAGAAATGATGTTTTAAAGTGAATTACACATTGCAGATGTCTCATTATTCAGTATATTACGTGTTATTATTCCTCAATCCTTTTTAGTAGTAACAATTATATAAATGCATTACTACACGCAAGTCACTTTATTAGAAAATACTTTTCATTTAGACACATCTTTTATTACTAAAGACATGCTCTATATTATTCATCAAATGCATTTTCTCTCGACATTAATAAGATGTTCTATCTTAAAACTTAGCTCAAAATGACGACTTACTGCATCAGCAGTATCAAGTGTAGCATGTGTCAGAATCATGATGATACATAGGATTCCAGTGCAAAGTGCACAGTCATTTTACTTGTCAGGTACCAGTCGTATTTAAGTTTTAGTGACATGCTAACAGTGGACACATTTATGCTGCTCCATATGAAGGTCAGACCATGGCACTCACAAAGCCAGGGTGGCTGGGATGATCAGCCCTCATTAGATATGGAAATATAGCAACTTCATCCAGATTTTATGGGAACTCCCATCCCGCTAACGGATTATACACCGACACTGAGAGAGAGAGCTCCTCAAGGAAATCGCAAGGCACTTGTCATCATGATATCAATCAATCAATCAATCAATCATGGCATTTGTAAAGCGCGCTACTCACCCGGAAGGGTCTCAAGGCGCTGGGGGGGTATGTTACTGCTCAAACAGCCAGGTCTTGAGCTGTTTCCTGAAGGAGAGAAGGTCCTGGGTTCGCCGAAGGTGGGTGGGGAGGGAGTTCAAGGTCTTGGCTGCCAGGTAGGAGAAGGATCTTCCTCCGGCGGTGGCTCTGCGGATGTAAGGTACGGTGGCGAGGGCGTGGCTGGTTGATCGCAGCTGGCGGGTGGGCGTGTAGAAGGTCATGCGGTCGTTGAGGTACTTGGGGCCCAGGTCGTGGAGAGCCTTGTGTGCGTGGGTCAGGAGTCTGAACGTGATTCTCTTGCTGAAGGGGAGCCAGTGCAGGTCTTTCAGGTGTCCAGTGATGTGGCTGTGTCGGGGGATGTCCAGGATGAGTCGTGCGGAGGCGTTCTGGATGCGCTGGAATCTTTTTTGAAGTTTGGCTGTGGTTCTGGCATAGAGGGTGTTCCCGTAGTCCAGTCGGCTGGTGACGAGTGCCTGGGTGACGGTCTTCCTGGTTTCAGTGGGGATCCATCTGAAGATCTTGCGGAGCATGCGCAGAGTGTTGAAGCACGAAGATGAGACGGCGTTGACTTGTCTGGTCATCGACAGGGAGGAGTCCAGGATGAAGCCCAGGTTGCGTGTGTGGTCCGTTGGCTTGAGAGCGGTGCCCAGAGCCGGGGGCCACCAGGAGTTGTTCCAGGTGGAGGGTGATGATCCCAGGATGAGGCCTTCTGTCTTGTCTGAGTTCAGTTTAAGGCGCCTGTTCCTCATCCAGTCGGCGACGTCTTTCATCCCTTCGTGTAGGTTGGCTCTGGCGGTGGTGGGGTCGTTGGTGAGGGAGAGGATCAGCTGGGTGTCGTCGGAGTAGGAGATGATGTTGAGTTCGTGTTGGCGTGCGATGGCTGTGAGGGGGCTCATGTAGACGTTGAAGAGGGTTGGACTGAGTGAAGATCCTTGTGGTACGCCGCAGATGACTTCGGTGGCTTCAGATCTGAACGGGGGAGGCGGACTCTCTGGTTTCTTCCGGCGAGGAACGAGATGATCCACTCCAGTGCTTTCTCTCGGATTCCGATTTTGCTGAGGCGCTTCACTAGGGTCCGGTGGCAGACGGTGTCGAACGCCGCAGAGAGGTCCAAGAGGATGAGGGCCGCTGTTTCCGCGTTGTCGATCAGGGTTCTGATGTCGTCGGTGGCTGCGATTAGGGCGGTCTCGGTGCTGTGGTTGGCCCGAAACCCGGACTGCGAGGGGTCAAGGGATCCATTCGTCTCGAGGAAGGTGGCCAGCTGTCTGTTGACGGTCTTCTCGATGACTTTGGCCGGAAAGGAAAGGAGCGAGATGGGACGGTAGTTCTTGAGGTCGGTGGGGTCCGCCGTTGGTTTCTTCAGGAGGGCGGTAAGCTTAGCGTGCTTCCAGCTCTCCGGGTGGAGTTGATGATGTCCCGGAGATGGGGTGCGATGATGGCGTCGACTTTGTTGAAGACGTGGTGTGGGCAGGGGTCGGTTGGTGATCCGGAGTGGATGGAGTTCATCGTGCGGGTGGTGTCTTCAGTGTTGATCGGGGTCCAGTTGCAGAGAGTGGTGGTGGCGGGCGTTGGTTCGGTGGTAGGGTGCGTGGTCTGTGCGTTGAAGCTGTTATGTATGTCGGCGTTCTTGCGGTGGAAGAACGTGGTGAGTGAGTTGCAGAGGTCTTGCGAGGGAGTGATGTCGTTGCTAGATCCACTAGCAAGACAGATCCAGATGTATCTCAAGCCTGTCTTTGTAGGAAACACCTTACTAGCCCATTAGGAATGGGACTATAATAACTATTGGTGGCTTCTGACTAAGGGAATTTACCTTCCCACTCTTTGAACACTAAACAAGATGCAGCTACTGTATGTCTAGACTAAGAGCCCTGAGCTGTTGTCTGTTTGTCCTCCCAGTTGATATGGTTTTGTGTAGAGATGAAGGGTTGGAAATAGGGAATTAAACCACCTAAATGTGCTGTCTGAAGGACTATTGGTAATGAAATATTGTAATGTCAAATATGCTACACTGTTTTTTTAGTTGCTACACAGATAAGAAGACCAAATTTAAATGTGGGGGTTTCTGGGAGGACAGATGTGAGGTATTTAAATTGTAAAGGAATATCATGTGAGGATTCTGGAAAAAAATTTGGAGAGAAAAAGAGTTTGCCAGCTTGCTGGGTGGCAGCTCTCTCCTTGTCTCTGCCAAAATTTCATCAATAAATAAAACTTTACATTCTCAAACAACCCTGCATGTGTAGCTAACTACTTTTTTTCAGTAGATTATAAACCTGTCAACCCAATTTTAAGGTCACCTGGCCCATCATGATCCCACTCTCCTGCTTTGATGATGAAGCCAGGGTTTAAGGACAGAGTCAACTCCTACAATAACAGAAAACAGGCTCTAAAGTAGTAGTCAATCCATATCCCTGGTTCTCCAGCAACTCGCCCACCAAGTTTTGATCTGTAATCTTTACCCTCTTTTTTTGCTGAGGAGTCATATGGGCAAAAACATTTCAGCAATCTACACTATGATTGGACTTCAGCAAGGTCATCCTGCTTATAACACACAGAATTAAAGTCCCATAATGGTTAGCTACACGTGCTTCCTGACTACCTTTGAGCAAACTTAGTCTACCTCCCTTCATGTTGATTTCACTTGCACGCTCTCTACTTATAACTACTACAGTGCTTTCTCATCATTAGGGAAACATAATATACAACAAGGCCCTAATGATCATCTTCTTGAACGTTAAAGATGTCATGCACTACAAAAAAAGGAAAAAGTCCCTATCCTACTTAAATTCATTCTCACCAGACATAGCGCACCTCCAGGAAACACAACTCGCAACTCTGGTAACTAAAAAACGTAAGGAGGAATGGGTGGGGAAAGTATACTGTTCGTCTAAGACCTCATTATCTGCCAGACTAGATACCGCTCCCAAGCGCATAGGAAAGGAGGAGTAACCATACTTATGCGAAAGGCACTCAATGCATTTCTCACATTCATGGACAGAACCTGAAGGGTCTTTCTACAACTTCACATGTTCCATTAAACGATGATAGTTGAATCTGTAAATGCTCCAGTGGGGGACATAGGTATCTTTTTCAATATCAAAATATTATTGCAATCCTTACAGCAAGGCAAAACATTAATAGGGGGTACTTGACTCCTTTACAGAACCACGTCCTTAGAAGGTCACAACTCCTCATCAAAAATGTCATTCAAGACTCAGTGGTGGATCCTCGAGGGAGTCCTGCGGGGGAGGGGCAGAGTGGGGGGTAGTAAACTCCAGCATTTGGCTGAACTGAGTTAAGTAAATAAATGAACCAAATTACATTATGCGCACTGCATCGCCGACTGGTGTTGCAGTGCCCCTGCGCCTCGCAGCACTCCCTCAAGGAGCCGCCACTGTGACAAGACTTCTCGCTGGCTGACCCATGACGTTTGTTGCACACAGCATACTAGGGCTATATGTTAATATTGTGTGTGCACGGCATGTGCACCTGTATAGAGTTCTACCTAATGAAACGTGCCTTGCTACCAAAGGTCATGAGCTTGGACACTGCACCCTGTATTGTGTCAGATCATGATGCAATTACAATCTAAGTGAATCTTGGCTGCAGTAGTTATCAAGAGGTTCTTGGGGGTTAACCATGTCATATTATAAGTTAGATAAAGATAGGAACACTGTCACTCTTATCTGACTTCTTACCTACAAGAGAATGATGGTGTGGTCACATCTTTGCAAGTATTATGGGTTGCAGGTTAAGCTACAGCAAGAAGAGATTTAATGAGAGACTCTCCTATACATAAGAAACAGATAACCCTACAGCAGACACCCCAGATGCTCAGCATAAAGGCAATCCTTATACACATATGGGACAACATTTTGAGCATTATGACCTCAGCGGAATAGAGCCTTGGTCACGAGGATTACGGGTGCATCTGTCTGTGGTTGACACTGCGTCTATTTAACAAATAGGTGCAGCTTTGCTATCCTGGCTCCTTCCTTCTGTTTTTACTCCATATATGCTCATGTCAACAATGATAATATTCCTAAAATAAGGAGAGAACACCTCATACAATGCAGGATACACTGCACAATTATTGTTCTCCACATGATGTCATGTACACATAGCCAAATTAAGCCAAAGCAGCAAACAACAATCCCCAAACAAGTCCTGAGCGGAAGTGGAACTACTCTTCATGTCCTTTGAATATTCAAGTCTAATTCGTACCTCTTCTCAAAAGGGAGGGTGCACCAGAGATAAAGTAAAATGCATCTGAAAATTTCCGTGTAGTTTCTTTATTCTTCAAATTGTCACATTCTGGACAACAGCCAACACGTTTCATTCCATACAATGGAACTTTGTGAGGGGTGAAAACAATCAAATCTGGACAAACATCAATAAATACAACAGATAAAAATACACCATCATTATTATCTCTGGTGCACCCTCCCTTTTGAGAAACTGTTTGATCCTGGATGCAAGTGGAGCCATATTGCGGCGGGTTCCGGAGGTGTTTTGCACAGAGCTTTTGAATGATCTTTGAATAGGGTTATTGTGCGGGACCTATAGTCAGCCCCTTTTGTGCCTTTGTATATATACTAATTCATACATTGAGGAGTGCAATTCAATGGCTGCTCCAGGATAATTCAAGTTGTATGCACAGGTTTACTGTTTAGGTGGTCAAAAGTCTGGTCACAAGTTGTGGATATCATTTTACTGCCAACACCACAGAACTTCAAGGTCACAAAAAAGCTACTACCCATGCAACTTCCAGACAGTCGACTAAGAGAGACAGGCTATGAAACCATTCCCCACATACACACATGGGACTATAAAACATGTTTTGCAGTGTATCACAGCAAGAAAATGCAGTGGAACACCTACACTTAGCCCCTTTTTTTTCTTTTGTCCTCATATGCCATTAAGCAGTTCCAGAGATGTTCGATGACCACTGTGGCCCCCTGACTGATTTGCACCACCGTAAACCCTCTGGTCCAAATGGAAAGCACTTTACATAGAGCCACTTGTTTTCAGTCTGTCCCATTTTACTAGCTGGGAGGCCGTCTGGACTATCCCAAGTAGTTAAGTATTTCCATGTATAGGCTTAATCATTGGACATGGTTCTCAATTGGTTATAAATGATCAAGCCAGGTCTTACATGCTATCCAAAACTGCTTCTTCTTTCCACTGTTATTTGTCGCCCTGGCTGTGTCCAATTTACCTACATATTTAATAGCATTTGCCCAATCTAATAAAGTAGGAGATACAGATTTAATCCAATGCTTGCAAATTTCTCTCTGAGCCACCATAATAAGATATAAACACAACTTATTTTTATCCAATGATAATATCTTATAACTTGGAAGTAAACCAAAAAAATACTAATAAGATGCTCACCTCTATTTCAAAACCAAATATTTCCACCATACCTCTAGTAACTGAACTCCCAAAAAGATTTAACACTGGGCAACTTATGAACATGTGCTCATCATCTGCTTTATCCAACAGACATTTTGGGAGGCAGGGCACTGCACCTTTCGCAAACTTGGAAAGCTTGTATGGTGACCAGTACACTCTGTGGAGACAAAAACATATGATTTCTTCTTAAATTGGCAGCATTTACAGTAGAATATAGTAGGTCATAAGATACTTGCCTTAATATTTCTGTACAGGAACCCAGCAAGCACTCTCCCCACAATTGTGTTGGAAGGGTAAAATCTTCATCTGCCAATTCGATAAGAAGCCAATTTAGATTTGCCGCTTTTTTCTTGTGCTGTTGGTTTTTATTTAAAATTGACTCCATCTCGTTTGTTTTGCCGACTTGTAGAACCACTTGATTGTTGATTTATTTGGATATACTTAAATTTGGTAAGTTGTTTTTTTCGTTATCTCCTGAAGAACTTCCCATGGTAGCAAACTACCGTCAGGTATGAGTTGAGTCCATAAAATTGATCCCCGCTGCTTTAAGTGGTACCACTAATACATCTTTAGTCCTTTCGGGAGACCCTGGTGTGTCCCATATAGGAGCAATTGCACTGCATTACCTTATCTTAAAAAGTTTCCTCACTTTGTACCAAGTACTGGCCAAGTCTTTTAAAATCTTTAAACGGACCTCCTTAAAAAAGCGTGGATCTCCAAATTTATATAGAAAAGTCCACCCTTTACATTTTGCAACATTGTCTTTAACATTTTACCTATGTCAGAGCTATTTAGTTCCCACATAAGCATTTCCCCTGCTTTTAATAGGAATACCCATGTATAAAATATCAGATCCGGAGCACATAGCCCTCCCTTATTTTTCCTCCGTTGTAACTTTTTATACTAAATGTTAATTCCTTTAGCAGCCCAAATATAGGAGTTTATCCTTCACTGAATTTTCATCAATCCAGGTTCTTTAAATGCTAGTGGTATATTTTGAAAAAGAAAAAGAAATTTTGGCTGGAGCTTCATTTTGACCAGGTTGACCCTACCAATTATAGTCAAAGGTAGATACACCCAGTTTTTCAAAAATTCTGACAATTCTTTGTCTGCTCTAAGTAATTTTATGTTAATTAAATCATTGATATTTTGAGTGATTCTGGTGCCCAGGTATCTTTTTTCTTTTTTTAAGGAATAATTAGTAGGCTGCACGTCTACATTCCATGCATTCAGTTTTAGACTGATTTATCTTGTATCCCGAGAACTTCCAAAAATACTCCGCTAAGTTGTATATACAGGGTATGGCCATTTCTAAATCGGATGTAAAAATCAGCATATCATTTGCATATAAAAATACTTTTTCCCCCAATTTTTACACTTAAAAGAGGGAATATGGTCAAGCCTTCTGATCTTTTCGGCGAGCGGTCCAATATACAAATTAAAAAGCAAGGGTGAAAGGGGGCATCCCTGCCCTGTCCCTCTTTGAATTGGTATTGGGAAGGAGAGGTTACTATTTAATAATATCCTTGCCATTAGGGTGTGATAGATTAACGAAATTGCCCTAAAAAAAATTTCACCCAAGTTATGTTTATTTAAAATAACGTTTAAATATTACCTATTAAATCGGTCAAACGCTTTTGTGGCATCAATAATAGCCATTGGGAATTTATATAAAGAAGCCATATCTATAGCCCCAATTAAATTATATGATAAATCCTGAATGCATCTACCTCTCACAAATCCCTTTTGATCCTCATGTATTAAGTCATTTATAATCCCATTCATTCTCTCTGCAAAAGTCTTAGTAAAGATTTTATATTCCAAGTTCAGCAAAGAGATCGGTCTATATGAATCACAATGTCGAAGCGACTTAGAAGGTTTCAAAATTAGTGCTACCAATGCCTCATCCCAAGAAGGTGGCAATCTTCCCCTTTTTTTAAAGATATGGGAAAATAAGCTGTCCAGTACCGGTATAAGAACCTCTTCTAAAATTCTGTACAGTTCTGCTGGAAGACCATTGGGTCCTGCCGCCTTTCCCTTTTTCCCTGAATCTATTGCCATTTTAATTTCAGTTTGACTTATTGGTCTACTAAGATTATCAGACTTTACATCAGTGATTTTTTTGATGGGAATATCCTCAAACCATGCTTCGATATGTTGAGCCTGTAATATTAAGTCCTCTCTGTAAAATTTATTAAAATGATCGAAAAAGGCTTCTTCAATTTCTTGCGGCATTTTGCATAATTTCCCAGTATTTTCACAAATTATTTCTTTTATATTAGCTTTAGTCCAATCGTTTCTAGTCTTCCTAGCTAGAAGACGGCCACAACCTTATCCATATTCAAAATTAGCTAACTTACTTGCTTCCCACCTTTTTTGATGTCTGGCATCGAACAGCTCGACCGGCTCTGATCTATGTGATTGTAAGGCATCTTCCTGAGCGGTAACTTCATTTTCTAGATCCTGAATTTTGCATTCAAAATCTCCTATTTCTGCCTTATATTTCTTTTGTCTAGTAATTACCCATCAAGAAAGCTTTATAAGCGTCCCATACCTACCGATCAAGAAAAGCTTTATAAGCGTCCCATACTATTTCCATGGATGCAGTTTCCAAATTAGTCTGAAAATAGCTTACTGTTTCAGTTGTTAAAATGGTAATTACATGCTGATCTAACAAAGTTACACAATCTAGAGTCCATCTCTTGTTGATCAAATTGTTTGGAAGTTTCAAAGATAGTATGACTGGAACATGATCTGAAAGATATCCCCCTAAATGTTTTATCTTCTTTACCTATACTCTCAACTCAACTTGGATGGACAATTCATCCGACCCAGATCTAGTGATAGCAGTCCCAAGAGGTTTCTCTATCTACAGATGCGATAGACAGCCTAAAAAAGAGGGCGGATTAGCGATTATCACCCGGGACTCACTTAATGTGAGAATTACGGCCATCCCGTCACCCTCTTGTGAAGCCCTGCAATTCGCAATTAAGTTATCCCCTTCCAACAATTTCAGAGGGATCCTCGTATATAGACCACCTGGACCACGAGCAGATTTTATCTCGGATCTGAGCTCAACCCTGGAATCACTGGCTCTGGAAGACTCTCTAACAGTTCTGGGTGGTTTCAACTTTCACCTAGACAAACCAGAGGACAGGGATACTTCATCCCTAATCTCGGATATGAAGACTTTTGGTCTTCCCCTTCTGGTCAACTCTCCTAAGCATGGCGGTGGCCACACACTGATTGACATCTTCTCCAATCTGGAGGAAATCCACATAACCCAAATCATCCCTTTCACCTGGTATGATCACCATGCCATCCTGGCCTCAATTATCATTCACGAAACCTCCACCCCCAAAATATTTGTCAATTCCCGTCAACCGTGCCTGGCCTGGAATTACATATACAGTCCCAGTCTGAAATTGCTACTTGGTAATTCCAGCCCTACTATCTCTGCCGACCCCAACATTGCCACCACACAATTCCATGACTGGCTGGGTACTGCCGCTAACTCACTGGTTCCCACTAAACACATTACCCGAAACAGACTTGCCCCCTCTGCACCCTGGTTCTCTGAAGAGCTAAGAACCCAGAAACAACTCTGCAGGAATAAGGAGAGGCACTGGCGGAAGGCCTATAGCGAAGACACCAAAACTCGCTATAAGGAGACGTTGGTTAAATATAAAACCATGATCAGTGATGCTAAGAAGAAATTTTTTAGTGAACGGATAGAACTAGCCAAAAATTCCTCCAAGGAACTCTACGATACCACCAAGCAGCTAGCTGGTTACTCCCCTGATCTGAACGCACCCCCCTCCCAATTTTTCTGTGATGCCTTGGCCACCTTCTTTTTAACGAAGGTCAATGACATCTTCTCGGCTTTTTCAAATAACACCAATTCCCCCTCCCCTCCATTATCTACACTTCGACTCATTCTGGAACTAAGTTCACCCATTTCACAGATATCACCAACGCCCAAACTGCAGAAATCATTACCACAATCAGAACAGGTTCTGCACTTGATCCTTGTCCTTTTAAAATTCTCCCACCCATCATTGATGTGCTTATACCTGCCATCACCCTAATCTGCAACACTATGTTCAGAACAGGTATCTATCCAGACGCCCTCAAAAAAACCCTCCTTAAACCTTTATTAAAGAAGCCACACCTTGATAAGGACGAATTGAAAAACTACCGCCCAATTGCAAGCCTTCCATTCCTGGCCAAAATTGCCGAAAAAGCAATGAATCAACAACGATCTGCTTTTATAGAGGAACACCATCTACTCAATGATACTCAATTTGGATTCCGCTGATTTCACGGTACGGAGACCGCGCTAATCAAAGCCGCGGATGACATCAGATCCATCCGAGATCTTGGTGGAACAGCAGTATTAATACTGCTAGATCTGTCGGCTGCCTTCGACGCGGTCGATCACTCGATTTTGGTCGACCGTGTCGAAAACATGGGCATCCAACAGACAGCCAAGAAACTGCTGGCATCTTTTCTGTCCGACAGTACCCAGGCTGTCACACTGGGCTCCTTCCAATCGTTCAACCTGTCTCTGCCATGCGGGGTACCACAAGGCTCATCCCTAAGTCCGACACTTTTTAACATCTATGTGTCGGACCTAGCTAACATCATTCGAGCACACGGGATGAGCCTTACCTCCTATGCGGATGACACGCAGTTGGTCTTGGCCATCAAAAACAATGGCCATAAAGTAGCAGAGGTCTATAAAGAGGGCATGCTGGCAATTGGGGACTGGATGGCCTCTAATTGCCTAAAACTTAATTCCGATAAGATGGAAGTAGTCATATTCGGACAACTGACCCCAGAGTGGTCCTCCGCATGATGGCCCACGGCCTTCGGAAGCCCGCCTAAACCTGCTAGCAAGGTGAGGAACTTGGGAGTGGTCTTTGACGACCGCCTCAACTTTCTCCCACACGTCAACCAAATTGCATCCTCTGCCTTCCATAAACATGCGCCTAGTAAAGAAAATCATCCTCTTCCTCCCTGAAACGGCCGGTAAAACCCTGGTGACCTCATTAGTGCTGTCCACTCTGGACTACTGTAATGCCCTGTTTGCAAATGCCCAAGTAAGGGTCATTAACAAAATGCAAACCATCCAAAACTCAGCATCTGGACTCTTGGCCAGAATCCCCAAATATAAGTCTGCGACTGACACCATTAGAAATTTACACTGGCTGCCCATCAGAAACGGGATCACGTTTAAAACTCTTTGTATTGTGTATAAGTCTCTGCACAATCAAGGACCTTCATTTCTCAAACAACATCTGATTCCTTACCGTCCACCCAGATCTCTACGTTCCTCTACTCTAAATGATCTAGTGGTTCCCCGCACCAAAACGGTTTCCTGGGGGGACCAACGGTTCTTGGTCTCGGCCCCAAAACTATGGAACACCTTACTCCAGTCAATAAAAACAAGCCCCTCACTCTGGTAATTTCGCAAGCAGTTAAAGACCTGGCTGTTCAACCAGTAACTTCAGATCTTCCCTTCCAGCAGGAGAATTTATTCGCAGATATCTTAGCGCCGAGACGCCCATTGGCATTTGATCGCGCTCAATAAATGTCATTAATAAATAAATAAAATAATAAATAAACTCTATGCGTCTTAAGAAAAAATCCAATCTGGATTCATGATTATACTTTTTATTGTGAAAGGTGTACCCCCTCCTGATACCCATCCTTGCCTTCTTATATCCATCCAGCCTTGATTTTTCATTGTATTTTTTAGCAATGATCTCATCTTATAATGCTGAGCTGATCTGCTATTTACCGACCTATCCAAAACAGGATCCAACACTAAGTTAAAATCACCGCCAATATTAAAGGGTCCTGAAAAGGTAATAATTCAGCTAATATATCCTTTAAGGCGAGGGAATAATCTAAATTAGGACCATAATACCCCGCAATCGTAAATTTGTGGGCATAAAATTGTATCTACCTTAAACCTTTCCACCAATACTGCAGGATCTTTTATAATTATGGCCACCCCCTTGGTTGTTATGTTTTGCGAAGTGCATATTAATTCACAGATCCACTTCCTATGTTTTACATAGATCTTTCCCAAGGAATAAATATTTGTTATGCAGCATCCTTTATATATTGAAATATTCTTTCCATCCTAGGTTTCACTCTAAATTCCAGGACATCACTCTCAGATATCTTACTACATCAATTGTGACCATCCTTATTATTCCTCCCATAATTGTGTGGCATTATATAAAGATCACTATGGCGATTTGGAAAAAACATGTTTGCCCCCAATGCCCCCCACCCAGTGCCATAATTCTAAAAGTTTGAAAAGCGCCTCTCTGCGACTATATTGGTAGTCATCGTTAGTCATTTATTCATTGTTTATTATTCGTTCATTTTTTTTAAAGTCTATTCGAGTTGCCGAGGGACTGATCCGTCACCCTGGTAGGAAATTGACTGTAAAAATGCCTTTGCTTCATCAACTCTTCTGAAAACAATCATCTTATTGGTGAACATCACTTTTAAGGTCGCAGGGAATTTTAGCTGAGCTGTTGCGCCTGCTTGTTTAGTTTCAGTTTCAGTTTATAAACTTTATTTTGATTAAAAAAATCACAAAAGTTATCACAAAACAAACATAGAGGTTAGATTGGACATAACATATTATCACTATATCACCACACTTGTTTTATGACGAGGACGTATAATAATCATCATTAGGACAATAAATAGTTTAATAAAAAACCTCAAAAAAAATCCTGTATTAGCAGGCAGGAAATAACATAAAAAAATGTTCCTATAAAATGTTCATCAAATCGTATAATAAAATCCATGATACAATGGTAATAAAATATCAGTTAATAGGTGAAGGAGGGACTTTACCTATGCCTCCCGGATGTATGATGTTACAACGCATACTTTTACCACGCATATCATTACAACGCGGTATTTACAACGCATACCGTTACAACGCATAGCGCTTAGAGGTGCTGGATAGTGGTAAGTATAATTTTATATTCCAACTCCAGTCCCCGTAGACACTTGGGGCCTCATTTATGAAAGTGACGCATCGCTGCGTGAAAACAGCGATGCGTCACTTTTCACTGCGCACTCCTCGCGACACCAATGATGCGTCATATTTAATGAATGACGCATCATGTCGCAAGGACTTACAGATACGTCAGTATTTCTGACGCATCTGTAGTGTGTCACAAAAGTGACGCAACTCCAGCAATGAGTTGTTTCACATGGGGAAAGCCCCATGTGAAAGGGGTTGCGTCAGTCTTACGCCTGCTGTGAGGCAGGCGCAAGATTTTGACGCACCAGCATCCTAAAAGTGACGCAGTGAAATCTCATAGATTTCACTGCATCACTATTACAAAGCTTTTTGCGGGGGAACGCCCCCTCTGCATACATTATACCTGACGCAGGTATAATGTGGCGCAGGGGTTTAAAAAGTGACGCATCTACCTAGATGCGTCACTTTTTAAATATGGCGCAACAAGGCGCATTTTGTACGCCGCTGGTGCGTGACAAAAAGTGACGCACCGGCGGCGCAAAACTGACACAAGGCCTCATAAATAAGGGCCTAGGAAAGGTGTTGGATATAAAATTATACTTATTCCCTATCCTAGAGCGCCCCCCAGCGCAATGCATTGTAATGGTATGCATGGTAATGCCTGCGTTGTAATGCTAGTGCGTGGTAAAAACTTAGTTGTAACAGTTGTATACCATGCCTCCCTGCGGTCCAACAAATCACCCACACCCAACCCAAGAACTTAGCTGTAGCTATCGTGGTGGGGCCATCTACTGATTTTTCAAGTATTCTAAATGCCTCACTATATGCCCTGGTACCCAAGGTTAAACAAATAGGTTTCAGCCAGCATCGGCTCAGGTTACTATATGCCGGGCAAGCACAAAAGATGTGACCCAATGATTCTACCCAACCCTATTGAGTGCTGCACTGGTCCACTTTTTTATGGGAGGAAGTTCCAAAAGCGGAAAAGACATTCTGGGAGTTACCCTGTGTTAACTTGACAATGGGAATATCCATGTGTCAATAGCAATCTTCAATTCCTGGTTCTGCCTGACCCACAATGTCAGACCCCCCTTCGGTCTGCCTCGTTCACCCTGAATAGCCGGTTTTGAAAAATTAATATATCCCTGGCAGAAAACCTGGTCCACTGCCCAGGTTTCTTGAAAAAATATTACGTCAAGGTCCTCAATAAATTTGATCCATTCAGTAGAAGCTACTTTGCTTACCAGCCACGCAATATTCCACAAAGCTATTTTTAAGACAGTACTGGGTTCAGTAGAAACTCCACTTTTTTGGGGGGATCCTTGACCATAATTTAACATGTAAAATACTGGAGCTTTAACAATAGAATTAGACGCGTAAGCCATGCCGTTATCATGTACCCTATCTATTTCAGTTAATAGGCGATAGCTGCCACTGGGATACATTTGAGACTTCCTCACCACTTCTACAAAAGCACAGTGCTTGAGGTACCCCATCTAGTTCGTCCATTACAGATGTGGTCTTTTCAATTCGAGTTGTGGGAGCCAGTCAATCTATGTCCTCCAGATTCGTGAAAGATTCATATCTGTTGTGGGTTGGTGAAGAATACTCACACATTCCCTGAGCATGTGTTAATATATTACAATCGATGTCGAAAGTGGAGAGTTTTGATGAAAAAACCCTAAGGGTAAGATCTTAATATCTTACCCACTCAAATGCCTTGATCCCGCTCTATCTAAAATTGTTTTTACTATATGGGGGGACCCAAAGTTCACCACCACAAAATCACCTCTACTTGATTTCCTTGATTTACCTATCCAGGCAACTCTAAGTACCATTTTAAAACTCCTAAATAGATGACCACCCAGCCCTGTTTTGGCGTTTACTAGATGAAGGGCCTTATTCCTAAGTGAGACCCAGTTTTCCTCAAAACCGGGTTGCAAGGGAGGTATATTCGTGAATACAATAGTATAGGGCGTAGCCTCAGAGGGTAAGTTTAGACTGTCATTACAAATATGACCACCCAAGCCACCCTGTGGCAACCTTCTACTAGTGATTCCGGGTGGTTCCCTCCCACGTGGGGCTGTTGCATCAGAAACTAGTGTGTACCCATACTTTGTGCGGGGCTTGTGTGACAGTTTTAGCAGCCACACTGGTGTCACTGAGGGGCGGGTTTGGTAAAGGAGCTGGCACTCCAGTAGGAGCAATAGAGACACTCAGCATACCATCAGATAGATTACATTTTGGCAGGGATAGTTGAAGCTTAATATTACTCAATCTTTGTGCAATATCCTCAAATTTTATTGCTAGGGGTTCAAACGTTGCCAGTAGTCTATCTTCAAGTTTGTTTAAAAGCCTGTCCTCCAAGTCACTTGGCATCTGCTTAGAACTGGCCTGAGAGCTACTAACTATTGGGTTAGAGACATTTGGACAATTAACCTCTTGCACACAACCTTTCCTTCCACAAGCAGCTCCTCTGGTTTTTGCCACTTTACTAACCTAATGCTAGTTTAAAAAGATCTATTAGTTTCCCCAACTCCCACTGTTTCAAAGCTGTGATAGAGGAGACATCAGATCGAATTTGGAACAAAAATCCTTCAGCACACAATGTGTTTACTTTTAACGCTTTATTAAGGATTTCGTCCTTTATATTATATGTCAAGAAGTGAATCAGGATTTTTTTGGGCCTAGTTTTATTTAGGCTAAATTTAAATTGATATCTATGCACCCTCTGGATATCCGCGGCCAAAGCCTGTTCTGTACAGTCATTCCAAAAACATGAGAAAAATGTGTTTTTCTAGTCGAGGTTTGAGGTTTGGAAGGGAATCTGGGTAACAAAACATGGAGAAAGCCATGGAAGTCAGCCCACCCTGGATATCCTTTAGGTGTCTAGTTTGAAAACATTTTAAGGTTAGCTAGGTTTTCCAAGGTGCCGTCTGAGCTAGGGTCCAAAATCTAAGGTGAACTCGGAATAGTGAAACAGGTGTTATTGACAAATGTCTGGGCCCCGGGAGGCTTTCCCTGCTTGGTCAGGTTCAGAAGCTTAGATCGGGTGACCCTGGTGGGCTTTGGGGCGTGAGCCTCCTCCCCAGGCTCCATTCTCTGGCCTGCAGCACTGCCAGTGGCTTGGGACGAGGGCCATAGGGCCTGGGCAGGCTTCCCCTCCTTGGCTTGGTTCAGAACTTCTGATCGAGGCCCCTGCGGGCACTGGGATGGAGGCCCCCCATCCTGGGCTCTGTCCTTGAGCCCGCTGTGTGGCCAAGCACTGTAAAAAGGGTCCCGGGGGCCCAGAGTGGCCTCCCCAGTGTGGCAAGGACTAGGAGATCTGTCCTTGCCCAGGGGCTTTACTGGGCCCCGGCCTTGGTGTTTCTACTGTGTGCTCCATCCTCTGACCTGCCATATCACCAAAGGCGTGGGACGGCGGACCCGGGATGCTTTCCCTGCTTGGCTGGATTTAGAAGCTCTGACCAGGCCCCAGCAGGCCCTGGTGTGTGGCCCCCATACTTGTTCCATCCTCAGGCCCGACGCATGGCAAAGCACCCGGGACGGGTTCCCATGGGATCAGGGAGGTCGCTTCTGCACAGCTGACTCAAGGAGCTTTGGCCAGGGCCTTGACGGACCCTGGGGCGGGCACTCACAATCTGGGCTTCCATTCTCCAGCCTGCTGCACTGCCAAGGGCCCAGGAGAGGGGTCCATCTGGCCTGAGGAAACCGCCCCCACTTTGCCAGCATGTTAAGGTGCCTGCAGGCCTCAGGTTGGAGGTCTATCAGGGCCCCACTCGCAGCTCTGTTCCTGAGGCCCAGCTGGTGCTTGGAGCACCTGGGCCACAGAGTCCCCATCTTCTCCAAGGACAAATGGAAGCCCTTTCATTAACTCAGAGTGCGAGCAGATGGCTATTCTCCTGAAAGCTCCTGGTTGCGCACAGTGCTTTCCAATGGTGCATTCAAATGACTGGGCTGCCCTGGAAGTCCTGATAAGGTCTCATTTGCTTCTTTGAGCCCAGGCAGGGCTCTGGGAGGATGGTGCACTTGTGCCTATGGTCCCCTATGTAACTCTGTGTGCCAGGGGCATAGCCTTCCTCTGAATTGTTAGGGACAGGGTACTCCAGAACCCGTTGTGGTCCAGCAGTTCTCAGCCAGGTGCTACTAGGGCCTGGGCCAGCCCCACAGGCCACCAGGGGCCCGAGTCTAATGTTGTATTCCAGCCCTGCCAGATGGGCCTTTCCTTCATGCCTACCTTGCCTGAGAGCAGGCAGGGATTGAAAGCTGACATCCCCACGCAGGGCGGCTTTCCTGAAGGTTCCTGCCAGCACTGCACTCTGATCAATTGGGCACACTTGACCCGAATATGGATGGAATGCTTGGTCAGCCTCAGCTGTTGTTTCAAGCAAAGAGCTTACAGCCCGCCAAGGACCTTCCGACTTCAGGGCCTACTGTCCACGGAGGCCCTACCTCTGCCCAGCAGAAGTGAAGGTCAAGCAGCCTTCAAATCATCCACCCCTGGTGGTCTGAAAAGAGTGAAAGGAGTTGGGTGGTGGCAGGTCCCAGGTGCTACCTGTCGGTCTGGGCCCCCACGCGCCACACAGTTGTCCTTTTCCACCAAGAGCATTTCTGCAGCAGCTTGGAATGACCATTCCAGGAGGTGTTCTTGCCATCCAGGCTGGTACCCGTGCATCTGGCTCAGGCTGTGCCTCTGCTCATCTCTTCCTTCTCTGGAGACGGATGGGCCGTCGGTGTCCATGAGACCGCACCTGTCCCACCAACAATCCCCATTCCAGAGAGGGGGCCTGAAAAATGGCTACCACATCCAAGGAAGGCAGCAGGCGCTCAAATTATCCACTCCCAATTTGGGGAGTTAGTGAAAAAAATTTAACAATGCCGGACTCTTTTGTGGCCCTGTAATTGGAATGAGTACACTTTAAAACCTTTGACAAGAATCCATTGGACGGCCAGCAGCCACGGTAATGTCAGCTCCATTATCGTATATTAAAGTTGCTGCAGGTAAAAAGCCCATAGTTGGATTTTGGGATCAAGCTGGCGGTCTGCCGCAAAGTGATTTATTGCCTGTCCCAGACCCTGCCTCTGGGTGCTCTCTTTATGCTCTGTGTACTTGGGGTCCTAAGCGTTTACTTTGAAAAAATGTGAATGTTCAAAACAGGCTGGTCACCTGAATATATTGGTTAGGAATATTGGAACAGTAACTAAGCTGTAAGTAATCTCTCTATTTGAGTGATTACTTAAAATCATTGCAAATGCAAAACATCATATCAAATTATTCCGTACTCTAAAAGCACCCTTTAAATTAAGCATAAGAAAAATTGTAAGAATTGTTCATATTTAAAACCATTAGGGCCATATGTATCAAGCCTTTCTCGAATCACAAAGGCCGAAATTCGCAGAATTTTGGCCTTTGCGAACCGCAAACGGCCTTTTTGCATGTTTTGGGATGTATGAAATATTCGCAAAATAAGGAATAGAAAAGATTTGCGATTCCTTATTTTGCCATAGCATTTAAGAAATCGCAATTTTGCGATTCCTTAAATGCTATGTATGTAGCATTTTTGGGCTGCGAATTATGGTTAAGAATTCGCAAATTACCACCAACTTGTAGTTGATAGTAACTTGCGAATTCTTCAAAAAATGCACAATTTGGCATTTTTTAAGGTGGCATGTGATGCACACACATGCCCATAGGGCATGTATGTGCACCATATGCACACTCATGTACATTCCAGGGGTGCAGCAGGGTGTCTTTGAGACCCCCCTGCACCCTTGAAATAAATCTCAAATTGCGATTAGGAAATTGCAAATTCGCAATTTGAGAATTATTTCGCAATCATTCCTATGGGCCTCCTGGCCCATAGGAATGCATTGGAAATTATTCCTTAATTGCGAATTCGCAAAATGCGAATTCGCAAATAAGGAAGAATAAGGAATCGCTAAAAAAAAGCGAATTTCTTCTTACATACCATTTTGCGATTCCTAAATAGCGATTCCTTAAAAATCGCTATTTAGGAATCACAAAAGGGTTTGTTGATACATATGGCCCTTAATTAGGGGCCAGAATTTTCAGTTCAGACAAAAATGTAAGGGGATTTATTGAAATTAAGGTGTTTAAACCTGCAGGGCTGTTTCAAGACATGGTTGTAGGCCCCGCCATTTCAACCTTTTTTCTCCTGTGTAATACATTCAGACACAGTAGGGACTTGAGTGTGGCTTACCACAGCTGAGGCGAGCAGTGCTGGTTCTCTTAGATGCTAACATGTCGGTGGCTAAGTCTTCAGTGCCTAATGTGATATCCAATTGACCAGCAGAGTGTTGGAATTTAGCTTTTGTTCTGCTTTACATAACAATTGAACCAAACGACAGGCTAGCAGGACATCCCCTCCTCAAAAAACATGCTTTCACTGCATGCCTACATGTTCTTATGCTAATTGTTTTCAATACAGGTTTTAATATGAGTCTTCATTCCTTATCTATTCTCCTGCATATGCATAATAAATGTAGCGCATCCTCTTTTAGATCTCCGCATAAACAACAGTTGGTAGTTGTCTGTAAGCTTTTCCATGGGGGCACATGATGCAGCAAAGAAAGGATGCCCACATGAAAATTGAGGTATTTCTCCTTAGTTGTTCTTGTGAAGCCCGCACCTCAGTAGGATTGAGGAGAACTTCTGCAGTAGCTCTGTACGAAAAACCATCCTTGTACCCTTTTCAGTAGTGAATCTTTGTCTTCCACTAGGGCCATCATGTTTACAGTTTTATTTACCAGTTCTTTAAAGCTGTTATGTGACCCAACACTCCTCCAAAGATCTTGTAGGGCCAGATATTCTATTGAGTCTTGGAGGTAGGTCATTGATGTACTGCCTATTGTTGACTTAAGACAACAAGGGTTCCCTGTATACAGATTAACAATACAACCCCTAGGTCAGGGAAAAATCAATGGAAAAAACTACCTAGGCAGTCATTTATAGATTAAACACACACTGCGAAAAAGGACCAACAATGAGAATGAACAGCTTCCAATTAAAAACATGAGTTTATTACAATCACATAAACAATGGTTAAAAAATACATTTCATAAAAAATTGTAATCACATAAATCATAACATAAAAAGTTTTTTGAACATGGAGGGGTGAGTTGTAAGTCGACGCGTTTCGGCGACCAGCGCCTTTCTCAAGACAATTGTTACAACTATCTGCAAATAAAATAATGTATAATGTTAATTACATCATTTTCAGTTATTATATTAATATGTTTAATCTATACAGTTTCTTTTTAAAAAAAAATTTAACAGAAGCATTGTTCAGAATTCTCAGGTCCTCAATCTGTCCTTGACACAGTTGATAATTCGCACAAGTTGTAAGATGTGAATGAAGTTGACATAACCTCTAATTATAGCCTGCTACTGATACTAATATGTATATACATATAAACCACAGTGCGTTGATATCCTGACTGGTTGCTTTATTAATCTCAATGTTTTATTATTGCAATATTGAGCATCATTATTATACAGAACATCATTTATGGCAATTGCTGATTAGGAACATTCTTAATAGTATGGCAGACGTAGTTAAATATCTAATAGGAACAGGTCTACCTGTATTATGCATTTTTATGATCGATTATATAGTCATCATTTTGTAGCAGTGAATGACAGTAATCAAGACTAACGTTAGATCTTGATTAATAAAGTAGATATAGATAAAAGAAAAGCAGAAAGAAGATAAAGTGGGGATAGCAAAAATGAAAGCTGATTCTCATAGTTCTTTATTCTCCATGGATTGATATTTCTATGTTCTATTATTTATTGTTAAGGATCTATCATATGGTTATTTCAGTTCTTATGAGAGTATATATTAAACTAATTGATTATCCTATTTGTGAATATCTGTGTAGATATCTGGTAGGTTTCCTGATCATTATGGTAGACTATCGCTGACGAATGTCAATGTGATCATATATCTAATATTATACTTACCACAAATGGGTAATAACGTCAAAAGTGAATGATGATATTGACGTTAGGGCGGTTGCATCTATTATTCTGAACCGGAAGCGAAATTGATACAAAACTGATTTGGCAATGTTGATGACTACAACAATAAAAAATACAGGTGGTTTAATAGATATACATGAATGTAATCATATCGAAAGATGGATAGTATAAAGTGGACAACTGACCTATTTTAAAGACTTGTCATGTCCTATGATGTTGCTAGATGGTTGATAAATATTTCAAACTGTGATTCTAGGATTTAAAAGTACCTGAATACATGAAAAGAATAGTCTGTTAGGATATAATTAGAGATGAACTATGTCTGATAATTCACAGCGCTGTAACACTGGTAAATATACTTAGTTCCTCTTCTTACCCAATTATGAGCATTAGAAGAGTGTCACCTCCACACTGTATTCATATGTTAGTAAGGTCTCAGGGTCTGATATGCTCACGATATCTACTGGTGAAAACAATTAAAATACGGATGTATCAATCTGTAGATCTGTTTTATAAACTCCAAACAACAGGTATTCTTAACGGAGCCCTATCACATGCTTACCAGATTTGTTTTCAAGGGGAGACCGTCACTGATAGGGAGTCACAAGCTGATTAGAGGATTCTGTGTATAAGAAGACTTTCTATACACTAACGCCTGATTCCTTAAATAACAAGAGCAGTGCTTATTATAATTTGAAATAAAGTTTTATCTTTGGCAGAGAGTGGTCAAACAGATAATATCGTTCGTAATTACTAGTATCATACCGTTATGTATAACTGGTAACTTCTCTGCACAATGGCAAGATGAAGGTGGGGCGTGTAATTACAATCAATACAGCTTTCCAGATACCTGCAGGGGAACATTAATTCCTACGTTATGGTCAGGTCAGAATTTGTGTTCTCGACGCGTGTGAATCTATCTGTGCCGGTGGCTTACCTTTAGATACTGGAGATGAGGTAGCGTGGAGGCGAACGTCTGCTTCGGGCGTAGTCCCGGGGTGAAATGAAAGGGAAGTGCAGCGCGCGCGTATTTAAGCGCATGTCAATTCCGCTAATTAGGCTAATCCTGACCCAATTAATGCATAGATCCCGAGGAAAGACTATGATCTATTTGCAAGGGTCATATGAAAACACGCTGATACTATGGGAACTAAACGCGCGCCTCTCTTTACTGATGTAAGCTCTAATTTATTGACAGACTGAGGTCCAAATAACGGACGGTAGTTTGTTTTAAACATGCTTTCGGTCTAGATTAATGAATTAGATTTCTATCGATAGTGTGCATCTAAATAGTGATTTATGGGACTGAGATAACAGTGAATGGAATATCAATTAAACAAGAATTATTTTCCTACGTTGTTTAAAAGAGATGCTGAAGGAATGAATCTTCTGTTTTCCTATAATTTTATTTATTAAAAAATAGCATTTTCCCACGGGATTTCACTATTCAATCCCTCACGGAATGTATTGAGGGAAAAAATCCAGAAGACTTCGCGTTTTTTGCGTATCGCTTCACCTCCTTTATCATCAGCGATGTTGATTTTTTCCAATATACGCCAAGTGAAATCATTGGGACCATGGCCATGATCTAAGAAATGTTTCACTATGGGTGCAGTCACTTTTTTAGTTTTAACTGCTGAACGATGTTCTGTCAGTCTTGTCTGTATTGCACGTGATGTTTCACCTACATATACTTGAGAACATGGACATTTCAAGAGATATATGACGTTAGAGGTTTTGCAATTGTACATCTCCTTAGCATTGGCTGTATATCCGTTGTGTGTAAAGGTAACTCCTGTGTCTATGTTTACACAGGATTTACAACTAGAGCAAGGAAAAGTACCTTTCACTGGGTTATCTCCGATTAGGGATTTCTGCGCCATGTGATTGGAATCAGCAGGCTTTTTAATTCTGGAGTGGACTATGTGATCTTTGATGTTTTTATTGCGCCTATGGGCAAAAAGAGGTTTTTCAAGTTTAATGGCTCCATTGCTGTTCAAGATGTGCCAAGAGGAGTTAATTACCTGTTTGACTTTCGCATTGACTGTTGAATGACGTGTAATACAGACTAGTTTGTTTGCTTCTGTCTTAGGTTTGCTTCTCAACAAACAGTCTCTATCATAGTACCGTGCTCTTTTATATGAATCTCGCACTAGCCTATGAGGGTAGCCACGGTCTAAGAATTTTTGTCTCATCTCTGCTGCCTGTCTGTCAAAGTCTGCGAGACTGGTACAATTTCTCCTGACTCTCAGGAATTGTGACCGTGGCTACCCTCATAGGCTAGTGCGAGATTCATATAAAAGAGCACGGTACTATGATAGAGACTGTTTGTTGAGAAGCAAACCTAAGACAGAAGCAAACAAACTAGTCTGTATTACACGTCATTCAACAGTCAATGCGAAAGTCAAACAGGTAATTAACTCCTCTTGGCACATCTTGAACAGCAATGGAGCCATTAAACTTGAAAAACCTCTTTTTGCCCATAGGCGCAATAAAAACATCAAAGATCACATAGTCCACTCCAGAATTAAAAAGCCTGCTGATTCCAATCACATGGCGCAGAAATCCCTAATCGGAGATAACCCAGTGAAAGGTACTTTTCCTTGCTCTAGTTGTAAATCCTGTGTAAACATAGACACAGGAGTTACCTTTACACACAACGGATATACAGCCAATGCTAAGGAGATGTACAATTGCAAAACCTCTAACGTCATATATCTCTTGAAATGTCCATGTTCTCAAGTATATGTAGGTGAAACATCACGTGCAATACAGACAAGACTGACAGAACATCGTTCAGCAGTTAAAACTAAAAAAGTGACTGCACCCATAGTGAAACATTTCTTAGATCATGGCCATGGTCCCAATGATTTCACTTGGCGTATATTGGAAAAAATCAACATCGCTGATGATAAAGGAGGTGAAGCGATACGCAAAAAACGCGAAGTCTTCTGGATTTTTTCCCTCAATACATTCCGTGAGGGATTGAATAGTGAAATCCCGTGGGAAAATGCTATTTTTTAATAAATAAAATTATAGGAAAACAGAAGATTCATTCCTTCAGCATCTCTTTTAAACAACGTAGGAAAATAATTCTTGTTTAATTGATATTCCATTCACTGTTATCTCAGTCCCATAAATCACTATTTAGATGCACACTATCGATAGAAATCTAATTCATTAATCTAGACCGAAAGCATGTTTAAAACAAACTACCGTCCGTTATTTGGACCTCAGTCTGTCAATAAATTAGAGCTTACATCAGTAAAGAGAGGCGCGCGTTTAGTTCCCATAGTATCAGCGTGTTTTCATATGACCCTTGCAAATAGATCATAGTCTTTCCTCGGGATCTATGCATTAATTGGGTCAGGATTAGCCTAATTAGCGGAATTGACATGCGCTTAAATACGCGCGCGCTGCACTTCCCTTTCATTTCACCCCGGGACTACGCCCGAAGCAGACGTTCGCCTCCACGCTACCTCATCTCCAGTATCTAAAGGTAAGCCACCGGCACAGATAGATTCACACGCGTCGAGAACACAAATTCTGACCTGACCATAACGTAGGAATTAATGTTCCCCTGCAGGTATCTGGAAAGCTGTATTGATTGTAATTACACGCCCCACCTTCATCTTGCCATTGTGCAGAGAAGTTACCAGTTATACATAACGGTATGATACTAGTAATTACGAACGATATTATCTGTTTGACCACTCTCTGCCAAAGATAAAACTTTATTTCAAATTATAATAAGCACTGCTCTTGTTATTTAAGGAATCAGGCGTTAGTGTATAGAAAGTCTTCTTATACACAGAATCCTCTAATCAGCTTGTGACTCCCTATCAGTGACGGTCTCCCCTTGAAAACAAATCTGGTAAGCATGTGATAGGGCTCCGTTAAGAATACCTGTTGTTTGGAGTTTATAAAACAGATCTACAGATTGATACATCCGTATTTTAATTGTTTTCACCAGTAGATATCGTGAGCATATCAGACCCTGAGACCTTACTAACATATGAATACAGTGTGGAGGTGACACTCTTCTAATGCTCATAATTGGGTAAGAAGAGGAACTAAGTATATTTACCAGTGTTACAGCGCTGTGAATTATCAGACATAGTTCATCTCTAATTATATCCTAACAGACTATTCTTTTCATGTATTCAGGTACTTTTAAATCCTAGAATCACAGTTTGAAATATTTATCAACCATCTAGCAACATCATAGGACATGACAAGTCTTTAAAATAGGTCAGTTGTCCACTTTATACTATCCATCTTTCGATATGATTACATTCATGTATATCTATTAAACCACCTGTATTTTTTATTGTTGTAGTCATCAACATTGCCAAATCAGTTTTGTATCAATTTCGCTTCCGGTTCAGAATAATAGATGCAACCGCCCTAACGTCAATATCATCATTCACTTTTGACGTTATTACCCATTTGTGGTAAGTATAATATTAGATATATGATCACATTGACATTCGTCAGCGATAGTCTACCATAATGATCAGGAAACCTACCAGATATCTACACAGATATTCACAAATAGGATAATCAATTAGTTTAATATATACTCTCATAAGAACTGAAATAACCATATGATAGATCCTTAACAATAAATAATAGAACATAGAAATATCAATCCATGGAGAATAAAGAACTATGAGAATCAGCTTTCATTTTTGCTATCCCCACTTTATCTTCTTTCTGCTTTTCTTTTATCTATATCTACTTTATTAATCAAGATCTAACGTTAGTCTTGATTACTGTCATTCACTGCTACAAAATGATGACTATATAATCGATCATAAAAATGCATAATACAGGTAGACCTGTTCCTATTAGATATTTAACTACGTCTGCCATACTATTAAGAATGTTCCTAATCAGCAATTGCCATAAATGATGTTCTGTATAATAATGATGCTCAATATTGCAATAATAAAACATTGAGATTAATAAAGCAACCAGTCAGGATATCAACGCACTGTGGTTTATATGTATATACATATTAGTATCAGTAGCAGGCTATAATTAGAGGTTATGTCAACTTCATTCACATCTTACAACTTGTGCGAATTATCAACTGTGTCAAGGACAGATTGAGGACCTGAGAATTCTGAACAATGCTTCTGTTAAATTTTTTTTTAAAAAGAAACTGTATAGATTAAACATATTAATATAATAACTGAAAATGATGTAATTAACATTATACATTATTTTATTTGCAGATAGTTGTAACAATTGTCTTGAGAAAGGCGCTGGTCGCCGAAACGCGTCGACTTACAACTCACCCCTCCATGTTCAAAAAACTTTTTATGTTATGATTTATGTGATTACAATTTTTTATGAAATGTATTTTTTAACCATTGTTTATGTGATTGTAATAAACTCATGTTTTTAATTGGAAGCTGTTCATTCTCATTGTTGGTCCTTTTTCGCAGTGTGTGTTTAATCTATAAATGACTGCCTAGGTAGTTTTTTCCATCCATTTATTGTTGACTTAAGCTCATTCAAGCGGTGCATGTTCAAAGTTTCAATTCCGCTCCCTTTATTTTATGTCAGCATTTGGTGAAAGTACCCTTTCGCACTATTTGTTGATTCTGCAATCCAAATTCTGATCTTATTTGAGCCGGCAAGGTATATTTTGGTAGCTTGAATATTATTCTCCTTGCACTAGCTACTGTGCTGTCCAGAATTTCTGCGTCTCGACCTCGTAGGCACTCACGCCCATAGCTAATGGGAAACATCCTTTACAACGGAACCGTTACAACACAGTACCGTTACAAGGCAGGATTTACAACGAAAGTCGTTACAACGACTTTCGCTGGAGGGCGCTCTAAGATAGGGGATAGTTTAATTTACTATCCAACACCTTCCCTAATATCCACGGGGACTAGAGTTGGAATAGTAAATTAAACTATTCACTATCCAGCGCCCCCAACGCAAGTCGTTGTAACGACTTGCGTTGTTAAACCTGCGTTGTAAAGGTACGCGTTGTAACAGTACGCGTTGTACTGTCATACATCAATAGCTGATAGAGGGTTTGGAGCTTTGCTTGGATCACCTGTAGCAGAGGAGTGAGGCTTAGATGGTTGTTTTGAGTTTAAGATTTCTTAGTGCGACGGCCGTTCCATTACCTCTTCTTGCAATGGCTTCTTTTTGTTGCAGGAACATATCTTAACTCTCTATTATTACACCCAGGTACTTGTACTCATGGACAGTTTGAACTGGGTGTCCTCCCAGTTGCCAGAGGTACCTGTGTGCATTCTTTTTCATGTTTATCCCCATCACTTTTGTTTTATCTAGATTTAATCACAATCCGTTATTGGCCAAACTGCTGTGCGTAATATCAATTTGATGTTGTAAGTCAATTGAAGTATGTATAATTAATACAATGTTACCAGCATAAAGTAAATTTGAATAAGTTGAACAAGGTAAAGTCCAAAACACAACCTTATTCGAGTTCCTTGGTCATCTGCATCTTTCTATATAGGCAGTCACCATCTCCCAGTTTTATTTGTGCCCACGTGTCAGTGTGGAGTAGAAACAGCTGCGTCAGGAGTCTCTGTGGGACTTTCTTTTGGTAACCTTATCCCATAGTTTCTTCTTGTTGATGTTGTCAAAGGCAGATGAATAATCAATGAAGCAAACAAAGAGTGGCTGGTTGACAATTTTGGCGGCATCTATCAAAAGGGATAAGGCAAGTACGTTTGTTGTTGATCCGCTAGATTTGCGAAATCCCGTTTGATTGATTGGGATTATACCTTTTTCGGTCACCCAATCTGTGAACTCTTCCAGTTGAGTCCAGCATAATATTTGGCGTCGTTATCTATTAAGGGGACAAGCCTATAATTTTTTGCTTAATTTTTGTTGCCTTTCTTATGAATTGGAGAGATAATTGACCCCTTCCAGGAGTCCAGTAATCTTTCCAGTTCTATGAATCGTTTGAATAGTGGTGATAATGCTGCTGCCCAGAATTCCGGGTATTGTTTGTAAATAATGTTTGTAAATAATGACTGCTGGAATGCTTGGACCCGGTGCCCCCTCTGCCCTGTCTTTTGCTATCCTATTCATGATCTGTTTGTTCGTGAAGACCATGAGATCTTCTTCAATCAGTATAGCCGACTTGGATATGTGACAACTAATTTTTTGTGCTTCGTGTGTGATATCGAGTTGTTCTTTGTTGAAATGGTGCCAGAGGTAGTTAGCCCAAGCTTCTTCTTTCAGATGTGAGTTTATTCATGGTGCCCTAGGGTTCTCTAAGGTGTTCAATGTGCACTGAAATCTTGCTCAATTGTTTGTTTTTGCGTCATGTAGGAGTTTGACCCAACAGCCTATCTTCTGTCTCGCTTTTTGATTGCTAGATGAGTTTCTTCTTAGCGCCATTTGGCGGGGCCTCCACACTGCTCTGTTTATTTCTCTCTTGAGGAGCCTTAGTCGGGTCTTTTGTTTGATTGAGAGTTGGCTACAGTGCGACTGCGTGACACAGAAAGCATCCCCTGTGGCGAATTTGCTTTTTTTTACTTTTGGTGAGTTTTCCCAGCAGATTGAAAAACTTACATTCATCGATTTGTTTTCCTCTCAGAAGTTTTTTGCCTGGACTAAGAAGTTTTCCAGGTTACACGTATTTCATTTGATTCTTCTGTTAGCTGTATACATCATGCAGTAACTACCCAGTGGCTGGGTTTATGTTGCTCCTTGTATGTGCAGAGTAATCTTTTGTGGTAGGTGATCGTTATGGTCCATTATCTGAAAGTCTGCAATTTTACTGATCAGTGGTAATGATACAAAAGTATAATCTATTGTTTTGTTCATATTGTGTTATGAAAGGTCATGCTGGTGGGCTATCCCTTGGGAAACATTTGTTTAGTGCCACCAGGTTCAGATGTTCTAGTTCCTTTAAAAAATATTTTGCTTGCCTGGATTGTTTGCCCCATTTGCTTTCTTCTTGGTGCGGGATACCCCATGCCAAAAATTGCTCTTCCACTAATTGGTCCCTGTCTAGGGGCCCTGAAAGGTGCATGTTAAAATCACCTGTAACTCTAAGATTTGGGGGTGCCTCCATTGAAAGTATTCTCATAAATACTAGCGTTTGAGTTTCATCCCAGTTTCTTTGTCATGTGGATGGGTGTATATATTTAGCAGTATTAACTTTTGGTTGGTAATGTCTCCTCCTAAGTCCATTGTGTAGATTTTAAGTCCTCCTTTTAAATGCCCAGATTAGCACTTCTAACCGCTGGTAGATGGTATGGTTTGAAGCCTTGTAGTTGATGTGGTTGATCTAATCAGGTTCCTTGTAGTATAATGAGAAAATACTGAAAATACAACAGAAGATGTGTGTCCATAATTGTGTTTCATACTGCAAGCTTTTGTTTCTGTGTTTGAGACAGAGATACTTTGAGCCTCTTTAAGCACCGATTGAGGCTTTCCTGTGTTATGCGTGTTAGTGGGGCTTCTGGTTTCCTGCTCCGTTGATTTTTGATAAACCAAAATTGGGTATGGGTTTCCAGACAGTAAGGCCAAACCCTGCCTTAACTACTAATCCAAAACTAAATGCCAATACTGCCAAGTGATTTCACTGCACTTATTTCGTACCACGCATATGGACAAGACTATATGCAGGAGGGAATTTATCTCTCAGACTAAATCAGTTCAAATCCGCATTTTATTTGCACAATTCCTCATTTTTGTTATTTTTTCAAAATATTTTTTCATTTCAAAGATACTTTTTTGAAGCACATTACAAATGAACAATACAAAAGATAATCATGTCACAACTCACCTATATACACCATTCATACCAAAAAGACATTGCAATCATACTGTGAACTCATTCAAACTACTAACACTATAAAAGACAAAAACACTTTTTGTACAATTATATACAATATATGGGAGAGAAACCATAGATATGCAATTTTTGATGTAAATCACTTTGATCAACACATATGTTCAATTCTCTTATGGTTTCCACGAGAGAAACGTGATATAAAGGGGTCTATATATAGAGATGCAGGTGCCACGGTCAGGTACGGCAAAAATGGTGAGCGAACTAAAAAATTCCCTATAGCAAAGGGTGTGCGACAGGGCTGCATCCTTGCGCCATTTCTTTTTAATTTATATATCAATGAGATAGCAGACTTTTTAAAAGATCTTGAAGTGGACTACCCCAAAATAAATGGCACCTCAGTACCACTACTATTATATGCGGACGATGCCGTGATCATGGCTCGCACGCAGCGAGGTCTTCAGAAAGCGCTAACAGGATTCTCAACCTTTATGACCATGAGAGGCTTAAAAATTAACGAGGGAAAAACATTCACAATGTCATGCACATTGAGGAAAAATATACCAGATTGCAAAACCTTCGTCAATAACACCAAGATAGCCATGACCAAAACCTTTTCTTACCTAGCCATCATATTTAATAACAGGGGCACATGGTCAACAGCAATAACTTCCCGGAACCTGGCTTTCTCCCGCACGATAGGTGCTCTTAAACAATTTGCTAAAAGACTGGGTAGGAAACCTGTAGATATATTACTTAAGATTTATGCAGCTAAATGTGTGTCCACTGCTGTATATGGGGCAGGCATTTGGGGACCAGCAGATTGTACACAAATTCAAACAGTGGAAAATGCTTTTATGAGGTATTTACTATCAGTCCCCCGCTCCACGTCCACTACCATTTGCCACAATGAACTGGATAGAGTCCACATTACCGATCTGATAAAGATAGCGCCAGTGATGTTGTGGTTTAAGATCTGGATATGTGATGATACAGGTTTCAACAGGGAAGTAATTCAAGACTGTTTAAATCATTCCACCTCTACTAAGCAGTCATGGTTAGCCTATGTAAAAAAGTTTTTGTTCTCTATTGGTAAACCAGATCTCTACTTAAATCCCACATCATGCTCACAAATAGCAAAAAAAGCCCTAAAAATGGCATGCCTAGACTTATTGGAGGAAAGGAGATGGTACCTAGATGGGCACAAGTCTACCATAGTAGCCCATCGCAACATCTTACATGGTATAGGCCCTCACCCTTATCTAGCCCCAACCTATTCGTGTTATCACAGAATGCTCCTGACTCGAATGAGGACGGAGTCATTCTATAGGTTAATATCATTTCCGGCCCCAAATGATTGGTCTGCTAACTTGGAAAAATGCCCGTGTGATGACCTATCCAAGCAGTCAAACTTACATTGCATTCTCTTTTGCAAGTACTACCAGTGGGGGAGAAAAAGATATCTGTTACCATTGTTAAAGACATGGGGTTTGAGAACCTGTAAAACTGCACTAGTCAGACTGTACATGATGCAAGATGAACTTACCATAGTGACAGCGATAACATTTTTGACCTTCACTGTAAAGTGTAGAGGAACTATGGGTAATGGTTAGGACTTCATGGACAAATAAAAATTGTAAAATCATATTATATTGTACCTTATCACATCAGATAATACGAAATACAGGAGTCTGTATGAATTCCAAGAGTCCCTCAATGAATTTTAGAAATTTTTATACATTTTAAATGGAATTCATCTGTTCTGTCCTCATGTTATGTATTTTTGTAAGAAGTGTTTAATGAGAAAAGCTATTTAGTCTGCCTATGTTTGTATTCTGTATGCTTTTATGGTTTTTTGTCAAAATACCGAATAAAGCTAATTTTGAATTTGAATTTGAATTTGAGGAATTGTGCAAATAAAATGCGGATTTGAACTGATTTAGTCTGAGAGATAAATTCCCTCCTGCATATAGTCTTGTCCATATGCGTGGTACGAAATAAGTGCAGTGAAATCACTTGGCAGTATTGGCATTTAGTTTTGGATTAGCTGTTGATTTTTGAGCAGAGGCTCTGGGTATCCAATTTTTTTATAAAGTTTTAGGCGGACCCCCAGACATTTAACTGATTTTCTTCATCAATGATTCTTTTTGCTGTGTGGCCCGGGTCGTTTTTGTCAACTCTTGGTCTGACACATGTTTGAGAACCTCTATAGACTTAATTTCTAGTGAGCTTATTTTTGCCAGGTTACTAATGGATGATAGTAGTTGTAGAATATTTCCTCTGTTTAAAATTTCTCCCCGGCCTTTGGATTTGTACTCAGGGATGAGCAAGATGGTGCGAGTCTTGGGCTACTCCTGATGATTACTATTTGGGTTGGTTTCTGAAGGTGAAAATTCTCCTTGAGCAGAGGAGTTCTCTCTGTGTGAGTTGTCAGTGCTTCAGTCCGAATAGTTTTTGAACAGCCGCAGGTTGACCTGTTTCAGGTCCTTTTTGTTGGTCCAGCAATGTGGTTTCCCAGGTACTCATTCCTAATTTTCCCTCTAGTATCTGTGCCTTCGTCATTTGTTTGAATCTGGTGGCAAAAGAGGACCTCCCTAGTCTGCAAGATTGTAAGTGCCCGTGTTGTCCTCTGTATCTCTTTAGCCACAATTTATGTCTCTGCTGTTGCTTGAAAGTATGTCGGTGTTCTTGTTCCTTCCTTTCCACCTCTGTTTCCGGTAGTGTTTTGTTTCATGCTGTTTTTTCCCCGCTTCTTTTTCGCCTTCTGGTCGCCCCAGCAGGCTATGGAAACTGCTGGCTGCTAGCTCCATTGCCTGTTGCTGCAGTGCCCTGGTAGACTTAGGATTTGTATCCCCAGGGCCTGCTACATGTTGATTTTCGGTAGTATGTCAATGGCCGTTGCCCGCTCTTGCAACATGGGTCTTTTCACTTATGTAGTTAGGTGATTTGCTGTTCTTCCCTGGGGAGGTTAGTTCTGGCATCCCTTTACTTCCTGTTGGAAGTTTCTTGCTGGCTTTGCTGAGTCTTTGCCCCTGTGCTGCTGGAAGTTGGGCATGATGTGTCTTTCTCTCGGCTGGTGTGATATTCTCTTATATCGTTGCTTATTGTCTTTTTTAACACGGAGAGGAGCTCGCCCGTTAGTGATGGTATTGTTGTTAGTTTATTGCCGATCGTGAAACAAGTGCAGCTTGGCTGAATTATTTGTGTTTCAGCTTGGACCCTCTTGATCAAGTTACTCATGTCAGAAAGTTTGTTATCAATATTCATATTGCCAGGAATTTAAGAAGAGATAGTTGCATATCCATTGTGTCTGAGTGATACTGCATCGCTTTTATTGAGAGTTGATGAGTGTTTAATAAAGAGACCATACAAGTCCTTGCTGAATTCAGATTTCTGTCTATTTTGCAGAAATGTATAGCTTTCTGGGCTCCACCATGGATTTTATACACACTTCGACCACTAACTGGAAAGAGGTTGAAAGCACAAACATTTCAATAAATGGGCTATGTCCCAGTAAAATGCCAAAACTGTGTTTCAAAATGGGTTTTCTGATTCAAGTCTGTCTGTCCCTGAAAGCTTGGAAGATAGTGATGTTGACACTGTAAACCCTTCTGCAGCACTTGTGTCCCAAAAAACCCAACATTTTGACGTATTTTGGCAAATTTCTCAGTCCCCAACAGGGAAATCCACATTGTCTGTGTAGTTTTAGAATCCCCAGGATGTTGGGAAAAAAGGGCGTACATTTTTCAGGGAAGCCTTAGGTGGACAAAAAGTTAAGGGGGCCTAAGTGCAAACTAACCCAAATAGCCAAAAAAGGCTTAGTACTGGGAAGGGACAAGCCTAGCCGGTAAAGAGTTAAGCATGCCAAGCACACCAATATTTTCAATCAGGTGTTCCTGTTTCAAGACTAGAATCAAATCAAAGTTTGAAATTTGTGAAGTACAGTGGAATTTATTTGAAAGAAGCTTGAGTTCATAAATCCCCTATGGATATCATTGCAGATGGGAGGCAGAGATAAAGACGAAATCTGATGGAAAAACAGAACAACCATTAGGTCATAAAATAAAATAGAAACTACTTTAAAAGATATGTTTTTTTATTGAATATGTTTAGAAAACAAAAACAGGCATGCTTTTTCAACGAAAACTGTACAGCACTTGGAATTTCATATCATCACTTTCATATCGGAGAATGGTTGTTTGCCCACTTGGGGCTGTATTACAGAAGGTGTGCAACGGGCATTTGCACCCATTTTGCACACCCCGGGGCACTTTGGTATTATAGAAGGGGACTTATATGCTTGTGCATCCCCTTCTATATTACCATTATTATAATTGCATTAAGTGCGCCATCGCTACCTTCAGAGGGTGTTCCCTCATTTGCATGGCGGGTGCCATATGCAAATGAGGGAATTCCTTTGACTCTGCGCCCGCGCCATATTACAGACAGGGGTACAGAGTCAAAGAAACCTGCAGGAGGCACACTGGCAGTGCAACATTTCAGATGGCACACTGTCAGTGCGCCCCTGAGAGCAGCCTTCTGCAGGTTGTAAAGAGGGTCCCATGGACCCCCCTTGCAGGCTGGTGCAGTTGTTACCTGCACCGCCTCAAAGGGGATCTCTGTAGAGTGACAGCACGACAGGAGAAGAAGTGTTGTTATATAAAGGTTTATTGTAAATACAAGGGCCCGCAGGGAGCGGGAATAATGGCAGTCACTACGGGAGTCAGCTGTCATCTGTCATACAGATGACAGTGACGTCACCTAAATACAATCAGAACATTCCATGTGACGCGGAGTGACGCTACCTAATAGAAAGGGAAAACATACTGAGGACATATGCCTAACACCCCCCAGAACAAGTATAACGTGTACAACATCTCCCTTCCTCCATCAAAAACAGGGAAAGATTCATTCCATAACATAGTCCTTAAACTTTGCCGGCAAGTTGATAACTCTGCCCACCCTGGAAGACAACCCCCCAGTGTGATTGGTTTCCGTGTCCCTCACTCCTGTAACAGTGGATCCAATTGCCTCTACATTGTTTTCCAGCACAGAGTCTTCCTGAGCCAGAACGGTATCCCCACTGCCAACAGAACAACTTCTTGGACTGTCTCTCAATGCAAGTGAACCCTCTTGGCTGACATTGGATTGCAACCGTTCTGTGCTGCTAGACAGGTCATCACATTCCAGCACACTTTCATTAAGACTAGTATCTCCTTCTCCCATATTCTTCATTATAATTTTTTCTTGCCCATGTTTGAGTCTTACCACATCGTCTTTACTACGCCATCCTTCTCCTTCAATGAAAACCGCACCTCCTGACGCTCTGCCAATTTTCATGGGTTTTCATGAGCCTAGATTCCCCCTTACTCACCAATCCAGGCTTCTTTACTAACACCCAGTCTCCGGGTGCTATGCTCTTGTCTTTAGCTCTATTCACCATATCAGAATACACCTTGTTTTTCTCTTGTTTACTCTCTATGTTCTCCTTCACTTTAAGTTCTTTTTCACACACTTCTCTCGCTTCAACAGCTGTTCCTTTCCACCCACTTATTTTTGGCGTTATGATAGTGTTACATGCTCTTCCTCTCATCAAGTAGAACGGTGTATACCCGGTGGCTTCTTTTGGTGTGTTATTATATGCATTGATTTTTACTTTAATGAATTCTTTTACATCCATATCATTTGCAATGGCCATTTGGATTCCTTCTTTGAAGAATCTGTTTATTCTCTCCACTTGACCATTACTTTTTGGACTGTATAGGGGTGTCTTTTCCTGTACAATACCTCGCTTTTCCAAAAACTCAACCATTGCTCTTGATATCACTTGTGATCCGTTATCTGACACCATGATCTTAGGCTGTCCCTCACTCTCAAATACTTTTTTGAGGAATTTTATCACCACTTCCGTTGTCACCACATTTACAAAATTGTAACACACCCACTTGGTATAGTAGTCTGTCAAAACTATTAGGTACCTGCACCCATCTGGCAAGATGTTGAATGGTCCTGCAAAGTCTATTGCTATTTTGGCCCAAGGCCCGTTCGGAATTTCCACTTTTTGTAGTTCATTCTTTTCAACTCTCCAATGCTTATCTGATTTTAAGCATTTTTCACACTTGTCCACATAACTCCTGATTTCGCTGTCCACACCTGGCCACCAGTAATGCATTCTTAGTACCTTTTTTGTGGCCGTGATGCCTGGATGCCCTCTGTGAGCCATCTTAATGATCTTTCTTCTGAGTTCAAATGGCGGAACAAAAACTTCACCCCTTTTTAAGTAGCCATTCTCTAGAGTTAGCTCATCATTTACCTGCTGGTAAGACCTCAGTTCATTTGGAAGATTCCTTATGTGTGGCCATACGGTTTGTACATACTTTTTTACTTCAGTCATGACATTATCTTTTTCCATACTTTCCTCCCATTCCTTTTCAGTTATTGATCCTTCGCACATAAATGTTGCATCAATATGCGCAACTACACACTCATTGTCATCTTGTTCCTCGCCCTTTTGCTCCTTTACTGGCAACCTGGACAAACAGTCCGCTCGACTGTTTTTTCCTCCTTTAATGTGTTCAATCTTGAAATTATATTCCTGGAGTTTTGACATTAGTCTAATCAATCTAGAGCTTGCGTTTCCGTTGCCTCGACCTTTGCCATTCATCATGTAAACCAATGGCTTATGGTCGGTTACCAAAGTGAAACTCTTCCCCCACAGATAGTCCTTGAGTTTGTGCACAGCCCACACACAAGCCAAAGTTTCTCGCTCGATCGTGCTGTAGTGGACCTCTGTGTCATTTAGCTTCCTGGAAATGAACGCTATCGTGTTCTCTTCACTTCCCTTTTTCTGACAAAACACAGCGCCGATACCCTCATTGGATGTACCATGTTACAACGCATACCGTTACAACTACCTACCGTTACAACGCGACCATTACAACGCATACCATTACAACGCATAGCGCTTTGAGGTGCTGGATAGTGGTAAGTATAATTTACTATTTTAACTCCAGTCCCCGTGGACCCTAGGGAAGGTGTTGGATAGTAAATTATACTTATAATATATATATATATAATTATAATTATACAATGCGTTGTAATGGTATGCGTTGTAAAAGTCGCGTTGTAATGGTAGTGCAGAGTAAATAATGCGTTGTAACAGGTGTATACCCCCTCATTGCTTGCATCCACAGTCACTACATTGTCCAGTTGTGGATCATAGGGTTTCAGTGCCGGTGCTTTTGCAATTTCCTCCTTGACTAACTTGAATGCTTCAACTTGTTCATCCTTCCAGTTATATGCCACATTCTTTTTCAAAAGTTTCCTGAGTGGTTCCACTTTTTCTGCATATTTATTAATGAACTTCGCATAATATTCACTGAGGCCAAGGAATGACTTGAGTGTTTCCTTGTTTCTTGGTTCCGGGGCCTCCTTTATAGCGCGTACTAAATCCTCTTTAGGCAAAATTCCTTCAGCTGTCAGGACATGCCCTAAGTACTCAATCTCCTTTGTCATGAATTTGCATTTATCCTTTGAGACTGTCATGCCTTTCTTTTCCAGAACATCTAGAACCATCTCAATCAATTTTATGTGCTCTTGTTCAGTTTTTGAATGCAAAAGAATGTCATCTTGAAAGGCTTCCACCCCTTTCATCTTCCCAAACAAAATATCCATGAGTTTCTGGAAAACCCCTGAAGATGATGCTAGGCCAAAGGGAAGCCTAACATACCTGAATGCACCAAAGGGCGTGATGAAAGTTGTCAATTTCTTAGACCTTTCTGACAGACATACCTGATGATACGCGGCTCTTAAGTCGATCAGTGAAAAGTATTTTGAACCGGACGTTGACTGAAGGATGTCCTGGATTTTGGGTAGGGGATGGAAGTTTACAATAATGTTTTTATTAAGTGACCTTAGGTCTACACATAACCTAATGTCCCCTGTCTTTTTCTTCTTCGATACTACAATAGCAGAAACCCATTCAGATTCTTCTGCTTCTTCTATTACACCTTCACCCTTAAACTTCTCAAGTACTTCCCTCAACTCATTTCTTATGGACAATGGTATTGACCTTACTTTGTGCTTACATGGTATAGCGCCCTCCTTTAGTTTGATGTCATGGTTGAACCCCATCACACAACCTATTTCATTTTTAAACACTTCCTTATGTTTTTCAAAAACAGATTTTAAGTTACCTTCACATTTCTCTATGCATATGCTGTTCATCCATTCTTCTCTTAATATCACCGGATCTTTTGCCCCCGGCACCAGTACCACCCCTAGTTGGGCTAGGTCTCTCCATCCTACTAGTATCCTCCCTTTCTCCTCTACATAAACCTTTGTTTCAATTACTCTTCCCTTGAAGCTCACAGTGTCAAAGAAATACCCCAACATATTTATTTCCTTCTCCCCAAATGCTTTCGGGTTTATAACAGATTCTATTAGTTGTACACCTTTCCACTTTTCTTCAAAAAGAGTGTCAGATATGGTTGTTATGAGTGCCCCAGAATCTGCTGTAAATTTTAGTTCAACCTTACCAATTTTCACATCACTTACAGGACCCTTTATCTTTCCTTCCTCCATTTCTACATATAAAACTATATTCTCACGCATTTCTTCATCAAAACTTCCTACGGCACTTATACTCATGTTATTACTCATTCTTTTAGTTTTACCCAAGGTGGTATAATGACCATA
The DNA here is from genome assembly GCF_964263255.1 of Lissotriton vulgaris. Lineage (NCBI taxonomy): Eukaryota > Metazoa > Chordata > Amphibia > Caudata > Salamandridae > Lissotriton > Lissotriton vulgaris. The sequence continues at coordinate 1,409,047,736 of NC_141693.1, read as the reverse complement.
TCTTTTACATTTGATGCACTTTTTGCCTATACAGGACAATTTTTAAAATCAGCTAAGTGTTCATTTGATCCACATCTAAAACAGCACAACTGCTTACCTCCCACCTTCCTTTCATTTACACTTTTCTCATTCGCTTTACCATCAACTTTTCTCTTGTCCTGTAAATAAAATACATTAGTGTTTTTTGTTGTTGAAGACAATTCCTTAGTGGAAATTAGAGATCTTTCGATACCCCTAGCAATGTCTATGACTTCCTGTAAGGTTGGTCTTTTGCACGCTAACAATCTTTCCTGCACCTTCTTAGTATAGCAGTAGAAAACTATTTGGTCCCTTATGTATACATCTGTCATCTCCTCATATTCACATTCTACTGCCAGAACTCTTAGGCATGCAACATAGTCTTCCACACTTTCTCCTTCTTGTTGTTTCCTTTGGGCAAATTTATGTCTTGCAACCATAATATTGTTCTCCTCATCGAATTGCCTTTCTAACCTTTTCAACGCCTCCTGATATTCATTTAATGGCACAAATGTTCCAGGTGGACTCTCATATTCAGGCAGGCTGTCAAAAATATCCTGTCCCGCTTTTCCTAATAGCCCAAACAACAAAGAACATTTTCTTTCAGCATCAAAGGCCTTTCCATCTATTGACACGATGTAATTCTCAAAAGCCCTCACCCACTTTTTCCATTTCATTGTGGGCTTACCAGGTTCGTCTAGAAACCGAGGAGGGGCACATATGTTGTTACATTCAGCCATGTTGTGCTTATTATTCAACTCTACTTTTTATTATACAGCAGGCTTTTCACTTAGATGGCTTAGATGTTTATTTTTCTATTGAACCGCTAAGTTTCTGGGTGTGCTTACTTGCGTTTTGTGGCATGAACAAGAAGTCCTTTCAATGCTGCAAAAACGCGATGTTTTTTTTTTGTACGAGCGTTTACTCTTCTGTGCTCGTTTTAATTCAGCCTGACTTTTTTTTTTCCAAATGGCCGCACGCTGCTTACGCGCGGTGACGTGCGTTAGTATTGACCAATCCGTTTACACTCCCGGCATGCTTCACGCGGCTCAGCTGAGGTAATTGACTGACGCCTCAGCTGTTGCCCTGTCAGCAGAGCGCCGGTCACAGAAATCTCGCACGACAGTCTCCACAGGCAGAGCGGCGTTCACATTTGAATTCCTGCAGTTAAATCCACAACGAACTGCTCATTCTTGCTTTTAAATCATATCCATTTTTTTTTTCTTTTAGATTATCAAAGTCTCTCAATACGTTACGCGCTGCTGGTATTTTATGCACTATATCAATCCTTCTTGTTCTCAACTCGACCAGCGCTCGCCGTATCCCGCAGTGTACTCACTTTTACGAAAAGTGCTCCTTGGTCCGATCACAAGTTTCTTCAATCAAGCTTGCGTCTTCCAATTATTTCTGCAGACCCTTGTTTAACCAGTCCTCGTCGCCAATTGTAGAGTGACAGCACAACAGGAGAAGAAGTGTTGTTATATAAAGGTTTATTGTAAATACAAGGGCCCGCAGGGAGCGGGAATAATGGCAGTCACTACGGGAGTCAGCTGTCATCTGTCATACAGATGACAGTGACGTCACCTAAATACAATCAGAACATTCCATGTGACGCGGAGTGACGCTACCTAATAGAAAGGGAAAACATACTGAGGACATATGCCTAACACCCCCCAGAACAAGTGTAACGTGTACAACAATCTCTAATCCCCTTTTAAAGTGCAAATGGTTGCTGCCTGCACAGTGAAAACCTGAAACATTCACATGAATGCGCTGCCCCAAGGAAGCCTGAGTTTGCGACTGCCCTGGGCGCCGCACATTCACCATAATAGGGCCCATTACAATTGTTTGCACCAGGTGAACCTTTTGAAAGGTGCACAGGAAGCAAACAATGATAATGTGTAATATGGCCCTTCATCTACATTTGTAATGAAACTAGAAACAACAGAGGTGTTAATCTGTGATGTAAACTGTTGTGACACAGTCAGTAAGAGATGTAACAGAAATCACAGAGAGCGTGGTTGCTCAAATTCTCAATGGAGTGAGCAGAGTTAAGAGTAATTTGCTTTGTGGGTCAAGAATCATTGTGATATAGATCACAAGGAAACATGCTTCCAGCAAGGTAGTATCTAAACCTCTCCAGACTCTGTTAAGATCCCTGTTTCATTTGTTTAGGTCTAGCATAAAGACAGCTGTAACTGTGCTAGCAACTTCTTATGTTATTAATACTTGTATACGTACACATAAATACATATGTAAAACAATACAAACATACATAACTACACAAATGCATACACAGGTAGAATGGGCATTACATTAGCCAGCTTTAAAAGAATATTAAACACAAAAGTATAGTCCACCTAGGGCTTATTTTGTCAGTAATTTTTTAAGGATGGTCTTTCATAATAAAAATAGTAGGAAGAAAGACTGTCACCCACTTAAGGCGTTATGCTTCATCATTAGACGGTAAATATTCTTTCAGAAACTGGAATAACCTATTAGAAATGGTAATATGTGGTGAGGTAAATGGTGTATGTAAATAGGAAACCTAGAAGGAGTCTGTGGGTTGGCTATTCATTAGATAGACACTTTAGTCAATAATCTTTTTATTATTGGGTATATGGGCACATGAAAAAAAAATTCTTGCTGATAGGCAGTGCTTTCACTTTCCTCAAATATTTTTTTTAAGTCGTCATTGACTTGGTTCACTTTCTTTAAAGCCATCACTAAACACAAGGATGTTGGCCATTTCCAAGTAAAATATAAAAAAAGAGCTCCTGAAGGAATAATTTTACAATGATTGTGTCTACTGGTTGAAGATTGGTCTCATCTATATCAAGGCCAAATCAAATCAGTTCAAATTACTTGTATAATTTTTGGGGTAAATGAAGGCGCTCTCTGTGCCAAGTGTGAACAGTGCAAATAGCAGTTTATTCACAAAATTCGTTTTTCAATACTAAATCAAATCATAATGACATTTCATTACATGGAGGGTCATAACAATAGCACACACCAACGAAGGCCACCTGCTTTAATAAGTCCATTAAGGGCGTTGTTAGTGTATCAACCACTCAGCCAAACGTAGGATACTAACATAATGTTGTTTTTATCCTTATTGAAAAAGGCAAGTGTTGGTTGTTAGAATGATATTTATTAGTTTCAATATTTCTCTTTCTTATGATATCAGTCGGCAAATACCATCATCAGCACTCATTTTCCACAAGCAATAATGTTGACCCATACTGCTCAAGATTATACCATCAGCTATGTCTTGTCCATAGAGCAAAATTCATAGAGTAGAAACAGGAGGACAAGCCATAGAGAACTGCAGCAGCACCGGAATCAATCACCCGGCTCCGCAGTCAACACAGAGGCAATCTGACTGTAGGAAGCTGGCTCTCTATATAGTGTACTAAAACGAAGCACACTGTGCAGAGAGTCCAGTGAGTCCCTTATTGGTTTGCAGTGGCAAAAGTAGTTAATACTAACGCTCTTTTTGCGAGCAGTTAGGCAAATCAGAGGTTAGTGATAAACATTTGTTGTACTCAGAGAGGCGATAAATGTGACTAACACTCAAGAATAAATCTGAGATCAATTTGCAAAAATAATATTGATAATTTTATATAATTCTTCTGTCCAATAACTTTGTTCTATATTAAGTACTTATGAGTTTTCAGAATTCCCCAAATCAATGCGCACCATTGAAATCAACGAGGATAACAAAATCATAGAGTAGACTTTCAGGGTTCACCTCTTGCATTTTGGTAGTTAGCAAGGCCAAGTCCAATATTCCACCAACTGATTCCCAAGAGAATTCGGCATTTGGACTGGAGTAGGATGCTGAGGTCAATGGTAGTCGGTGCACTACAGGAGATGGGAGGCCTCTTGAAAATGCCCTGCACTAAGGGGACTTACATGTAAGCCCAAGGGGGCCCACTCAAGGGGGAAGGTTGCCAGGGCCTCTGGACCACAGAAGTGTACATGGAATTTCGTAACCATGGCCAGTTCAGCCAGGTGCAGAGTAGATAAGGCAGCCAGGCAATGTGCATCAGAATATCCTCACAGTGAGGAGCAGGCAGCTTGGAGACATGATTTCGGGACAGCTGGGCCCCTCTTAACATGGGTCTCAGGCGTCTCGTGTCTCAACGTGTGCATTGAGATTTATGTCTCATTAGAAACAGCAAACTCCTTTATCCGCCCTGGCGATCCATCTCCCTCCCCTCCAGGAGAGAATTTGCATAGGGGGCCTACCCCAAGACTTTTCAACTTTCCCCGGCTGACACCTGAGATGGTGAACAGCCTTCTTGATAGGGTCAGCTCAGGCTCTCCTCGCGACCCCTGTCCTCTTAAGGTGCTCAAAGCCTGTCGGAAAGCTGCTGTTCCCCATCTTATGGGGGTCATGAACTTGGCCATCTCTGAGGGAGTCTTTCCCTCCGTGTGGAAGACGGCGATCGTTAAGTCTCTTCTGAAGAAACCCTCCCTGGATCTGGGAGTTTTGAAAAACTTTCGGCCCATTTCCTTACTGTCTGCCCCTGCTAAGATGTTGGAGGCTCATTTAAATTTTGATCTCAGCACCTATTTAAAGGACCACCACCTTCTGGATAGATCCCAACATGGCTTCAGGAGACATCACAGTACGGAGACTGCCCCTACTGCAGTCCATAATAACATCCTTACCCAGGTTGACTCTAGCCATACCACTCTTTTGATCCTGTTTTATCTTACCGCAGCCTCCAACACCTTGTCTCCCCATACTCTGGTTTCCAGACTGGGACAGATAGGTGTCGAGGGCCTGGCTCTGAGCCTCCTCGCCTCCTTTCTCTGTGAAAGAGAACAGAGGGTGAAGTTGGGCCAGTTTCTTTCTGTCTCCAAACCCTTGCATTGTGGGGTTCCACAGGGCTCCTCTTTAAGCCCTACGCTTTTTAACATTTACGTGGCCCCTCTTGCAAGTTTGGTGAGATCATTTGGGTTGGAGTTGTTGTCATACGCGGACGACACCCAAATAATGGTCTCTATCACTCACTCTGTAGAGGATTGTGCTCTCAACTGCAGGAACTGCATGGAAGCTGTTTCCTAATGGATGGTGAAGAATTTCCTGAAGTTGAACGGGGATAAGACCGAGGTCCTGATCTTTGGGAAGGATCGGGAAATCTGGTCCAGTGAGTGGTTGCCGTATTCGCTTGGGGAGTGCCCTTGCCCGGTCTCTCATGGAAAAAACTTGGGTGTGATAGTAGACAATGCCCTCTCTCTAGATCTTCAGGTAAACAGGACTGTCTCCACCTGTTTGGTATTATTAGGACCCTTAGGAAGATTTCCCACTATCTTTCCCCTGATGCACGTAAACAGGCCACTATGGCATTAGTGTCTTTGAGACTGGACTATTGTAATGCCCTTTATATGGGCATTAATAAGAACCTTATCCACCGGCTCCAGATGGCACAGAACGCAGCAGGTAGGCTGGTACTGAATCTCCCAAGATTCAGTTAAGCCAAGGCCGCACTCAGGAGCCTGCACTAGCTTCCAATGGACCTCAGGATCTCTTTTAAGATTTAGCAATATACTCCCAGTAGACCCCTCCGATCTGCTCACAAAAATGTCCTTGCTGTCCCTAGGTTTCAGAAGGTCAAATGGGTGGGGGGTAGAGCCTTTTCCATGGCTCCACCCAAACTGTGGAATTCTCTACCCCTAAAGATCTCTGGCCTGGCCTCTCTTTTGTTATTTCGTAAGGCCTTAAAACCCTGGCTTTTTCCCTGATATCACTGCTAATGCTTTTTATTATGTCCTGTTGCCTCGTACCAGTGCCTTGATGCCCTTGGGCTAAGTTTGTGTGTTACAAGACTACTTTCATTAATTCATCCCTCCTGGGCAGTTGAAGTCCGGAGTGAACTCTTCGCCTTAATGCAGGTTGCAGGGGGTTAAGTACTGCAGGTATTGGTGCGGCATGGCTTCAGTAGGTCCTGGTGGTCTTGTGTGTGCAGTTATTAATAAATCCAACACTGGCATCAGTGAAGATTTATTGAGACAAGATATTTGGTACCAACCATCTTAGGGCACAATGAAGCCATCATGGAGCTAGGTAACTCGTAATGACAAGTCTTCAGCCCATGTTCTCTCTATGACTTCCTTGTGCACTTACAATTTCTATGAATGCCTCAGATGTTGCATGGTCATATCTGCTCATGCTGATTATTCTACACATGTGATATAGTGCACTCTTCCTTAGTGTTTTAAGGCCTGCAGTAGGTGTGACTTACCTAAACCTTGTGCAGTGTATGGGGGCATGGCACCCAGGAATGTGTGCTATGTCGACTCTTCGATTTTCCCTGTACCAAGACATGCAGTCTGCAATGGGAGTTTGCATGGTCTTGATGAGGGGTCCTTGAGGTGGTACAATTTGTACTGAAGCCCCAGTAGACCCTGTTCATTACCCATGCTCTAGGTACTAGTGGTACTATTTACTAGGAACGTACTGGGGTGCTAAAGTTATGTCAATGGTATTACAGTTTTGGGAAAGAGATCGGGCACTGGAAACGTGGTTAACAGGGACCCAGTGCACTTACAGTTCGAAATCACATCAGACATCAAGCAAAAAAGGGCAGCTAACAATGTCAAAAGAGGCACTTTCCGACACTGACCAACTATTGCCTTGCTTTGACTCCAGTGTCAGGTTATCGCTCGCTGTGCTGCTGCAGTTCTCGGTGACATCAGGCTGGGAACCAATGTGCACCTCAAATTAGACATTTGGGCTGTGTGAAACATGGGTTGGAAAGACTGCTCAACCCAAACAGCTCTCCAGAGTTTTGGTTGAAATTCAGTATCTGTGCACCTCCCTTACTCTTAGCACACAGGTCTCTCCATCTGGACAATGAGACTACATATCCTGCATGGATGTCGTCTGGAGCAAAGGATGTGTTAACACAGTGGAGTGCTGTAGGTTGCAAGAGGAGGCGGTGTTACAATCTAGACCTTGGCCCTCTGCTTTTAGCACCGCACAAACTGAGTACTAGCTTCAAAACAATAGATTTAAATAATATTGGTGTTGATACCCGTGGACAACCCTCACACCACACATACCGACAAAGCGATTTGGTCTGTCCTTGAATTATTTTCTACTGTACGCACCAATTATAAACCTGTATCTTTAGTTGCCTCAACAAGGGCTCCACAACTTTGCAATAGTGTGTGATGAACAATTGTAATTATGGTGCACACTAATTCTAAATGCCCTGATATTGACTCATCAGTCCGTAGGCAGGGGATAGTAAAGATATAAATGCTTGTTATACAGGGAATCAAAATCAAAGCAGCAGACTTGAGCCTTCTGAGCGAAGACAAGCGTATATGGCAGAAAGAGTATCATATATTGAAAGTACACTCCAGATGCTTTGTCACCAAACTACTGAGATGCAGCAGAAAATCTATGCCCTCACAGAAAGAGTGTGAATTCCCGAGGGATGAGTGGAAGACATGGAAAGGCAATCTGGAGTGAGTAGTATTTAACATAGTGTGTGTACCAGAGGAAGAAAGGGTGGAGACTTGCCCACTTTCATAGAAAAATGACTTTCCGGTGCTGTAATCCTTGGTGCATCGCAAAGTTACCCAGTCTTTACACATATCAAATTACGACATAAAAAATTAACAGACACATGACATGAACGTGAACTTAGCACATGCTTCCTACTTGATTCAATGATTTTTGAAAATACTTCACTCAACATTACCACTAAAGAGGGCTTTTATTTTAGAATTAGAGGATCTACTCACAAGTTTGTTTAACAATACTAATTAAGATGTTTTAATGATGTTGTAATGAAAATAAAATCATCCATTTATTAGATAATGTATTTACCTTGAAGTAGTAACTTTCCTAAACATGTGCTATAGCGTATGAATAAAATTTAGTGACTAGAAACTGTGATTAAAACTATCCTCATGTATGTAAAATGTGATCTTATCTGAAATTATAAAGTGTATGCAATGTGTGCACTAATGTTACACACATATGCATCTAAAAGTAGTGCTCAGCCATACAAATACTTGATTTATCTTAAAGATTTACTGTAAGCTACACATAGTATGAATGTAATAATATGTCCTGAAAACTTATATTCATTTGTGTTTTAGTGTTCACATGCATGTTAAATGTTATTAATGTTAAACTATTCCTAACAATTTAGGCCTGTGTTTTACCATGATATATTAAAAAAATGCAAGTCTGAAAAATAGATATCATTCCCATGTTCAATGTGAGATAATCCTTAGATATTTTGGTCTGCAACTTTGAAACTTGGCGAGGACAATGGACCCCTGATGGTGTGATCAAGGGTGTGCTGCCTATGGACATTGGATATTGTAATGTTCCCCATGGACCAATTTCATAGAGATGCTTTGCAGACCCCAATGAGATTGCTTCCTGACTCCCTTCCTGAATTCTGTCCTCAGAATTTGGGAATTCCTTACAGATACCTTCCCTGATTCCCTACTACCTGAATGGACTATATGAGGGTTAGACATATTTTCTAAGTGTGACTTAGGCTAACACTTATTCCTGGCCCATAGAAGACTTGACCAAGCTTCTATAATGCTTACACTTCCTTATTGAATTTCCTCTTGTCCTGTCCTGACCTCCCAAGTGGAAATGTCCTGATTGGAATGTTCTTTGATCCCTAACCATTCTCTGAACTTTGAAATTCTAGATTACTAATGTATAGTAGAGATTGTTTTGGATTATGTTCTGAGCACCAGATAGATTTTGACTCAGTCACTGATTTGCTTGTATGTTTAATACTAGTTTGCCTCAATTTCCTAAGGTGACTGGGATTATTCAGTTGTTACTGTGTACCTAAACAGCATGGCCTTATGAGTAGTGTATGTGAACTTGATTGTTATGTGTAATACACCTTGTAGAACTTGGCTACCGACTCCTGGTCTTCATTGTCTTCATTGTGTAGCCAAACAGGGTGCACTATTAATTGAAATTAATTGAAATTTGATTGAATGCAATGGCCAATGGTTTACAAGTAGGTCCAGAAAACGCTGTATCGCCCTTTAGGGACTGGGTGCATTCTTCTTAATTGAAAGAGTGATTTGAGTACTGAAACAAGGCCCTCCACCTGAAGCATCGCCTAGACCCTTAGTAGCAAAATTACTTCAATACAAATAAAGCGAGGTAGGCTGGACATTAGGAGGTTAAAGATAAAAAAATAAGTTCTTCTCTTCTTCAGTTACAGTCTAGCAGTGCAGCACCACGGGTCCTGGTTCACAGCAGTAGAGTGGAAGATGCATGATATGGAGCAGAAGTATGCTCTGCATTTCCCTGCAGATGTAACATTATCATTGATCAGAAATATTTTTCTTTACTGAATCTGCAGTGGCCAGTGCATGGATTCAACATAACACAGCAGGACACTCAGTCATTCCTGATCAATGGAAGCAGAAGAAGAGGAAGAGACATATGCAGCAGAAACCATGGGGTAATAATCGTACCGAATTCAACAACCACACAACAGCAAGTGCAGAAAGTTAAGGCAAATGCACTGGCTATTTCAGCAGCCTTCAGTCCATGGACTGTGGACAATAAACTCACTGTAGTGGACCCAGTTATAAAGAAGGATCCAGGAGTTCCCTAATGAACTCTGAAGTGGGGAGCTTATCCAAGGTCACTCCTTATACAGTGAATGATATCCTTTGAATTGAATAGAAGCTTTATAGATGAAGGTGTTATGAATGTCATGATGTTGTAGTTCGATGGGGGGGGTCAACGTGCTCACTGCACTGATCCAAAGTTCACAATTACTTCAGTTACTGATATTTAATTTATTTAGCTAGCTACATTGTACACTTCACTGAAACGTTAGCAGTTGTCACAACACTACTGTTTCAGCCAGGGGTCCTGTGGAGTAGCATTACCATTGTCATGAACGTAGTAGTTTTTCTATAGGTTAAACCAGTGGTTTGGGCCTGCAGGGCAAACACCTGTTCTGATGAGAAAGGCTTGGACTTTAGGACGAACTGGAACTCTACTCATCACATTACATGCTATAGTTCACCCCTCAGACTCACCCTATAGTTCATTGAGGTTTGTGAATTATGCAATGTGAGGCCTGGGTATGTATTAAGCCTGGGCGGTGAACTTCGCTCCACTCTCAGAGTTTGCTCAGTTTTTTGCACACCGGGTTACGCAGGGTTCGGCTAGATTTTTCCTCATTCACCCTTGTCAATGTCAAGTTGGCAAGCACGAGCGAAGGAAATCCGCCTCCTCGAAAGATTTTTCTACGTGTGCGGTCAGATTTCTCAATGTGAGTGGTTGTGTATGCTCGCGACCGCTCACAGAAACCGTTTGTTCGCATTAAGAAAGCTGCTGCTCAAGTACTAAAAAATCGGATCTAGGGGCAGAAAGGAAGCAGCGCCCGCTTGCGCTGTGCACGGTGCCATTCACAATAATTTCTCAGTGCGGGTAAACACCTGGCACTGAAAATTATAGCAAACACTATTTTTCTAACGCACTCCTGCACTTGAGGATCCCCACGTAGCGCAACAGACTTTTTTTTGCACTTCACGGAGGTGCGCATAGCGGAACTCCGCAAACTCAGCCCAGGCCTAGTATTGATACACAGTTAGGGTTGTTTATTGTTGTTTCAGCTCAGGCAGTTTATAAAAGTCACACTATTAGCAATTGTTGTTAGAATTCAAAGGTGGCTGGCAACACCAACTATCATTTCCTGAACTGTGTTTATTTATAGGAGCCCCCAGCAGGAGCTCCTATTGAACAATTCTCAGTCCAGCGCTGCAAGATGTATATGAAAACAGGGGACTCACAGTTATTACTTGGAATGTATAAGTCCTGGCCCACACATCACTAGCAGGCTGGACAGGCTGTCTATTCACAATGTATTGCCCTGCAGAGCTGGATCCTTAGGAGGCCAATTTTGGAACGCCATGGGTTGTTCACTGCTCCCAGAGGTTAATTGCAGCAGGCACTGGAAGTCTTCTAGAGAGGGAGATAGAGAAGGATGATGGAAGAGGAGGACAGAAAGTGATCAGAGATGGTGAAAAAGAGAGGACAGAAGGAGAGAGAGAGAATGGATGGATGAATAAAAAGAGAGAGATTATGCAAGGAGCTAAAGGGAGAAAGGCTGGTTTGAGGATTTTTGCTAGTGCTGTTTTTGGTTCCTGAGTCCAACCTTGATCAGAGGCATGGGGCACCTTGTGTTTCTTTAAGAAACACAGCTCACTAAGTCAGAAGGATATAGAAGGGACAGATTTATCTCACTTCCTACTTGACATATGCAAGGGCCCTAGTGCTCTGGATATGTCCGGGAGTACCTTCCATGATTAAGATGCAACAAATAGACTGAGAATAATTTATGTGTGTGGGGGAGTCAGCTAGATGTCAAAAATATGCGTTTACAGGACTTATATTTGCCCTACTCTGGTCAACCACTATTTCTTGACAGGCTGCTGGTAGTGATACTCCTTTATTTAGTTTATTTATTTATTTTAGCGATTTTGAAAAGTGCATCAATCATCACCTGGAGGATATTGCAGCACTGATATAGCAAACAGTCATTTTAGAGGCATTAGATGGCACATAAACCTCATCTCTATCTTATAAACAACCAAGGTTTTAATTTCTTCCTGAATCCAAAATGTTCTCCATAAGACGGCGATACAAAGGTAGCTTATTCCACTGAACACCCACTAGATGAGAAAAGAAGCAGCTTCCAGCTCTTTTTTATCAGCATTGATTTGGCAAATCCAAGATTGCGAGATTCTTGGGACATGAGTAGGTGTTAGACTTGGCATCTTTTGGTGTGTTTCCCCTGACTTTTTGCTTTCTGACCTTCCGGTTTTGGCTCTGTTTTTGCTGGTGTAATGATTTGCGCACTTTCCTCACTGCTGTCCAAGGGTAAAGTGCAAGTGCTCTTGTATAAAATGTGTTGTGGATTGGTGTTGCCATGATTGGCCTATTTGAGTTATGTGAAGGCCCTAGAAAAGTGCACTGTGAATGCCAGGGCCTATAAATCAAATGGTGTTGGTAGGTTGCAGCACTGGATTGTGCCACCCACGCAAACAGCCCATAAAGTGTAACTCCCATTGCAGAACCTGTGCACAGCCTCGGGCTGCCATGTCGGCTTGGCAAGTGCACACACTCTTGCCTAACCATCCAGCCTGCCTCTGCAAGATTGTGTATTATCTGTCTGATTTGTGAGTGACAGAGGCTGGGGGGGACCCCAGGAGACACAATGAGTCAGCACAGGCCTGACTATACCTATCTGCACTGAGATGGGTGGGAGGAGTAGCACCTGGGTCTGAATAGTGCTGTGCCTGCCTCCCACAATGCTGGCTCTACCTCCTGTGGTGCATCTGATGTCCCTGGCCTACACTGAAAAAGGAAAAGCAGGAGTCTGTAAACAAAGGGCTCCAAGACCGACCAGGAACTGGTTTGGAATAGGTACAGGACCCTCTGCCTTCAGAGGACAAAGGAATTGCTGGTATAAATATTGAGGCCCAGACTCCAAGACTTTAGAACTCTTTTGGGATCAAGAAGAAGAGCTGGAGAAGCTGTGAGGAGTAACTATCACTTTGCTGTGTGCTTTGCTTGGCGCCTTGAAACCCTCACAGGTACGTAGAGATCTTTATACATTCAATGATTGATAGATTGATTGATTTGCTGTGTTGGCCTGCAGAGGCTGCTTCTGTCTTGGGCAGTGAAAGGTCTGGACTGAACTTTCAGCAATCTACTTTTATGAGTTTCTCCAAGCGCTTGAAGTAGAGCTTGCCCCCCTGTTCAAGAAGTCTCAGGAACAGCAAAGACTTCACACTCGACACCGTCTACAAGGCCGCTTCCGACTCCATGTCCTGAAGGCACCGCAGAGGGCACCACCATAATGCCACACCCCGGTCCAAATCTCTCACCGACAACACCTGCTGAATCCGCCACTGAGCCGCTGCTCACAGTGCGATTTGTGGGCACTGCACTCTGCACCATCACGCTTCAAGACGACACCCCGGTATCCCCAATGACGCCGCTTCATGCCAGAATTGACGCTGCTGCTTGCACCGTGGTTCGAGGGCATCACTCGTAAGGTTACATGATGCATTGCCCTCATCCGACACCGCAGTCTTGGCATACCGATGCAGGTGCCATCGATCCCAGTTCATCAGCTGACGACAGCTCATTAGCAACGACGACACCGCTGCTTGCACCGTGACCTTCCAGCTCCGTGCCGAACACCGCCTTCATCTTCCACTGCGACCCTGGTCTCACAAACTACGCCACCTGATGCTGCCACGGAACTGCTGCTAGCACCGCGCCAGCGCACCTGACTTCACCAGAGAGGAGTTTGATCTGCAACGCGTGTGACTTCGAGGGCCCCGCCGACTCCTGCACCGACCTCCAGAACCATCGCTTGCGGACACTGCGTTTTCAGAAGCTCAATGAGAGGTCCTCGACGCCCTGCATTTCTGAAATGTACTGTTTTTGGGTCTTCCCAATATCGTACCTGGCGGGCGGCGCCGCTGACAGCCAGAACTGTTTGGAATTGTTTGCTCACGATGCCGTGATAGCTAACCCTGGGCAAAACACTACGCTACACTCGCGTAGTTTGCGCTACTTCACACTACGTGAACTGTAAGTAGCACAGTGCAAACACGCATAGCGTAGTGCAGCGGTCTTTTTTACTTGCTCGTGGTCCTCAACGTCAAGTTGGTGACCGCAAGCAAGCAAAATGACATCCCAGCGAGACTTTTTCCTCATTCGCGATCAGCAACATCAAGTTTCCGATCGCGAGCGTGACGTTTCTCGTCTGCTCGTGACCGCTCACGATGAGAAACTACCAGTCCGCGTTGAGAAAGATGCAGCTTGAGTAAAAACCTACTCGAGCGGCAGAAAACTACAGCTCGCACTGTGCAAGATGCTGTTTTCATTGATTGCACAGTGCCGGATGCATGTCCGCACTGTGCAATCATTGAAAACGGCATCTTGCACAGTGCGAACAGGGTACTAAGCAGTTGGTGTAGTGCTACGCGTAGCTCTCATAGTGCGAAGTGCACTTTGCGTAGCTTTGCATAGCGCTACTTTGCAAACTACGGCCAGCCCTAGTGATAGCCCCCGATGAAGCTATCAACATCAAGGAACTGTTTTTTAACTTTATTTTGAAAACTGAAGATTTTTATCGTATTTGGTCTTGTTTTAAGAATATAAAAATATTGGATATTTTTCGAAACTGATGTGGTGTCCTTTTGTAGTGCTTACACTGTATTACTGTTGGTTATGTGCAAATGCTTTACACACTGCGTCTAAAATAAGCCTGGCAGCTCGTGCCAAGCTACCAAGGGGGTGAACAGGGTTTTTTTAGGAGTGTAACTCCCTTATCCTGACTAGGAAGAAGGATCCCTACTTGGACAAAAGTGCAAACCCTTGCCAACTAAAGACCCACATTTCTAACAGTAGGAGTATAGAATTCAAATCTGGTTTGTAGGGTTACTGGGCCTATCTTATACAGTTCTTTGTCTGTATGACATAATATTTTGAAATTCGCTCATTGGCTCATGGGCAACCAATGTAGCCTCACTAGACATGAAGATACAGAACTATATCTATCTTTGTTACATGTCAGTTTGGCTGTTGCATTTGCGTTACTTAAAGTTAGACAAAAAGATAATCGGTCATGCCTACATACATAGCGGATCAAGACGGAGATCGAGATTGAGCTTTTTCCATGACTTTTCGAACCTGTGGGGAGGTGGAGGTGAAGTGCTGAGTGTCGAGTGAGGTGTTGCCGAGCGCCGAGCCATAGCGGCGTAGCAAACAGCGAAGACGGAGTAAGCGGAGCAAGCGGTCAAGCGGCGGCGGTTTACGTGAGGAGAGGCCGGCCTGCAGGGCGGCAAGCAAGCAAGCGGTAAGAGACGGTAAAGGGCGGCATCCTGGTAGAGCGCTTGCAGAGTGCTGCACCCCAAGTCCTTTTTTTTTCTTCTGCCGTAACCGTTAGCCGTCTGTCGCTGTCGCTGCTCCCCCCTCCCCAGCCGCTTCAGCCGCCTCAGCCTCCTCAGCCACAGTGTCACGGACACGGACACGGACAAACCCGCTCTCACTCTCCCTCTCCCCCCACTGGTAGCCGTCTCCTGCGGCAGTGTTTGGCAGCACCTCAACAGCCTTGGCAGCAGCCTTGTAGCACAGAAGTTTGGCGTCCCAGTTTGCGGGAGCGCTATTCGCGTTCCCTGAACCACTCGAGCTTGAGCTGACATTCTGCCATTTCGCCATACCGCTAAGAGCAGCTAAGAGCAGCCAAGTACCCACCTACCTACTGGGGGAGTACACGTGTAGAAAAAACACGCAGCAGGCGGCAGGCGCCGCCAACCCCAATACCGCATCGATCCGAAGAGCGGCCAAGAGGAGGCGTGACGTGACCACAAGTGACCACAAGTGCAGGGTGCAGCGGCGCACCGTCAGCCTTCCCCAGCGGTACATCCCCTGCAGCTCAGCCATTGTGGGGCCAGCGTGGGACGACACCGGCCCGCCGGACAGCCAACGGCAAAGGTAGCGGAGGGAGCGGGGCGTAGGCAGTCCGCCATGAGGTCTGGAAGGGAAAGAAGACCTCCAGCGACCCAGCCTAATAAACGGAAACGGAACAACACAAGCACATCAACAAGCCCAGAGCCACCCGGCACGACTAAGCTGACCAAGCTGACTAAGCAGACCGAACTGACCCCCTGTGGAACAAATGCATCTGAAAACACAATAGGGCACAATACCTCGTTGGAAGGTGCCAACAAAGGACCCAGCACCAAACCACTTGGTGGGCAGGCAGAAGGACCAGGACTGGGAGCAGAGGGCAGTCCTGCCTCAGCACCTGAAAAGACCAGGGACAACAAAACAAATAGCAGTCCATCTCCAAAACAAGGGAGGCGCAAGAGCCATAAACGAAAAAATAATCAACAACTAATCAAACTGTCAGGACAACAAAGTGAAACAAAACACAACTTTCAGCCAAAAATGTATACTAAATTCAATTTCCTAAAAAACCCAGGGAATGCAATCTATTCTTTAAATAACTCTATAACTGGTCTCCAATCCCCTTTGCAACCAGCCAGCGAGCCCAACGCCTCCCCAGAGAATGGTAACTGGACATAATATCGACTACACAATATCGAATGGACAAAATATCGACGGAAAAATATCGACATTAACAAAATATCGACTATAGGAATATCGTTGAAAAAAATATCGACTGCAAAAATGACCCAAAAATATCGAATACAAAAATATCGACTCAAAAATATCGACTAGCCAAAATATCGAAATATAGTGAAAGTAAAAAATATCGAGAAAATGTTAGAAAATATTGATTTTATAAAATAATATATATATAATATATAAATAAATAGTACCTAATGTTTAGGAGCGGGTTGTGGGTTTATAGGGGAATAGGGTGGGAAGTAATTTAATAATAATTAATTAGTTAATATATGTTTGGTAATTGTTTTAATTAGATTTTAATTGGTAATTAAGTAATATTAATTAGTTAATTGTTTAATTGATTAATTAGCATATAATTTAATTGATTAATTGATTAATTGATTATTAATAATTATTATTTTTAAAAATAAATTTGTATATGATTTTAATTGATACATTGGTTATTAATTAATAATAATTAGTGATTTATTGTATTAAGAATTAGTATATTATTTACATTTATTAATTGCTAACACATTAATTATAATTAGTTAATGATGTAATTAATATATTGCATATCATTTAAATAAATTAATTGGTAATTAATTTTTAATAATGACTTAATTACATTAATTGTATACATTTAAATGTAATGTGTTAATTTATGTTGATGTTAATTAATTAATTGGAATTAAACAATATTAATTAATCTAAATTATTATTATAGCTAATGTGATAATATATTTTATAATAGTTTTTTAAAAAATATTTGTTTTTTTTATATATTTATGTTTAATGTTGTGTTCATTATTATTTATAGTGTTCTGGCTCACTTTCATAGTTTTTGTTATAGGTTAATTTTTTAGGGTTCTGGGTCATTTTTCTAGTCGTGAGTAAAGGTGTATTTAGTGGGATTTGGGAAATTTTTACGTTTGTGGGTAAATGGGTATTTTTGAGGTTGAGGGTCAGTTTTCAGTTCTTGTGTAAAGGGCTATTTGTAGAGTTCAGGGTCAGTTTTCAGTTTGTGGGTAAAGGGGTATTTGTAGGGTTCAGGGTCAGTTTTCAGTTTGTGGGTAAAGGAGTTTTTGGGAGGTTCAGGGTCAGTTTTCAGTTTGTGGGTGTAGGGGTATTTGTAGGGTTCATGGTCAGTTTTCAGTTTGTGGGTAAAGGGGTATTTGTAGGGTTCAGGGTCAGTTTTCAGTTTGTGGGAAAAGGAGTATTTGTAGGGTTCAGGGTCAGTTTTCAGTTTGTGGGTGAAGGGCTATTTGTAGGGTTCAGGGTCAGTTTTCAGTTTGTGGGTAAAGGGGTATTTGTAGGGTTCAGGGTCAGTTTTCAGTTTGTGGGTAAAGGGGTATTTGTAGGGTTCAGGGTCAGTTTTCAGTTTGTTGGGAAAGGAGTATTTGTAGGGTTCAGGGTCAGTTTTCAGTTTGTGGGTGTAGGGGTATTTGTAGGGTTCAGGGTCAGTTTTCAGTTTGTTGGGAAAGGAGTATTTGTAGGGTTCAGGGTCAGTTTTCAGTTTGTGGGTAAAGGGGTATTTGTAGGGTTCAGGGTCAGTTTTCAGTTTGTTGGGAAAGGAGTATTTGTAGGGTTCAGGGTCAGTTTTCAGTTTGTGGGTGTAGGGGTATTTGTAGGGTTCAGGGTCAGTTTTCAGTTTGTGGGTAAAGTGGTATTTGTAGGGTTCAGGGTCAGTTTTCAGTTTGTGGGTAAAGGGGTATTTGTAGGGTTCAGGGTCAGTTTTCAGTTTGTGGGTAAAGGGGTATTTGTAAGGTTCAGGGTCAGTTTTCAGTTTGTGGGTAAAGGGGTATTTGTAGGGTTCAGGGTCAGTTTTCAGTTTGTGGGTAAAGGAGTATTTGTAGGGTTTAGGGTCAGTTTTCAGTTTGTTGGTAAGGTGTATTTGTAGGGTTCAGGGTCAGTTTTCAGTTTGTTGATAAAGGGGTATTTGTAGGGTTCTGGGTCAGTTTTGGCCTTTAGGGTGAAGGGGTCTTTTTAGTGTTTTGGGACAGTTTTGGGTATTTTAGAGTGCTGATGTATAGTTTAACTTAACAGTGATACATTAAATTTATTACACGAAAATAGCTATTATTATAACTTTACATTAGTACCCTTTATTTAGATCAAAACAATTTATGTATTAGCATGTTTCCAGACAGTAGCTAGAGTGGAGTTGGAATTCTAATTATTAATTGGTTGGTGTCCAGCACCATCAGTAATATTACCTACACTGGAGTTGGATTAATAAAAATACATTGGTTAGTCTCCACCACATTTTATGGTATTACCTTGAGTGTAGTAGGAATAGTAAAATAATTTATGCTAGTGTCCTGCAGCTTCTATGATTTTAGATTGACTGGAGTAGTAACAATACATATAAAATTGGTCAGTGTGCAGCACATTTGTATACATTTGTTCATTACTGTATTTTAATAATAAAAATTAATGCAACAGATGTTTTCAAATAAGTTTATTAAACAATTTTTAATTTTTTTATTGTGTACTACAATAAAATCACAAACAAATATAACATCACATTTTTTTGACTTTTATTATTCACACAATAACATCTTTACATTTATATACATGTGGTCAATGTAAAAAATAATTTGGATTACTAGATTCTTTCAGTAAATTTTACATATTCCCATCAGTGACTTACAATTTAAAGTATTTATATAGAAATAATATTAAATATTAATATAATAAAATATATAATACATATTTCTTTTTAACAAGTAACATGACTATTATTACATTTGTTAGGATAAATTGAAATACAAAAAAAAAATTTCTTGGTGTATATTTCACACAATGTTGTTTTTACATAAAACATATAAATCGATTTGGTTGTAAAGTTTATAATTGTATAGGGAAACAATATGTTTAATTATAATATCTGGTATTTATCAAATATTAGTAAAGCAATTATATAATTTTGTTATAGTTAGAAATAATTATATAACTTTTTTTAATAATTAATAAAAATAATAATTATTTTATTAATTATTATTATTATTATTAATTAATAAACATAAACATTCATTTATTATTAACAAAAATATATACATTCACAGATAAAATAGATACTTTTTTCAGGCCATTCTTTATATACTAAATGGTTCTACTTGTTATATTAATAACAATAAATAAGTTATATTATTTATCATTATTAATTATTCCCATAAACATTATAATGTTTTATTAAAATTATACACAAAATTATTAATATAAATATACTGAATAACTAAATATTTACATCTTTTATTCAAAGTTTTACATAATTATTTAATATTATTAATATATAATACATATTATATATTAATTTATATTAAATATATTATTTTTTGTTAATAAAGGAAAATTGTCATGAGTATAGTGTATTAATTTGTTACATTATACATGTGTATGTATTATATATTTTACATTTGACATTGTTTATTCTATTATCCTTTTACACAAATGGGTTAAGGGGACTACTTTTTTACTGCGTAAGGTTATTGCGCTCCATTCAGGACTGGAGAAGCTTGCGGTTGGGAGTTGCTTCGCGTGGAGAGAGGTAAGGTTATTTTTAACTACAAATTATAAGTAAGTGGTCATGTTTGAGGGTATAATCGAACTCTGTTGTGTTTTTTGGTGTATGTATTAATAGTTTAAGTAGCGTTTGGGTGAAAAGTCTCCGTTATAGATGTGTCGTGCTTTTTTTCCTTCAAGTCTAATTTTAAGTGTTCGGAAATGTCTTCTTACATGGTTAATGTTAATTGTTAGTATATTTACAAATGTGAAGGGGGTATTTGTGGGTGGCTTTCGTTATGTATGTTATTTTACAGGTTTCGGTTCCTCGCATGAAAACTACATGGAAGGAAGCGTGTTTTTTAACGGAGAAACAAATGTTTAAGTTATTATGCTTATATTTTGACTTTTATCTCCTATTTTTCGTGTTTGCCAGGAGCGGTTTTTTCACTTTTTAAACCTTTTTCGGGTTTTTTGGAGGGTTTCGATTCGGATTGATACATTGATATGCATGACCGTTTTTTTAAAATAGTGTGTATATAACTTTAAATCCTAACGTGTACACACTACTGTTTTCGGGATTTCCTGGAGCGTTTTTTTACGTTTTACAATTTATTTTCGGGTTTTTGAGGGTTTCCCATATTGGAATAGTAAGATATTGGATTGGATTGTATGGATTGATTTTTCCTTGATTGCGTCTCTCAAGTCCAAAAAATTGTAAGTATTTATTTTACAATTTTGATTGGGTGGGAAATGTCGATTTCTAATGTTATGTGTATGTTATAAAAAATTATAAACATTGCATATTTGTGATGAATTTTTTTACATAAATTTTAAAAGTTTGTCAAACAAATATGTTTTATTTATAATTCATTATATATGTTTATGACATGTGAATTTTATTAGTATTGTAAGAAGACATTCGTATATTTAATTGATATTTTTATAGTAGACTTTTTGCTATTATTGCCAGGTATTCTAAACCTCTAGTTGTAGGGTATAATGTGACTTGACTTTGAAGTAGTCGGAACATTTGTTGGGTTTGTTTAGTGAGTTTGGGCCCTATTTGTGACACTGATTGTTCCATTCTTAGTTCCTGATAGCTTTGTTCTTTTTTCAAAGCTTCTAGAAGGTTGTGGAATGTGGGTTTGCCTCTGTTTGTAGTTGCTTGGAAAGCATTATGCCACCCTTCAACACTGTTGTTGGTTTTAGCCTCTTGGTTTAAAGTACTGAGATAGACATTCCACCAAGGGATTTGGAATTTGGGCTGGCGTCGATGTCCTGATCTGTGCAACCTTCCCACCCAAGTGTCTTCAAAATAGTCTAGCAATGGTGTTAGCTTATCCTCATTCCTCTTATAATATGCGCTGTCAATTAATAAATTGTAATGTTCAGCAACATCTGTAACAGGGACGTAGGCCAGGGCTATTAACTTTTTAACTTGATAGGCAAAGGTGCTATCTGTAGAGTATAGTACACTTAAAGTAGATTTTTGGAGATGCCTCCATATACTCTGATTAAAATGATAATAGCAACCCTGGATTGCTGTGTGGGGAAATGTTCTCAAAATGCTATTTATCATAGCTAATTCGAAATCAATAATTATTTTTTCGGGAAAATAATTATTGATTTCCGTTTTGAGAACATTTAAAATTTCGGTGTAAGTTGTTTGCTGTTTGTTGGGTAGCAAACAGTAAATGAAAGGTATGTTAGAATGATGGTATAAACCGTGGATGGAATACAGTTGGTAAAAAGGTTTTGGGCAGGGTTTAAATGTTCCATCCATCATCCATTGGGGACACTGTTGGATTTTTCGTAAATTACTTGCAGTTGCAAACATAATTATTCTGTTTGTACTGCTTTCATTATCAAAAAGAATAAATTTATCTTTATTGTGTGTGATGGCCATTTCGGGTGAAATAATAATTTCTTCAAAACAAGTTGGGTTGGGTTGGGTTGTGCTAGTGAGTCGTTTGGTGCGTGCAATTGTGCGTTTCAGGGAGTCAATAGAGGGTAGTTGCCCTGAAGCATGGGCAGGGATTTTTACCAGTTCTTCTTTAAGTATTTGTGTGGTGGGTTAGTCACTTTGTGTGCTAGCACTTTTAATACTTTCTAAAGCATCTCTAATTTCAATTTCTGTGACATTTGGGGGATGATTATGTTCTCTAGTAAATAGCACATTAGTTTCCTCGGTAGTGGCCCTCCCATAACATTTGTTGGAGTAATATTTTGTACACTTCCAAAAAACCTTTCTACCACTTTGTCTCTCCTGATTATACACATAACCCATGTAGCATAATAGTAATTTATTTTTCTGAGACATGACAAATTCTGCACCTTCAGTCATTTTGATTTACTTGTTCTAGGAAAGAGTAGAAAGAAACAAAATCAGTACACATTTTTTTACTTATGTGGTGCTAACATCATTAGTGATGCATTTATACTTACAGTTAATCAAAGTAGTAGTCACAGAAGCAGAAATGTCTTTTGAATGATGTTCTTGTATGTATTTCTTTATTTGCTGTTGGTATGAAAATATAGAAAAACAACGTTAATGTTTATATATAACAAATGTATTTCCTACTCAAAAGCAGTTGTCATTTTTGTCTACTAGTGCATTTGATGTAAACATTACATATACTTACTTGTTTAAATAGTAGAATAGTAGTAATTGCTGGAGTTCATCAATTTAGTACAGGTATGATCTGTAGAGTAGATAGAAGAAATAAAAGCAAAATATTATCATTTTAATACTGAACCGTTTGGAAATGTAACAGATTTAAACGTATACTAACTTCTAAATATGTCGTTTTCTTTGTTGTAGGTAGAATAGCTGTATGATGTATTCAGAATATCTGTAGAGGAAATATAAAATAGATAAGATGTTGTTAAGAACATAGTCTGTGTTATTTTCGGCAGTTTTAGAGAAATGACAAATATACTTACATTTTTTACAAGGCTATTCTTCTATATTGGTATATTTTGTGTAGGATGTTTTCATATGATATGTAGAATAGATGTATGATGTTTTCTGAATATCTGTAGAGGCAATTCAAAATAAATAACATGGTGTTAAGAATATAGTTAGCGTTTTGTGTGCCCACATTTTAGCAAATAACAATTATACTTTCATTTTTCTGAAGGGTATTCTTGTGTTTTGCTATAGTTGATCTTGGATCTTTCAAATGATCTATAGGGAAGATGTAAAAAGCAAGATATGTTGTTTAAAAATGTGCATTAATGAAATTGGCCGTTTTTGCTGTAGAAATAGCACAATTTCAGTATATCTGTAAATATAATGTTAATGAAAAATAAATACTATTGTAAATTAGTGTTTAAAAACAGCAGTTGGTGTGTAACAGAGAATTATTATATACTTACTATCTGATTTTGCACGTGAAGAAATATGACCATGTAATAGGAATTGTGTTGGAGTAGTTTCTATCAGAAAAGTAGGAAGACATGAAAATAAAATAAGTGTAAGACTTAGGAGATGTAAGGAAAATAGTGCACTTCTAATTTAGTTTTCAACAAAAATGCTGTGTTACTTACTTGATTAATTAGCTAGTGAGCTGGATCTTTAAAGATGTTTATTCTGCAACAAAATCTTCAAAGTGTTGGCATCTACTTTCCAGAGAGGTAGCAGCAACAAATGGTAGAATGCATGTAGGCCTTTTATAGTATATGTGTTATGTGTGCTTTGATTTGATTGGTTGTAGGATGTAAGGAAGCATAGTATAGGCTAGTTTGAATTTTTTTAAGTTAATTGGAGTGTTTGTTGATGTGAGAATGGTGGTATGTGGTTATTCCCGCATTAAAGCAGGTTCGTGTTTAAATGAAATATATTTATATGTGAAAATAAGTAATGAAAATGTTAGTTAAATGCAAAGAATAATAGAAAATGCTAAAATGCATGTAATAGAATGTATAGCAAATGTGGATTAATAGTAATTTTATGTAAAAAACAGGTATTATATGTGAAAAGTTTTTTTTAGTGAGAAATGACTTTTATTGATGATAAAGATGGTATTTTAGAAAGAAAAGTGTGCAAACATGAACTCGATATTTTTTTTTTAACGATATTGTGGTAGTCTATATTTTTGTAGTCGATATTTTTGTAGTGTTAGGGCTAATTTCATGTCCAACGATATAATTGTAGTCAATATTTTTTTAAGCGATATTTATGTATTCGATATAGTTAGTACTCGATATTTTTTACTCGATATTTTTGTAGTTTGTGTAATAAGTATAGTAAGTCGATATTTTTGTCGTCGATAATTTGTCAACGATATTTTGGTAAGTCGATAATGTGCCCGTCGATAATATTTCAGTGATCCCCAGAGAATACAGATCACATCACAGCAGAGATACACATGGCACCAATGCCAAACGAAACAACAATCCCAACTGGACATGGAGCAGAAAACAGGGACAATCTGGCACATCAACAAACTAGAACACCGTCAAAAGAAGGCCGCATCACTCAGCCACCCCCACAAGCAGGACACTCAGAGGAGTTGCAACCAACAAGCCCGATACAGTCACCAGTTCCAATGAACAATCAAGCAAAAGGACACGGCGGAAACAGCGGATATGGCGGGAACTCAGGGCCCCCTAGAAGCAACCCGTGTAACCAGCTTGTAACAACAACCCACTCCACCTCCACTCAAGATGCAGCACTAGAGGAAGAAAAAATCAGAGAAAACTTAGACCATCTAGTCCAAAATTCCCATGTAAACATAGAACCAAAGTCTCATACCAACACAAGGACTTCGATTACCTAGAGCTAAAACTAGATCATGAAATTTTCACATCAACTTCTTCACCAACTAAAGATATGACCTTCCTGACCTCGGAAGAATGGATTGACCTGGAGACAGCATATAACGGCAGGCAGCCCACAAACAATATCAGTGAAGAAAGCTCACACCTGCCTCCAGAAAGGGCTACGAACTCAGTCAATACTTTTTGGATCACTCTCCTCAATACAATACAGCTATCTTCAACGGCCTTACAGTATCAATCTGACAAGATGGACTTACAACTATCTGTTCTGCAAAGCTTAGCAGAGGCCACAATGGGGATAGATAGGAAATTAGCCGACCTGAACGGACTCATAAAAAGAGGACAAGAGTCAGTCAAATTAGCCGAAATAGACAGAACCAGCTGTACCTGCTCGTCAATAATCGACAAGTTATCATCATTACCTACGATGCTGAGCAACCTTCTAAGTGAAATAAAACTAAATTTCATAAACCTCCCCCAAGCAGAAGTTAGGTTGGAGAGGCCCGACCTAAAATCAAACGCGGCAAAGCCACCTCCTACAAAGGCAGGACCCCGAGAAAAAATTACTGAGATGCAAAAACTCAATTTGCCAGGGGGTCAAACCCAAAATGTCATCTTCACAGTAGAAAAGACCACTCAGAACACTCTCACAACTGGACAAACTAACGAACCAGGGAGTATGCAGAACGCACGGGCGCGTCATAAGCAAAAAAGGAAGGGGCGCAACAGAAAGGTCAACGAGGATTGCCAAGGAAAAAAACTGGAATTCCGCAGCACCGGAAGGCACGGGGCAACTAGTAACTGTTGATCTTCAAAGGAATGACAACCCCCCTCCACTGAAACCAGAAACCCCACTGCCCTCAACTGGTACGTCAACAGAAGGATTAGAAACCCTTACCATCAGTATGGGTCGAATAAACCAACCAGAGAGAAAACAGGCAGTAAGTAGAATCGAGATAATAGCCCAACATCGAATTGAGCCGGCACTAGGGCAATCGGATGGCCACTCAAGGGCAAAGAATATAAATCGGGAGGAAGAAATAGAAGATCAAGAAGATCTAAACCCCACCAAAGATGACGTGATTCTGAACAATTCTATAACACGGTGTACCTGCAAGAAGACGAAGATGACAGCGATTAAAGCAAATCCTCAGACTTCATGCACCGCAAACACCGGTGATAAGCTTTCTAGCGACCAATCTCAACAGGACATTTCAAAGTGCAAACTAAACGAACAGAGCACCAAACACTCAGAGCGAAAAAACGCAACTAAGGAACAGCCCCATCAGAAAACGTTGCCCACAAGAGAAATAGACCCAGAAACAATCTTCTTCATCCCCGAATATAAATCCAAGGGA
Organism: Lissotriton vulgaris; assembly: GCF_964263255.1. Classification (NCBI taxonomy): domain Eukaryota; kingdom Metazoa; phylum Chordata; class Amphibia; order Caudata; family Salamandridae; genus Lissotriton; species Lissotriton vulgaris. The sequence continues at coordinate 1,409,021,891 of NC_141693.1, read as the reverse complement.
AGAGTAGATATCCTAAATAGGGGCAACATACTAAAATTAATCAACTCAATAGAAGAACTAAAGCCTATAAACACCCCGGACTTGCTATCAATAGAATTCCATCCAGCAACTCATTCACAAGGGAACAAGGAAATAAGGGCCACGTGGAAAACCAGGGAGTTAGCAAAATCGATTATGAAGTATGCATCTAGTTTCCCCATGTGGGGAATTCAGCTTGATCCAGAAATAAAACCAGCTTACCCTATGCCACTACTCGAAGATTGGAATGAAAAACGATCCCCATCGGTTAAGTCAATACTCAAAGGAGCACAAAGCTACTCCCCAGGACGGGAAAAACACCTGATGAAATCGCAAAGCCCAATGTTTCAACTAACAGCCCCCTTTAGAGAAACAATAACCCGCACAATAACAGGAAGTGACACCAACTGACAAACAAAGTCAGACCTAGTTACCAAAACCGTGGGTTTCTATAAAAACAAAGACAAACTCAATATTTGCAGTTGAAACAAAAATGGACTAGCTGACAAACTGGAGTACCCCGAAACATTCAACTACTTGCAGTCCTTTCACCTGATTCTCCTCCAGGAAACATGGGAGCCCAACGACATACCTCTGCAAGGATATACAGCCTGGACACACCCGGCCCGCAAAGAATCACAGTACGGCCGTTGCTCCGGCGGTCTGGTAATCTTCGCGTCAATATCAGTTAAAGTAGAAATTAAACCATCAAGCATAAATATTACCCCGCCGAACGCAATACAGGCAATATCACTCACAATTGGAAAAAACCAAGGAAGCCATCAGTTACTTGTAGTTAACACATACATTCATCCCAAGAATAGGTTGACTGGGTCAAACGAATTAGTCCAAGAACTAACAAGACTCATGGAGGATGAAGAAACGGATAACATACTACTGGCAGGCGATTTTAACCTTCAGCTATTTGGCGAACTGACAACTGACGACATGACGCAGGAAATGGATACAGTATGAAAAATACCAACTCAATCAATCCCCTCCAGATACAAACACAGCAACACTGCCTCTCAGCTAGTAAAAGCCCTAGAGAAATTGAACCTGCGCGTTCTCAACGGACGATTTAAAGAGGACATCCCTCCAGCACCAACATACCACAGCAGCTACCGTCTGATTGCCTTGATAGACATAGAGGCAAAGTACTACGCAAGCCTCATCTTGAAGGATCTAACAACATGGGCAACAAAAAAGAACATCATCCCAGCTACACAAACGGGCTTCCGGACGGGCCAGGGAACCCTAACTAACATCATGGCGTTAACTCTACTGTCCGACGCAGCAAAAACGGCAAAAAGCTCCCTGTTCGTGTGCTTCATCGATTACAGCGCTGCATTCGATCACGTAGATCGACAAAAACTATGGCGGAAGCTGAGCTCATGGGGAATCCCAGGCCCCCTTCTACAGCAGCTGGAAATGTTGCATACTGACACATAGGTCCAAATAAAACTGGGATCTGGCACACACCTATCGTGAAAAATAAAGACCAGCAAAGGACTAAAACAGGGCTGCGTCTTAGCGCCAACATTGTTCAATCACACGCACCTCGATTATGAAATATTACTCTCTCAAATCTGCTTTACGCAGACAACCTGGTACTCATCAGCCGGTCTCCTATTGGCCTCCTGGACAGAACCAATACATTTTCAAAAGCAAATTCTTTAACAATCAATCTGAACAAAACTAAAGTCATGCCAATGAACTACAACAAAAAACGGAAACCCGCATGGTACCTGGACAATCAAAGACTAGAACTGGTGGCCTCATACAAATATCTAGGAGTCATAATAGAGGGCAACAGCTCCTCCAAGCAACAACTAGAGGCCATCCGCCGGAAGGGCATGACCTTTCAACTATCAATAAGGTCCCTGCAGAAAGTTCTCCCCGACAGGACATTAGCCCCACTCTTACAGGTAATAAAAGCTTGCCTACAGCCTATGCTCTCCTCCGGCAGCAAATCGATGCGAGGCAAAGATACAAGTACTCTGGACAATACTATCAGTCGTACATATAGGGCAATCTTCCATCTCCCTAAAAATTCTTCGCCCGCTCAAATTCGTCTCGAATTTGGACTATTGGAACAATCTGTGGAGAGGAAAGGTCAATATATAAAAATGCTGGCGCAAAATTAAAGACTCGGAGCAAGGATCCCTAAACGCCAACTTATGGATTGAGCTTCATGCCAAAGAAATCTCACCTGCAAAGGCCTACCTAACAAACTCATTGGAGAGCCTAGGACTAAATACGCTCTGGGAAACAAGAACGGATTTTGGGACCTTTAAAAAAGCAGTGCCGAAAGTCATCAAACTGGTCTCCTCACTTGAGGACTGAGCCACCCTAACCAAGAGAGCGCATGGATGGGTTGTGCTTGAAGGGTACAGAACCACAAAGCCACAAGAGTATCTATCAATGGGCCTTACACAAAAAACAAAAAACAAGTTCCTAAACATGCGCTTAGGCAACATACCCATAGCACGTCATCTGGCACCTTGGAAAAGGCCTGATCCATCAAACGCATGTCGCCTTTGTCAATCAGCGAAGGAGGATCTTATACATATCATTTGTATTCGTAAAGCTCTTGTGGAAGTGAGGCGTTCCATGCTCCGGCCTCTATGGAACGAGAAGGCCGTAAAAACATGCAGGCAAGCAATAATGCTCTTTTTCAACCCCGAAGAGACTCAGTTAAACTGTAGAACAGTTAAATACTTTGAAATAATGGCCAAAAAATTAAATGAAATAACACAAGGGTGCGAAAAACCAACCACATCAGGAGAAAAGTAGTCTTCCTTAATGGCCCTTAAAACTATAAGACTGTTGGGCGAAACAATTAATCACATCAGGAGAACAGAGATCTCTGCAACAGCCTTACAACCATAAGAACTATAAGTAATAATAGCTGTGACCAAAAGGAAGACTAACTAATTTTTTATAGACTCCTTGAGATTTTACCAATGTGCAATACCTTCTTCTTTGTAAAGTTTTTTATATAGTCAAAGACTTTTTATCTTTTGTGTAATATTTTGGGTTTTTATTAACTGTAAAATAAACAAATTCTAAATTCACATACATAACATTCCCATAATCTAGCCTACTAGTTATGAGGGCCTGGATGTTTAAAAAGTCTCCTTACTGATTTTAAAGTGGCAAAACATTTGCCACAGGTAGCCTTAACTTAATCTTGCGTAGATAAGGAGTTATCAGTGCAGACTCCCAGACCTTTTACTTCTTTCTTGGGCTCTGGTGCAGTTCTTAGTAAACTTGGCCACCATGAAGAATCCAAAGTCAGTTTTGCTCCTCCGAATAATAGAATCTCCAATTTTTGGCACTCAATTTGAAGAAGTGACCTGACATCCAAATTGCAGTCTCCGATAGGCAGTTTACCAGCTTGTTTCTGATATCTTCATGTTCCTTGCCTGTTGATATCACAGCTGTGTGTCATCCGCATAAGAATAAATATCAAAACTCCATTTCTACACAATTTTTGCCAGGGAAAACACATAAATATTAAAAAGTGTCAGGCTTAAATAAAAGCCTTCTATGAACATCTGCTAATATCAGGTAATAGTAACTGGTTCATGAATCATGAGAATGATAGGTCTCAGCCTCCCTCACCCTCCAGTGACATGGAGAAAGCATTTAACTCACTTAATTGGCAATGTCTGTTCCATGTCCTGCAATGTTAGGAATTTACTGAAGCGTTTCTGGTATTAGTACGAATTTTCTATGTGTCCATCAATGCAAGGATTGAAACAGGCAAAGTAATATTTACTCAGTTGCCCATGCTCAGAGTTCTGGGGCAGGGCTGCCCCCTTTTGTTCCCTATAGGAACCTTGGCATTTCACATACTTGAGGAGAGGACAGGAATGGTCTGATTATACATGGTCATGCTAACATTATCCCATTATATGCAGAAAATGTTATATTAGAGTTATGGTATGTGTGCTCTGTATGGCCCATGGCTGTTTAGAAACTGGAAAAATGTGGTGCTATTTCTAGGCTCACATAGAATGTTACTACATCATTAATACATGCTTTCACACAACTCAACGCTTTCAATCTTATTTCATGGGCTACAGTTGATGTCCCATGATTTAAAATATCTTGGAGTAAACAAATTGAGAACATAAGCAGATTCGATTAATGGTAATTTAGAAAAAGCTTTGATGTCTTGCCAAAAATTGATGAAGTTTATGTTGAAGTGGCCTATTTCTGCATTGGGAATGGTGGCTATGATCGAGTTGGTGATCCTGTCTTGCATGCTTTATTACTGTTCCACCAACACCAAGGATTTGCAATACATGAAATCAGTAGTGAAAGAGCTTAGGTAAATCTCCAATAGTTGCAGAGTGGACTATTCAAACTGTACCTACAATTGACTGAAGGTGGATTTCAGGGACCTGAATCTGAATCTTATTACATAGAAGTAAACTGTGATGGTCGGTGTACTATTTACACCAATCAAGCTTTACTGAATCTGGGTATATATTGTCTGCTCTGGGAGGTGTGCCAATACCTGACACTCTTTTAGGATGGAAGCGATGCCCGAACGGAGTCGCTCTTCTTGTTGGACCTGTGAGGCACTGTTAGCATAGATGACTGCAAAAGATTAAGCAGAGTATTCTATACACCCTAGCGATTCAACTCAGGTCATTATCAAAGTTCGTTTGAACTAGGGAAACGGCAGTTCAGCCTGTTTGGATCAGAGCTGAAAACACCCCAGTGGGACAAATCTTTCATTCGGGTTCCCTTGTGTTCCTTGCTGGAATCAGGGAGGAGTTTGAGTGGCCTGCTAGACAATTCATGGTACCTGCAGAACATTGTAGAGAAACAATGGATCCAAGGAGGTGAGGTCCTACAGTTCTGGAACTGACCACACATTTACAATACTGCTAACATGGCGAGGAGAGAGGCGTGTGATTTATAATCTGTATAAGTGCCTGAGAATAAAGAAGTGTGTGGATCTGAATGGTCTTAAAGGCAGTTGTGAGACAGACTTAGGTAAGGAATTGCCTAAAATGGATTGAATGGCCATACTCAGACATGTACACAGGGTGTTGCTCAATTACTAACTAAACCATATTCAATTATTATTTTTGCATCAGGAGTATCTTACCCTATTTAGATACTGTGAAATAAATGATAATTAAAAAAAATTCCCAGTGATTGTCCTAGGTGCAGCATAACCAAGTTAACATTTTATCACATGATATGGGCTTGTTATCAAGCAAATATTTCTTGGTGGGAAAATTGCGGTGGTGGCTGGGTAAACAATTCTGGAATTCATACCAAGACTCAAAGCCAATAAGGTCATCAGTCGCATTACTAATTTAGCTTTGGCAGTGTCAGGAGTGCCAGGTGGGTCCGATGGAAAGTGCTCCACCCCTTCAGTTTCCACATGGTGCCTGAAACTACATAGGTGGGTGCAGGCATAAGAAGCCTGCACTGAGACGTCTCAATTACAAAGCTGGAAGAACTGATGATATATCTAACAGGGATTTGATATTGTTGATGCTACAGCCAAAGTCTGATAATAAACCCTTGTAGAAAAGAGCCCTTTTTATATAGTCACTCCCCCACAAACAGTTTTTGCTTTAATGCTGATGGCTATGAGTTGAAAGATGAACTGGAGCCTTCTGCCCAGGTACCAGTGCCAGAGCTCTCTATCTAAAACTGTTATACGTAAATTACCATCCCCAATCGACAAGGGCTTTACAACCCTTAGAAGTTCTTAGTATATGGTACCAGTGCAGCACTGTTTGAGCCAACCTTAGTGACCCAAGTAAACTACTCACAGCAGGCATGCAAGAACAGTATAAACTGCTCTAATTGAACCTTCCTCTCACCATGTGCGGCAAAGTTAATGTCCTGCTTTTATTACATGTCAGTACAAAAGGGGGTGGTGATGGACGGAGCATCTGAACCAATCAAACACTCACATCCAGTCAACAGATCTGGGTTTATTCCATCACCGTTCTTTAGCCCACTCCGCCACCCCAGTTCAGACATGGCCATATGCAAATCAGTCTGACCCTGTGCCTCAAGGGAACAGTCCAGCCCGAACTGCCAAGCCATGCCTTCCCTGGACCGGAAACCAGCTTCCTAGGACCAGGTTCTGGCATTACAGCAGTCTTCAGCCAGGCTTGCTTGAATCCAGTGGCAAAGTGAGCAAGGGACTCATGTCTGAGCATACCCTGCCAACTTATGGTGTACAAAGCGGTACAAAAGAGGGTGGTGATGTACGGAGCATCTGAACCAATCAAACACTCACACCCAGTCAACAGATCTGGGTTTAATCCATCACCGTTCTTTAGCGCACTCTGCCACCCCAGTTTAGACATGGCCATATGCAAATCAGTCTGACCCTGTGCTTCATGGGAACAGTCCAGCCCGAACTGCCAAGCCATGCCTTCGCTGGACCGGAAACAGGCTTCCAAGTACCGTTTTCTGGCATTACAGCCGTCTTCAGCCAGGCTTGCTTGAATCCAGTGGCAAAGTGAGCAAGAGACTCACGTCTGCGCATACCCTGCCAACTTATGGCGAAAAAAGCGGTTCAAAAGGGGGTGGTGATGGATGGAGCATCTGAACCAATCAAACACTCACACCCAGTCAACAGATCTAGGTTTAATCCATCACCGTTCGTTAGCCCACTCTGCCACCCCAGTTCGGACATGGCCATATGCAAATCAGTTTGAGCCTGTGCCTGTCAATCACACCTAAGAAATGCTTCCTCAAGCCCAGGAGGAAGGGAGCATTATATTAAAGTTATGAGCATGGAAGTGAAAGCTTGTTGTGTCCCAATAGTGGCCTTCACCATTAAAAGACACTATAAGTGATAGACGGCCCATAGAATAACATGGGCGTTTGAGGTTGGTAGCTTCATTATGGTACCACCAAATTATGTTGTGATGGGTACCAAACAATGTGCCTTCTCACCCCTGACATGAATCTTGGGTTGAGGGCGATGTGGCAAGCACACAAGTGGCTACCTTAGACGTTCCCCCCTGTTGCCAAAGCAATGTTGTGGTCACTAAAAATAGTGACATCCACAATGGATAAAATGGGCTAACTGCAACAGATGTATACTACAGATTTGACTCTACATTGCAACACAAGCCATTTTGCAGTATGGACAAGACTATCCTCTTCCAAATTAAATAATGCTGCTAGATTGAAATGATTATATCATCTGTACTGATGGGTCGGCACAGCCTGCCTTAGGAATGATGATGGATTAAACCCAGATCTTTTGACTGGGTGTGAGTGTTTGATTGATTCAGATGCTCCGTCCATCATCACCCCCTTTTGTACTGCCTTAGAAACAAAGCACCAACATTCCTCTGTATGAGCAATAGTAAAAGTGTGCATGCATGATGGAAAATTCCATCTTGAGAAAACATACATGCAGTCCCTTGGGGAATGCACAGTTGGCATCCCTCAATGCCCTGATACTGGCACCAGAGATTACGGACCACTGATTCCCCATACTTATAGTGTGTGATTCATATTTTTGTATCCAGCCACATAGGGCCCGATGTAGGTAAACGGGATTTTCCGATTTCAAAATACCGAGGCGGGCCGAATCGGTATTCTGAAATCGGAAAACGAGATGTAGGAAAAAAATACCGACTGAAGACCGATTCGGTCGGCATCGGTAATGAGATTCGGTACGTTCCGATTCAGCTCGGTCCGAATCGGAAATTACCGAATCGGCCAACAACGAATCGGAAAATACCGAATCGGCTACCACCGATTCGGATATTTCCGATTCGGCGAATACCGAATCGGTAAAAGCCGATTCGGTAAAAACCGATTCGGCAATCATAGACCCATGGCGAAAAAGCCCATAGGAATGCATTGCATGACCCGATTCGGCTTTTACCGATTCGGATAATACCGAATCGGATTTTACCGAATCGGATTTTACCGAATCGGATTTTACCGAATCGGATTTTACCGAATCGGTAAAAGCAGACTCGGCAATAGGCGATTCAGCCAATGAGGTGGCTCCCCCTCCCCCACCCAAACAGGGAGTGGCAACCCTGGCAGGTGCAGCCAATTAAGAAGTTTCTAGAAGTTTCTGGAAAGCCTGCCTGAGCCCAACACACAGTTAGCAGCAGTGGGAGAAGGAGGTTGCAGACTGAGCAGGAGCAAGAGAATATGGCAGATCAGGCAGGAAGCCAGAAGTCCTCCCAAAAGAGGAAGCCCAAATTCACCACCACAGAACTACAGGTGCTGGTTGAGGAGGTGGTGAGGGTGCACCGCCAGCTCTTTGGCAAGCTGTCCCTCAACGTGCCAGACAGCACCAAGAGGCGATTGTGGGCAGACATCGCCCAGAAGGTAAATGCTGCTGGAGTCACCCCCAGGTCCATTGAGGAACTTAAGAAAAGGTTCTATGACCTCCGCAGCCTCACCAAGAGGAAGCTGGCCGACCTCCAAAGGCAGGCAGGACTCACCGGAGGAGGCAAGAACCCGGCGCCACCCCTCACCGAGCTGGAGGAAATTGTCTCCAGCACCATCGAGAGGGAGAGCATTGTAGGGATCGGGACCCTGGACAGCACTGCGATGGCCACAGCTACAGGTAAGAAGCATGCGCATCATGACACACCCTACCAGACACCTCCCCATTAGACACAATGCATAGGCAAACACCAGCACTGTACTGTCACCAACATACAAGAGACAAGCACCATGGTACATGTAGTCAGCAGGAGTTAGCCAAATATGTCAGTGCAGAATCACAAGACAGGAAACAGTGTGACACGGTGTAAGGAGATGCAAGGACATGTGGAATGCCATAATTGTACTGACTGTAATACATCGGCACTCAGTTTACAAATGCTTCTTTGTACCTAGGGGCACCATCAGGCGGCACCACTGTGGCAGCAGAGGGAGCTTCGACATCACATACTGCAGTGGCAGGGCCGAGCACCAGCCAGCCTGGCCAGGAGGAGGAGGAAGAGGATGAGGAAGGAGACACCCCAGGGCTTGGAATGGAGGGAGTCCTGGTGATTGATTTCCAGGCAGTGCACTCCCCAGTACTGCCCAGCTCACCCCCCTTGCAATTTTCCCCATACAACTCCCCAACAAGGCAGACCATTCCGCCGACAACATCTCCTGCCACAACCGTGGCCTTGCCACCCGTCCTACCTGTCCTGGGAGCAGGGGCTCCGGGACCGGCCAGCACCACACCACCACCAGTGGCACCCCAGCCCACTCAGCAGGCCGGAGGCAGCAGTGCCAGACGCCGTGCCACCACCACCACCACCACCACCACCACTGCTGCACCAGCACGGGAGGGCAGTGTGTTCCTGGGCCTGGAGGGCCAGATGGTCAAAATCCAGCGCCAACAGGCCAGATCCACCATGGCCTGCCAACGCCAGCTCCTGCAGCACAACCTGCAGATGGGGGAGTTGGTGAAGGGGTTCCAGGCTGTTGTGGACAGCAACAAGGAGGTGGCAGCAGGGTTGGGCAGGCTGACCACTGCCATCACCCACTCCTCTGCCAGGCAGGAGGAGCATGAGGTTGCGCGCAGGAGGGATGCCCGGGTGCTCAACCGGGCCATGGCCCGCCTTGCAGCGGCGACTGCACAGCTGTGCCATCGTAGCGCAAATCAGGAGTCGGTGCAGAGTCAGCATACTGCTGAGCTGACCAGGGGGATGGCCAGGATCACCACGGCCATGGAGGCCATGTTAATATCAAACGCCGCCTCCAATCCTGCCCTGGACCTGGGTGATGCTGGTGACAGCAGCAGCCGCAGCAGCCCGGCCAGCGCTGCATCAGAGCCAAGGAGGAGCACCAGGCGCTCCGCTGATGCTGCTGGCCATTCGGAGGGGGCCGAGGGACACCCCAGTGGGTCTGGAAAGCGGGCCAAAAAATAGGCTGGCAAGGGGGGATGATCATACCAGAACCCTGGACTTTATTTGTTTTGACAGACTCCATTTTTCTATGCACTTCAGTGATGTAACTGTGGTGCATCACTATTAAAAAGTTTATTTTCCAAGCAACATTTAGCTGTCTTTGCATCTGTACTCAGTCAGAAATAGTTCTCAGTGATCTCCTCACGTCTGTATCTGCCATCACATGGCGTACACACCCCAGCTGGCTGTGTCAGTGGCACAGCTTCGTCGTCGTCATAGTCCTCGTAGTCAGACAACTCCACCTCAGTGCCCTTCTTGACCGCAAGGTTGTGTAACATTGCACATACAGCTATGATCTTGCAGCAGGTGATGGGGGTATACTGCCTTGCACCTCCACTCTTGTGCAGGCATCTGAATCTACTTTTCCAGATGCCAAAGGTCCGTTCAACAACATTCCTTGTGCGTATGTGGGCCCGGTTATACCTCCTTTGGCTGGGTGTGGAGGGGTTGAGGTAGGGGGTGAGTATGAATGAGCGGAGGGCATATGCACTGTCGCCTGGAAGAGAAAGGGGTCACATTAGACACATGCATACATGTATTACACCTACCTACTATGTGTTATGGGGGTCTGATGATGTGGCTCACCTAGGAGGTATCCTTCTCCAAAATCGCCAGCCATCAGCCGTGCATATATGCCGCTCTGTTGGAATATATAGGAGTCATGGGTACTCCCTGGAAATTTTGCTACCAGGTCTGTGATGGTGCACTTGGCATTGCAGATCACCTGCACGTTGATGGTGTGTGTCGATTTCCGATTGCGGTATATGTATTCGGTGTCCGCTGGTGGGCAAATCGGAATATGCGTGCCATCTATGCAACCGATGACTTGGGGAAAGTGTGCCATCTGGTAGAAGTCCGCTTTGGTTTGTAGCAGTTCTGCGTGGGTTGCAGGGAATGAGATGTATTGGTCCATCCTGTCTATCATGGCGTCAAGGAATATGTGGAAGAACCTTGACAGGCTGCTCTGGCTCACCCCTCCTGCTGCTGCTACTCCACTTTGATAGCTGCCAGACGCTACCAGGTGTAGGCTGCATAGCACCTGGACGTGCGCAGGGATGGCGTGTGCCCTTGGGGTGTGGTGGTCCAAGTATGGCTTAAGGTCCCTGATGAGCTCAAGTATGGTGTCAGAGTCCAGCCTGTATCTCTGTAGGATCTCAGCCTCAGTGAGCATGAACAGGGTTATCCTCTGTCTGTAGACCTGTTCATTTCTTAGCCATTCCCTCAGTCCTTCCTGCTGTAGCCGTAGCCGCCTCGCAATGACATAGAAAGCTGCCATCCTGCAAGTTGCAATGCATTTTGGGACTGTTTATATGGGTTGGAGTTGGTTACCACCTGATTGCAATCCATGGTAAATACCGAGTGAATTCTACCGATTTTGAGCCGATTTCGGTGTTTCTGTGCCTCCCTACATCTCCCCAACTGTCGGAATCGGGGAATTTCCCGATCGGAGATTTATACGAATCGGCATGTTTTCCGAATCGGATCATGTCCGAATCGGTATTTTTTCCGATTCGGTACATGGACCGAATCGGTGATTTTCCGATTCGGTGTCACTAACGATTCGGTAGTGGGACCGAATCGGTGATTTTCCGATTCGGTGTCACTAACGATTCGGTAGTGGGACCGAATCGGTGATTTTCCGAATCGGTGTCGCTAACGATTCGGTAGTGGGACCGAATCGGTGATTTTCCGATTCGGTGTCACTAACGATTCGGTACATGGACCGATTCGGTCTTTGTAACCGAATCGGTGTTTTTCCGATTCGTTACATATCCGATTTTCGGTATGTACGTATCGGATTCTTTCACATTCGGTACACATTCCGAATCGGTTTTCTATCCGATTCGTTCTGTTTTTGGTCCCCTACATCTCGATGGCTGTTTACCGATCGGTAAGGGCCAAAAATCGGTATTTTCGGCCGATACCGATCGGTAAAGCCCTACCTACATCGGGCCCATAATGAATACCTTCACTACTGGGGCCAATAAGGATTTCAAGATTCTAAGGTTTGCACGATCAAGCACAAGTTGCTTTAGGAACAGGTAGGAAGTGCTTGCCATGGACTCATGTAATACACATATTAAGTCATTAACATGTTGATGTTTACGATTCAGGAAATTCCATGGCTGATGAAGATGCTAAGGCAACAGTTAATACTGCTGCCATTCCTACAATCACTCTTTCTAATACGAGAATAGACAGAGACATCATGGTGGCTGTCAATGCTGTGTGCAACAATACACACCTGCTGAAAGACTTTCCACTCAAGTACTCCCACAAGTTAGATGCACAGAACATACTATATGCTCACATTTAAGGATTGGGGGATAGAGTCTTACCAAACAGTAATTGTGAATTAGGGCTGATGCTAGCTGTACATAAGGGTCTTGGTTCAGCGCATGCAGGGACTACTGCTACAGTTTCTCTACTACAGTAGCACAATTGGTGGCCTGGTCATACTAAACAGACCAAGGACTTTGTCCCTAAATGTGACACCTGCCAGCAGATGAAGGGCTAAACCAAAGTTCGTCCACCACAGATACCTCTATTGATTTCAAACAAACCTCTTGCTTGTGTCTATTTATATCACTGCAGCCCCTTACAATCTGATGGGGCTTACAAGTAACTCTTGGTGGCAGTGGATGCATGTTCTAGATTCCTGTGAGTATGGCCTCAGCTGATGCGTGAACTGTTAATAAAGACTTGCTAGTCTTCATTTGGACATACACAATTGGCACACTACATTTCAACCAGGGTCCGGTGTTTAGTTCTCTGGCTTGCAAAGAAGCCATGGTAAGTTTGTGTGTGACCTTGCATGCTCATTCCCCTATCAAGCTGAGGGAAATTTGGTGGCTGAGAGGAAAACCCATGAGTTAAAGCAGTCTTTAACATCAACAGTACAAGGCTCAGTTCTCAGTTGGGTCCATCACCTATATGTGGTCCAGAGGGCACATCATAACATGCCAAGAACTTCCCTTGTGGCTGGACTCCCTGTAAAAATCCTCTTTAGGGAAAGAATATGGGTCCCATACCTTCATAATTTCAGCACAGTGGCGGCAGACACACCAGTTGACATCAGTGAAGGTTTGGCTGTTTTACAGGAAATAGATGAGGAAATAGATGAATTCGGGAACGAACATGGCAACATCCTAGTAAAACGCATTACTACTAGGAAAGGGAAGGCTGTTCTGGCAAGACCTAGTTGGGTCCCAAATATAAAGGATATGGTCAGGGAGAAAATTGTGGACAAAAATGAGTTTGGACCATCCTACAGAGTCTGTACCTGTCTTGGCTGTTGAATGGATTAGAGCTGTACTCCTTGCGCCCCTTGCTGGTTAATGAGACAAATGGTTTTCTCCTTTGAACTGATCAAACCATATTATGTGGCCGATTCTGAACAGTAAGCCATGTGGGCTCATGTGTAGCCACCACTTTCCTCTCTGTACCACTCAGGAGGTTCAGATGGATGCTTTGATAACTGAAGAAGATTCCTCTCTCCAACGAAAAACAGTAAACAACAATAAATGAAGTATTTCTTCTTTCTGTTACAACATCTAAAATTGTACAATCAACTATTTGGGGAGAGGCTGTAGCCTTGCGGTCAGATCAGTCGAACACGAAGTTGGGAAACCAGGTTCGAGCCTCGGCAGCGACGCTCAACAGTCTGTGATTCTGGGCAAATCACATAATCTACTGAGCCTAACAAAAATGAATGTGTCCATCTGTAACGAAACTGGTGCTTGTGTAAAGTGCTTTGATACCAGCTATCTTCTCGTCTAAAACTAAAAAACAAACACTAGTACAGATACACAAATTTTAATTTGAAAACTCGACGACGACAAGATCTATGTGGATATGCCACAGATTGAGTCATCTCCTGGTTCTCCAAAACCTACTAAGTGGCCAGAAATAGACCAAAATGGCCTCTGGCTACTTTGTGGACTTTTCATTGGATTCAATTAAATCCGAGATTTCACAGCCGCTGCCTCTTCCTTTCAAACTATAAGTAAGTGCTCTCTATCTTTGGCTGAAAAAGATATACTTTCTTTCTCCTTGGTTGTACCTTTGGACTACAATAGTATTACTATTTCTGGTCCTCTGGATTGGTTTGGTGACTGTCTTTTTTTCTGCTTCTGAACCAACATTATCTCCCAGAACGCTCTGCAGTACAACTTGTGAATCTGGTATTGACCTTGCATCCTCATTCCCCTATCAAGCTGAGGTAAATTTGGTGGCTGAGAGGAAAGAGGAAAACCCATGAGTTAAAGCAGTCTATAACATCAACAGTACAAGGCTCAGTTCTCAGTTGGGTCCATCACCTATATGTGGTCTAGAGGGCACATCATAACATGCCAAGAACATCCCTTGTGGCTGGACTCCCTGTATTAATCCTGTTTGGGGTAATACTAGGAAAGTGAAGGATGTTCTGGCCAGACCTAGATGGGTCCCAAATATAGGGGATATGGTGAGGGAGAAATTTGTGGACAAAAATGAGTTTGGACCATCCTACAGAGTCTGTACCTGTCTTGGCTGTTGAATGGACAAGAGCTGTACTCATTGCGCCCCTTGCCGGTTGATGAGACAAATTGTTTTCTCCTTTGAACTGATCAAACCATATTATGTGGCCGATTCTGAACAGTAAGCCATGTGGGCTCATCGTGTTATTAAGATGGACACTTCAAACATCACGTTCTGGCCATGTGCTGTGGAGTTATATTATCACCACTAATCTATGTTCTTCACGCGATCTAACTGAATGACAGATATTGATGGCACGGAGAGATGCAAGCACACCATGTCGCGCATTGAAAAATTAGACCAATTACATTTTACCATTGCTGAAACAACTTCCAGGGATAGGATAATCCTTGGATACATTGGCCCATCAGTCACAACATTCCAATATTGTCTACAACATTACAAGGTAGGCAGTTATGAAGTGTTGGGGGAAGGATTTCAGCATGAATACTGGTAGGTACCTTTCAAGTTTAAATGCAGGAATGAGGATATAGACATTTTTCAAAGCGGGTCCGACTGTAAGAATACTTTATGCGTGCCCTTAGTACGCAAGGATATTTCACTTCAGGGGACTTGTATTGCGATGGTTGCAAACTTATCCTGTCATCTGAAGGGTTCTACGGTTGCTGTGATTCATCTAGTTTTCAAGCTACTCTCTCAAATGGGAGTTATTTGATGCTGAACAATCATGGCTGCTGTGAAATGGAACGAGGCATTGCATATCTTGTGACTGTTACTTCCATAGTTACTTGTTGCACACAAGTTTTGCTTCCACTGACCCGCAAAGTTAGGAGGCAATGGTGTGCCCTTCGATAAATGTTTCCAACATCTGCTTTGGTTCTTTGAGAAAACTGAAAGCCATGCTTTTTCAAAAGGATGTGGTCTTAACATCCGCCCAAGAGATGTTTGCTCTTCAGGTTGTGAGTTCCTCGTATGAAATACAGTCGTCACTTCATACTAACTTCCCACTACATTTTGGGGTGCTTGTCCACCGTACCTTTAGCATGTCTGATACAAAGGGAGTAGCACACTTTTTTACATGTATTTGCTCTGGATTGGTTAGCACCTTTCAGACAGTTTTTGGAGTTATGCCATCATTCATACCCTCCATACTGCGTTAGCGTTTTTGGAGGTCCTCCACTTGTCCCATTACTTGTAGCGGGGAATACTTTTATATTTTTCTTGCTCCACAATAGATGTCCTGGTGCAAAATTGAATGGAGAGAGCACTGCCTATGCTGCTATTCTGTGAGCGCATGCTACACTTCTTGGGCACACCTTCGCTTCGAGAACTGAATTAGCATTGGTTCTTATCATTCAGGCCTTTGTGGCCTCACTGCATACAACCTGTATTCCTCTGTCTATTTAAAATTCAGTAATGTGTACTGGATTTCGGCCTTGAATTGCAAGTGGTTGCCACATTGGACATTGAGGTACTGATGTACCCTTTAAAGGCCCATGGGTATAGTTTTACCAGCGTATTCCTTTGCTGCTAAACGCATTCTTCGAGCCACCCAGGAATTGCTTTGGCTCCCAGTGAACTGGATGCTAGCTCTGCGGAATGCTTACAGGGTGTAGTCCCTCCCTCGGTGGCTGCTGTGGGGACTGGATGGAACCAACTTTGCTCTCTAAACCTGCTTTGGGGTGCGTCTTGGGAACGTCGTCTACGATTGCTGCCAACAGCCATGTTGAAACTACCACTCAGAACACATAAATAATTGCCTATTCTGATTGGTGGGGACTATTTTTCTTGGTTTTAAACAAAATGAAGCAAAAAGATGATTCTTTTTATTTTTTATTATGTTACCGTTAGGCACCTTGGCTTTCTACGTGCTTGGTATTTCAAACTGTATGGTGGGATTTTTAAGAGTTTTTTAGATATTACCTTTAGGTGATTTTTTTGAATGGTTTTAGATTTTACAGTTTATATAATTTTATATGGCCTGCTGTTTTTTCAGATTGCTTTTCAGTCAACCCTTAGTATGAAGAGTCGGTGTTATGTGCCCAGGTTAGGCCCATCTAGCAACGCAGCACATTTTTTTCACATTGTCCTCTTTCTGAACAATACCATTTTACTAAAATTTACTGCACATAGTTGCTTTTGTCACAATGTTGGATAAGTTTCACTGAAATTGCATTGCTTACACATCAGGCTTCGTGCAACATTACTGTGATGCCTCGAACACTGAGTAAGACCTTTATGCACGCTGTTCAAATGTTGTTCTATCTTCATCCATTGGACAACAGCGCTAGCTGCATACCTTTAGCAATATTAATCTGCTTATACATCGCAAGGATGCTTTTTATTGTAAATGGAGAAACATTTCCCGGGGTTGGCAGAGGTGACACTTCCACTGGCGTTAAGCGGTCCCTGCATGCTGAGGCTTCACCAAACAGCTGCCTAACATCTCCAAGAGGGGTGTCCAGTTTATAACCAGGGAGGGGTCCTACATTTTTACCGCCAAGTAATGGGTTTGGATTATTCCTTGGTGGGAATCTTGGCTATACACCAACATACACCCTAGACTCAAATACGGTAGGGGTTGCGTAGTAGGAGTATGCCTGATTACTACCTTTTATATGCCTATATATATACACTGATTGTATGTTGGAATTACGCATGTGTTTTGAAAGCATTCCTTTATAACGCCATCATTACCACAAACACCCCATAATGACTTGTTTCTTTTGCACGCAAGTCGTAACAACGACTTGCCCTAAGGGGGCACTGGACTTTGAATTAGTATAATATACTAATCAAACAACAGACTGCATATCAGTAGGGAAGGTGTTGGATTTGAAATCCAATGCATCTGCACCAATGCGCCCCCCCCTCTAAAGCAAGTTGTTGTAATGACTTGTGCGCTAAACGAATGTGTGTTTATGACACATTTCCTTTAACTGCTGGCACTGTAAAGGCACTGCGTGATTCCGACATCATGCTAAATGCTGTTTCCCATACATTTATGAGGTTTTGATTTAGGTCAGCTCTGCAATCCTATTTGTTTTCTGCTTTACTAGTTGCATATTGACATATATGTTGTGCTAACCGCTGACATTGTCTATGCTCAGCCTGATGCTTGTTGGGAACCCTTGACCTTGCCAAAATAGCTTTCTTACACCTGCCATTGATCTGGATAATCTCTTGTTTGCATGGCCTTGTGCCTACGGTAGTCACGAAAGTTATTGTCATACGTAAGTTTCACTGAGATTATGCTTGGGTGAACGAACATTCAGGCAGACTTAAGCTTTAATATGAGAAGGACTTGAGTTAGAACTGGGATCTTAATTGGGCCCTGCCGAATTTTCTGTGTCAGAATAACTTCAAAAATAGAAATATAAAACACAGCCTGTCATTTATGAAAGAGCTATCCACCAATCTATGTTCCTATTTTTACCATAAGGGAATGGACATTGGGAAATAAATGTGAATTCCAACATCACTAAAAGTCCAGTTGCTCATGACTGAGTGCTGTACCACAAAACCAAAAATATTGCTGTTTGAACATAAGTACCATGTGCCATTTCCAGCATTATGGCTTGCCCCATGTGAAAGGACGCATGCTGGAGTTGCGTCACTTTTGTGACACACTCCAGCAATGCGTCACTTTTGCGCTTACAGATGCGTCAGAAATACTGACGTATCTGTAACTCCTTGCGACATGATGCTTCATACATTAAATATGATGCATCAGGAATATCGCAAGGAGTGCGCACTGAGAAGTGACGCATCGCTGCTTTCACGCAGCGATGCGTCATTTCTGATAAATTAGGCCCCCTGTTTCTAGTGCAACCCCCATTCCCTGCCCTCTTCTCCTTCTCTCTTCCGTTGGGAAACAAGACACTAGGAAGTAAACAGAGGTTATATCTTGGCAAAATAAAGAAAATTAATAGGAATAAAAGAATGATCAAAAGGAGTTACATTGCAAGAATGGACATCTGCGGTGATGCTAGTTCGAGCATGACCTTCAGGTACTGACATTCACATCTCGATGCCTTTATGTCTCTCTGTCTGTCCACTGCAGCATACCTTACTTTCAAAGTCAGACAAAAAAAACCTCAGCTTAGCAATCTCACATAATTGCATTTTTAACTATGCAGTATCTTATTAAAATAAAACTGTTCACTGAAGTTGACAAGGAAATTAAGTAATATATAACTGAGCACAAAATGGTGTGGCTGTAATCTGATTATCAATACCGTGTTGATCAATAACCCCTCATGTGGAGAAACCAACAGCCTGAGGGTTTTATCTTCATCGTTTAAACCTATTAATGATCGTAAACTCCACTGGCTCGCAGTTACCTTTATTGTCCCAGTCACTTATTTTAAGGCCCTGCTACAAACAACTCTCCAAAGAGAGCCGATAAGCAATAAACAAATAATAGAGAAGGACGAAGATAAAAGTCATTAACAATTACCCGCAAGAAGCACGACGATGGGTGACAGAAACGGAGTACTCAGCATTGTTTTCAACACGAACTTGACCACGCAATTACAGGAAGTGAGGCACGCACGGCGCCCAGGGTGCCATGAACATGTCTGTTTTCTAGATCAATATGAAAAATTGTACAACTGCAACGAC
Source organism: Lissotriton vulgaris (assembly GCF_964263255.1). Lineage (NCBI taxonomy): Eukaryota > Metazoa > Chordata > Amphibia > Caudata > Salamandridae > Lissotriton > Lissotriton vulgaris. The sequence goes on along the minus strand of NC_141693.1, from coordinate 1,409,002,839 downwards.
TGGGAACTCCAGAGCGGCCATTTGTTGGGCAGCATATTCAGAATGAATTGACAGAAAATCATTTCACAGTGGGAATGCATGAAAAGATTGCTCGTTTATACTAAATGGGCTGCCACATATAAATTGTACATTAAATTAATGTGTAGTGGCCCAATCCTTCCTTCGGGATGGTAGGAGGTTCATGGATTGCCGAGCACATGATCAGTCAAAAGCATCAAACTTGTTTTTAGCGCACCGAGCTGGCAGGAAAAATAGTGTCATGTATTAAAGCTAACAGCACATTAAAATCTATGTAGCTTTTAATTTTCATGTGAGTACAAAGCATGTCTCAGATACTAACGAGGCATTTAGGAAAAATTAAATTTGATTCCCCAAAGCCTTAACTGAGAAGTGCTGTGTGATTTCTTTGGATTGAAAATGACTTGTATGTACAAAATATTTGTCTGGCACACTCCAGCATTTAATCTGTGAGCTGACCACCATAATAATAAGTGTTTTATTTTAACGGTCTGAGAAAGATAAGTTGTTGATTTATTTGGTCATTTCAAGGTGCCGACTTGTGACATGAAGGATACACACAGATCCCTTCCGCGAGCAACAGTCGATAATATTCTATAGAATGTTGGGACTTGTCTACAAAATCCATAATAATAAGAAAAACACCCTACACACTACATTACGCAAAATTGAATAAAGATCAGAAGAACCTCCTTTTCTTGTTAATGTTGTTAGCCAGAAGGGAAATATGCATTAAATGGGTTAAAAACATACCACCAACAAACTGGATAGAGCGGAAATATGGGCAAAAGATATACATTTGGGAATATTTGGTAACAACATAACCAATCAAATTTAAACCAGGGTCTGTGTTATAATTGTTCAATGATTAGGCAATGCAACACAATCTTCAAGCAGGGTCATGAACGAGTAGTCAGAATGACTAGCTCCTACCAGGAAACGAAAACGATTCATGCCTAAAGCGGACACAAAGGGGCCCTTAAGAAAAGAAGGGGCAAGAATCTCCACACACAATCTGGCGCTTACCCAGGAGAAATCCCTTTTTCGGAATAGATGGGTCAAGGGGCCCCAGACTCCTCCACCTCCAATATATTGTACAAGGAGGACAAAAAAACACTGTATTAAAATAACATCCATTTAACACTAAAATAAACATCGATGGAAGAAAGATTTAAATGGATGACAGACTGAGTTCACAGGTTGGTCAGTGAAAGGGCGACAGGAGCAATGAATGGCTGGATGCATTGGTGGTTGAATGAGTATCTTAGGATCAGTTAACTGGATACATGGATGAGTACATGGATGGAGGAGGGTGACAGTGACATTGTGTTGGAGCAATAGATGTATGTGGAAGTCAGGGTAGGTTTGTGGTGGTGCTGAAAAGAGTGGTAGTTTCTTGGGGAGGGGCAGTGTGTGGTAGCTCAGACTAAGATTAGGACAGGTCTTGTATGGACAAAGCAAGGGCAGAATGTGGAGAGCAGTGTGTGTATGGAGTTAGGCCACTTTGTGACTGTTTCCATCTTCCATTCCTGCCACAGCAAATATCAACTGATTCTCACAGCTGCTTTAAGACATGCCTCATAAAAAGGAGTAGGAGGTGGCCTGCAAGGAGAACTAGATTACAACAAGCATTTGCAATGCAATAGGTCTCGCATTAATTAGGTTTGAGCTATTGGCATTGTGAAATATTGCAACACCAATTGCAACAAAAGTCTATTAATTGTAGGCAAAACAAATGGTTTTTTTTTTGGAGCAATGGCGGCATGCTGCACTTTAGATGAATATGTTTAATAGTAAAGTGTGCCATACTGCGATTGCTACAATAGTTAATTGTGGATGTGTTAACAATTGATGTGTGCACTGATGGCTGGTGGTGTGTGTGCCTGTAGAAATGGTGCACCGATGGCTGGTGGTGTGTGTTCCTGGTGGAAGTGTGCACTGATGGCTGGTGGTGTGTGCCTGGTGAAAGCGTGCACTGATGGCTGGTGGTGTGTATGTGTGCCTGGTGAAAGCGTGCAATGACGGATGGTGGTGTTTGTGCCCGGTGAAAGCGTGCATTGATGGCTGGTGGTGTTTGTGCCCGGTGAAAGCGTACACTGACGACTGATGGTGCCTGTGCCCGGTGAAAGTGTGCACTGACCGCCGGTGGTTTGTATGCCTGGTGAAAGCGTGCACTGATGGCTGATGGTGTGTGTGTGTGCCTGTTGAAAGCGTGCATTGATGGCTGGTGGTGTGTGTGCCAGGTGAAAGCGTGCAGTGACAGCTGGTGATGTATGCCTGGTGTAAGCGTGCACTGACAGCTGGTGGTGTTTGTGCCCGGTGAAAGCGTGCACTGATGGCTGGAGGTGTTTGTGCCTGGCGAAAGCGTGCAATGACGACTGATGGTGTCTGTGCCCGGTGAACATGTGCAGTGGCGGCCGGTGGTGTGTATTCCTGGTGAAAGCGTGCACTGATGGCTGATGGTATGTATGTGCCTGTTGAAAGCATGCATTGATGGCTGGTGGTGTGTGTGCCTGGTAAAAGCGTGCAGTGACGCTGGTGGTGTGTGCCTGGTGGAAGGGTGCACTGACGGCTGGTGGTGTTTGTGCCCGGTGAAAGCGTGCACTGATGGCTGGTGGTGTTTGTGCCTGTTGAAAGTGTGCAATGACGACTGATGGTGTCTGTGCTTGGTGAAAGCGTGCACTGACGGCCAGTGGTGGGTATGCCTGGCGAAAGCGTGCACTGATGGCTGGTGGTGTGTGTGTGCCTGTTGAAAGCGTGCACTGATGGCTGGTGGTGTGTGTGTGCCTGGCCGGCTAGTGGTGTGTGAGCCTGGTGGAAGCGTGCACTGACAGCTAATGGTGTGTGCCTGGTGAAAGTGTGCACTGACGGCTGGTGGTGTGTGGGTCTGGTGAAAGCGTGCACTGACGTCTGGTGGTGTGTGCCTGGTGAAAGCGTGCACTGACGGCTGGTGGTGTTTGTGCCCGGTGAAAGCATGCACTAACGGCTGGTGACGTTTGTGCCCGGTAAAAGCGTGCACTGACAGCTGGTGGTGCCTGTGCCTGGTGAAAGTGTGCACTGACGGCAGTTGGTGTATATGCCTGGTGAAAGCGTGCACTGATGGCTGGTGGTGTGTGTGTGCCTGTTAAAAGTGTGCACTAACAGCTGGTGGTGTGTGTGTCTGGAAGAGTGCACTGAATCTCACACTAGGTAGTAATTAAAAACTAATATTGAAACAAGTCACCATTGGGCCCTATATTCAGGTCCTTAACTTCACTGGTGAAAAACACTGATTGAGTTCTAAATAATTCATGAAAAAAAAATGTATTTTAGGCCTCTTTGCATGGTGCACAGAGCAGCGGGCGGGTATTCCCATCGCAATTGTACTTCTGTGAAAATGTGTGAGGAGGTACACAGGGGTTAAAACTTAAAATATTGAGGTGGCGACAGTAAAAACAAGCAATATAGACAAGGGAAACATATCTAAATTATAGAAATTACACCTATTTGAGCAACAAGAAACTCTAAGATATTAAAGCTGTAAGCAAGCACCTGAAATGCAAGGGCACTAACCTTGGCTGCTGCCTGGAGACTGTGCGTCGCTGCAGTCATGCCCCACTGGATCTCACTGATGAATATTAGGCATGGCGCCTGTCTTGTTCCTAAAGCCGAAAGTTTTTCACGTGCCCCGTGGCGGGACGACAACGAGGAGCAAGCTACAACACTGACTAATTAAAGCGCGTCCTATTGGCTTTACCGATGCTTCCTGTTTTTAGCAATCCGATGATAAAACTAACTTCACAGCTAAACTTTAAGGAGTCTGCCTAAATACATAGTTGTTGCTGATTTACTATAATTATGCAGTGAACTTTTGCTTCCTTGAAAGCAAAGTCAATAATACGATTGTGTATTGTGCAAGGATAACCATGTCTTCCCAAACTCAAGGCCTTTTCCAATCCCTTCAGTACCCCGGCATGGCGAGCACCAGCATCAACTGGTGAAGAGCAGAGTGCTGGAGCCATCACACTGTCAACATAAGGGGAAACAACGTCCTCCCTGTCTCAAAAAAATTCTTCTTCATTGCATTTGTTTATAAACACATGGAGTCGAGATGCCGTTGTCTGTAATTAACATGTCTTGTGACGCATTCTAAGTCTTGTTAAGTACATTCAGTGCTTCACTTTAGGACAGACGCTTAACTGAAAATTTTTCCCCACTTTTCATAAGTAAATACTGAGGGCCAAGTCACACGTTTGATACTGCAGCTTTCTACAGCACCTGAATTTCCCTTCTCTACTCACAATTCAATTAAGAAACCTCAAATTATATTCTTTTCTTTGGTTTTTGGCAGCAGGACAGTTAGGGTATAACAAGCTATAAATCACAAAAATCTGAAATTGTTTGGTTTCTAAAGGGGAAGGCCCTACTTATGCCTAATTAGGTCTTGAGGTCCCGAAAACAGATACCAACAAGGAAAGGAGGAGCCGCCAGAATAGCTGCCCCCAGAAGAGGACTGGCAGCTGCGCAGTTGCTTACCCTACAGCGGGTTCCAAATGAGCTTGAGGACTCCGCCCAGAACTGCAGCATTTCCTTTGAGACATTCTAGTTGCCTGTCCCCTTCTACTCACCTGAAACAATCCACCTATGTCCTAGCACATGCATGTTAAGAGAGGAGCAGAACTGGTGACTGTGCAGTTCCTATTCAATAGTGTATATTTCCACATGCTAAATGAGGACATATTTTCTTTTAGCGTTCAACCAGAAACTTTGAAAGTTAAAGAAAGGTTGGATATTGAGTGCATTTGTGCACTTACCTTTCTTTGGTGAGATCACCGGTGGGCGGTTCTGTGACTGTCTCGCTCTCTCTCCCCGCTCCGTCACCCGAGCGTTTGTGTGCAGATTTATATAGCCCAAGCTTGACCCTAAGATATTGGAGCGCTTTACATAAATTGCATTTTCGTAAAGCACGCACTGTTACGTGTATTGCTGCACTTTTATGCAGTGACGCCTACATGGTAATGGCCCGATGTCATTATTTCACACAGTGTGTTTTTTAAAGGCCTCTAGCGTTCGTATCGAGATATGTAAAAAATAAATAAAAGCAGCAAGGTCACTGCCCCGCCCAAGAACAGTTGTAATTCAAGTCGCGTGAACTTGCGTTCCGTGGCTGCCTTACACAGCGCTCGCTCTCTGTGAGTATGACCACGTTCAACTGGCACGTGCGTTGAAGGCGCGTGCTGGGGTTTGAGTCAGAGCTGGCAGGGCGGGCGGATGGAACGTTGCTGCTGGTGGATCCCATTGAGAGGCAGCGGCGGGCCCCCTAGTGCAGGGCCAGTGCCCGGCCCCCGAGATCCCTGACCTGAGCCACCTGACCGAGGAGGAGCGCAGTCATGGACCGGCAGAAGCAGGAGGAGGAGAAAGAAGAGGTCATGCTCAAGAAAAGCGCCCCCAGCACCGGTGTGTGTGCGTGTGAACAGGGGAATTCTTGTAGGGAAGGGGGAAGCTATCAGAGTGCCTTTTGGGGATGCTTTCGGGGCGCCATTCAACAGAATGGGGTATGGAAGAGAACTTTAGAAGTGAGGTGAGGTAAGGAGGGGGTGTGTGCATATGTGTGTGCATGCGTGAGTTTGGATGTGTGTGGCTGTGTGTGTGCGCGTGAGTGAGAGAGGCTGACTTGCTGTGTCAATGTGGGACAAGAGATGTGCACGGCCCCAGGCTGGACGTGCGCGTCCTCAGACCTGAATCGCTGCGCGTGCCCCGGTCTGAATCGCTGCGCGTGCCCCGATCTGTCTCCATTGAGAGGCATCTCTGCAACAATAGGTCTCGAGGGCAAAACCTAAAAAGGCTACAGGCAGATAATATAAAGTATGAGAGCAGTTAATCTCTACAGAGTAAACAAGCATTTGCAATGAAATAGGTCTCACATTTGTGAGAGATTAAGCTACTGGCATTGTAAATGACAATGACTTTCAATTATCTGTTTTGATAATTAACACATAAATAAAAGGCATTGTCATTTACAATGCCAATAGCTCAAACTCTTGTAAATGTGAGACCTATTTAATTTTAAAGAAGCAGCCGCCATTTATCCAGCCTGCTTGGAAAGTGAAAAATGGAAAGGGGCGACCATTCGGTCCCCCCGAACGTATGGTTGGGTGCCTCGATCCTCCCGAGAAACCATTTTGGGCAGGGGGCGGGTCTCGGCTGGCATGCCCGAAGGGGCGTAGCCGGGGCGCGCCTTTTCCCACCCAAGAGGGGTTGTCCTAGACACCTACACCGAATACCACGCCCAGTAGGCGTACCGGAGGGGGGTACACGCCCTCTCGCAGAAGAATAAATAGAGCGGAAATCCGAAGAAGCGTCCTCTTGTTTCTGTGCTCTGAAGGCTGCACCCACTCGTTGCTCGTGAGCCCTCGACGGAGCAAGCAGCAATTTTGAGAACTTGTAATTCTTGTGTTACAAGGCCTTTGGTAACAAGGCCTTTGGGCCTTTCTTGGTAATGAGGTATTTTGTAACATGGTTTTATCTTTGCAACACGTTGTTTTGGGTTAAGCACAGTAGTCTACCATGTCTGTAACATTGGGGATAAACCAGTAAGGCTGAAGTTCCATTATCATGTTTTCTTTTGCTGTGTGTGCTGGTAGGTGCAATTGGGGCAGTGCTATGTTGACTAAGCTCGTAGGCATGACTGGTTTTCCCGTGGGTGTGTGCCGATATATGAGGTTGAGTGCAGTCTGCATGCAACCCCAGCTTCCTTTCGCTCTTTCTCATCTTGAAAAACTGTTTCTTGCAACTCCCTCTTATATAATCCTGATGTTTCTGTGTATGGCTTGTCCTCCATCGGTTTCACCTCAGATGCCTATTGCAAATACGTGTGTCCCCAATCGCTCTGTAAGCTGTCCTCTTTGCGAACTGGTCGGCTAGTGCATTTCCCTAGATGCAAAGTCCTTGCTCCCGTTAATGGTTTATGCATTTCACTACAGCCATGTTTAGACCGGGTTAGCGTGTAGATCACTAACTTAAAAAGGTCCTGTTGCATGTCAGGTTCTGCTGTCTCATTTCAGGAAGCATTGTCTTTGCCTATGCTCAAATGCACTATAGTGATGACATAGGCTGAGTGAAGCTTTAATATTAGTGCTGTAATCTCCTCTGCCTGTGCTGAGAGGTATGGGAGGAACGTCACCTCCACGGTGACCTGTAGTTTTTCTGAATATGTATGGCTGCAAGCCGCTACTACTACAGCCCCGGTGTGTCTCACAGTGTCTCTTGTTATATAACAGAGGACCCGTCCACAAAGTGTGACTGACTGTCTAGGGTCGTATCTTCTTCTGCCTGGCTGACCCTATCAGGGTTGTATGCTGCTCACTCATGGATCTTCTCCACCTCCTGAACTTCATGGGCTAGGACGGTGCTGGGTCCACCAGGTGACACTGTACTAGTTTCAGTATGAATTCACAATCTCAGAACCACTGTGTATTTAGCGTATTCTTGCCCTTTTTTATGAGTGCAAGCACTGAATTTTTTGCATGCAGTGTCCATGGCAAAAGCTGGCTCTGCCAACACTTGCTCACATGGAAAGTTACCATGCATGACTGTGTTTATCTGCCCACTGTAGTATGCAAGGAGTTTGTGCACCAAGGGATAAATCTGCATTAAGATTGCTGACATGACTTTCCCATTGCTGTGGCTAAATATGAAGCCTTTTTTATTATAGTCTGGTGTCTCTAGCACAGGGGAGAACATGTAGTATATCTTGGGCATCCATGTCAGTTACTTGTTGATTGTTTCCACCTTTTTCATGGCCTCGAGTAGGGGGCAATTAGTGTGCTGTAGTCAAAGACCCACTGTCGGATGTATTTATAAAGCCCTGGAAACGTTTGCATACTACTTTTTGTTTGTGGCAGCACTTTTGAGAAGGTATTGTGTTCTGACAAAATGTTTCTACAGAGGGGCTGTATATAAGGTGTTGTCTGCATATTGTATTAGGTTGCTACTCGACTGGAAGTTAGCAAGATCTTCATCAGTATTTGATTGAAGATACTAGGGGACTCACAGTGCCCTTGTGGTAACCTCTGGAATAATATCAGAACCCCTTGGGATGTAAATGCAGTGAGGTACAAACTATCACTGTGCAGCAGGATATAAAAGAATGCATTTTTAATATCCATAATGAAAAATTTGCAGATTATTAGTGAAGATGATGGAGGGGTCTGGTAGTGAGGGGAATTCTGGGACCACAATGTCACTGAGGGGGCAGGGTGAAGGTCCTGCACCAGTCGCGTTATGTCCCCCTTCACTCTTTTTGAATAGGAAGATCAGCATATTGCAGGGGGACAATCCCATGTGGAGGACCCATGATCAATTAGGGCCTGAATTGTGGGTGCTTTACCGTCATCAGCTGTCCTATAGAGGGGGTATTGGCACACTTTGGGTAGGATGGCCCCTTCTTGCAACGTTATTTTCACAGGTTCAGCGGTATTATTGAGTCCCATGCCGTATGGTCTTCTGCCCACAATTGCGGCAGCACTTTTGAGAAGCCTCACTCCTGCCATCCTGCAAAAATGATGTGGGTCAAGCAGAACCAGTACCTTAGATATGTGCACCTTTTGATGAAACAGAACGTTTCTTAGCTTGATTTAATCATCCTCAAACACAAATTCAATATCTGTTTATCTTCTATTTCTCCATGAGTTAATTTTTATTATTCCATAAGTTTATTCATTCATTTGTTTAATCATTGATTCAAAATTCCATCATTATGGCCAATCGAAAAGCTTTTAACCAAATCCAATGCATTTCGGGTCACCCAACGACCCTTTTTCAGGGCCATCTTCCTCAAAGGAAGATGGCGCGGACGGCAGGCGTTTTTAAATAAACAACTACAGCAGTGACCCCCGAAGAAGGGCACTAAGGGGCCCGAAATGCATTGGGTTTTAACATCAATAAAGACTGCTGGTGATGAACATGGCATTATCGGTATTCTTTCAAGAGGCCTGTGGCACAGTTGGAATATTAGAAAATTGAAAATTGGCATTGCATTCGGTTTGTGGATTTGGATAAAATCGAGAATAAAATGGTTCAAGAGAAATTGAAACTATGGAGAAAAAGTTGGAATATTATGGAGAAATGGTTAAAATTTTGAAAAAACATGCACGCCAGAGGCGGCATGATGCTGTGCGATTGGTTCCTTGGGGCTAGATGTAGTCCCATCCCATAAAAGCGAATTTTAACCGATGGCAGTGGGGCAGGCCTAATAACCTTTCTGCACGCAAATGGAACAAAGGAAAGATAAACATTGGATAATTAAAGAAATATGATAAAGAGGTGTGCATCCCTTTACCAATTGAAAATTCAATTTAGAATCGGTCTGCAGCCTCCTTTTATACAGTTCATTGTAGGTAATAAAGGTTTCCAGTGATCCATGCTGAGGAATGTAAGTCGCTGCCTTTGGAGTAATACATTAATTGTATAATGGAAAATACAGGTGGGCCTCAACCTCGCATGGACACAATGTGGCCAGTGGGTAATGTGTCCATCTGTTAGGCATGGGAAGCACATGATTACTGTGTGTGCTGTGCACTGATTTACTATATGTTCCTAGCTCATGTGTGATCTGACGTTATGATGTTTTAGGACTGCACGTCCCCCTCCAGCCATGTGTGCTTTATAGGTGCCAATCTCCCTTGAACATTGTACTGTCAGTGTTCCTATTTGTGGGATTGAGCTAAGGTTTCCTGTCCATGCTTTGTCTGCCATCTGGATGCCACCCTACCTGTGACTGACTAATCAGTGACCTTGCCCCAAGGTCTTAGTGCTTACCTGAATATGTATTTGAATGTCGAGTTGATGTGGAGTTCACAACAGGCGGACTCATTAATAAAGACGCAATTTTGTTCTCATAAATGAATGTATCATTTTTCATGTTAGCATCAACTTTTTACATATTAACAAAAATAACAATGGACTTGGATGTGTGCCCAAGTAATTACCAGTGGCTGAGATTAATTCAAAACATTCCATCCACCACTTTTTGTATAATTTAGAGTGTCACCCTAAGTGGGCATATATGCCTGAACGTGGGTCTGTTGCACACTGTGTAACTGGACCCAAGCCATACCTGGCTGATGAGCCCAGACTAGGTGCTCCATGGTTCCTTTTGTTCCGGACCATGGAGGACGTGACCTGGCAGTTTAGGCTGTACTGTTTCCATTGGAGCAGAATAAAGACAGATGTGCATATGGGTGGGTCAAAACTGAGGTGGAATGATGTGCAAAATAATGATGAACTGGGATGCAGCCCAGGTAATTACAAGTGGCTGAGATTAGTTGAAGAATTCCATCCATCGCTTTTTGTGTACTTTTAGAGTGTCTTTTGTTTCTGTTTGTTTTACAGTGAAGGGGGCAGATAAAATACAAACGTACGAGGAACGGGAATTTTGCTCAACTCCCATAACAGATCATTGAGGTTTTTTAATGACAAGTAGGTATAGTCACAGTATTTGAGTCGAATTCCTCAAAAGAGATATTCTTTTAAAAGTATCTTTTAAATGTACACTTTTAAATAGAGTGTGGGTACCAAAACTAAAAGATAATTACAGATACATTATCATTATAGGGACTCAACCTATCAATAATGGAGGAGCGGATAATCAACGGTGGAGCATAATCAGCCTACCTAGTAAATCACTACTGGAATGGAATTCTGACAGGTATGTCGATTGGTATTAGCAGGATCAAAAACTTGAGGGTACTGGCCTATTTTGTCCTGCTCCAAAGGGGATGGTCCTCCCCCCCATGAACTTGAGGACATATTTATATTTTTTATGTCTAGATATTTGGTGGCATCACCAATAAGTGTCCCAATTTGAATACAGCACCTCACCGAGTGTCCTTAACTGGTGAGCCAACCATGATTGTCAAAGAGTATAAATGAAACGTAATATAGGTATACCAAATGACAGAGGTGAATGATGGTTGCTGAAGGAAAGTTCTGCTTGTGGGAAAAGCACATTTACATGGATGTTGAAGCAATTAGTTAGCAATAAATATAAACACATGAAATGATTCAAACTGCTTTAGAGATTAACATGCTATGAGTATACTTGAATATGATTTACAGGTTCATATTTCTTTTTTATAGGAATGTATATAACATATACATAAGGAGAAGATACATATTTATTGTCCTGAATTAGGTGGTCTTATCAAGTTCATCCACCGAAGCGCGTCGACCTTGTGCTTTGGGTTAAATTTGTGGAATATAGAACCACACTTTCGCAGAGAATTTATACTCTTGATGTGTGTTGTCTATGTATTTTTTTCAAATAACATTCCGATGACAAATGTGATTGTCTTCTAGAGTCTTTGCCGTTTTTTGTGATATACTGTATAGATTTTATCAATTTCGAATGTGTATTATGATGTATGTTATAGAAAGTTTTTATTAAAAACCTTAGATTTTCATTAAAGTGAGCATAAGTGTTCCCACATCAGGTGTAATTGTGCTCCTTTGGGTGATATATATGTATGTGAGTGGCAGCTGAATTGATTTTGTGAAGTGGTTTCAAAGGGAAATACATATTTGTCATTTCAGTTACTTTAGAGTGACACCTTAAGTGGAAATGGGTATGCCAGACATGGGTCCTTTGCACATTGTGACAACCCACTTAAACCTAGCTGATGAGTCCCAGGTAGGGCAAAACCGGTCCTGTGTTGCTTGTGTTGGGATTCGGGGAGGACCCAGGCTGGCAGTTTCGTCTGAAATGTTCCCACGGGAGCAGGGTCAAGACTGATTTTTAAATGGCTCAATACAAACTGAGGAGGCACAGTCTGCAAAATAATGATGGATTTCAATGCAGATCCCGTGTTGGAAAGTGCCCTTTTTGCATGGTCCTCCCCACACATTTTTCGCCAATGCTGATGTATGGTTCTGAAAGTCCACTGGAGCCTGCTAAATAGGCCTCAGTGCCAGTAAAATATGATGCATGTAAATTGCTAACCCAATTGGCAAAAACTTTAATTGCTTTATAAGTCACTGTTTTAGTACCCTGAGTGATCAAAGTAAACAGATGACGGCAGGCCTGCAATTGCACTGCATGAGCCGTAAAACAGCTCGACCTCGACTTTGTCCTCAAAATGAGTGGCAAGGTCACATCACTATTTTTAATATATGACAGCTACTCCTAAGGATGCCCTACTGAGCTCAGGAGGCAGGGTGCTTCATAATGAAGGTGTGGACATTTAAATGCAAGTTTATATGTCCCTATAGTAGCCTTTTTTCAATTAAGGGTTAATATAAGTGTTCAGGTGGCATGAGATAACATGGGCTAGCACATGGGCATCCCGATGATGTCATTATGGTCCCACTGAAATATATCATGTTTGGTATAAAGCAACTTGTCTCATCAAACCCAAACTTTTTTTAAGGTCGAATTTAATGTGACATGCACCTAGATGTCAACCTAACAGGATGTCCAACTGATTGCACCAATCTTTTTGGTGCCCCAGGTGACAACCTACAGCCGATGTTGCCTAGACAGGAATCTGACCCCCTACCAGGAGGTTTGAACTCCCTCAGAAGACAGAACCAAAGACCTGCCTGGGCAGAAGGTGTCACCTTTCCTAGACAAGATGAGAACTTCAAATCACCCACCACCTCTAGAATGCAATCTGGTTTCCTCCCAGAGGAGAAAAGAGCCAAACCTTTGCCACAGGCATATTTGTAACCCAGACGGGCAGGAACATTAGATAGTCAGGACTAAGGAGGCGTACACTCTAAGAGGGAACCCCACAACATGTTTAACTCGCTTCCTCAGTGGTCTTGTTGTTGAATTTCTGTATCCATTTCCTCACCAGCACCATCTAAGCTGTAAAACCAGTAAACCTGCAGCTCTCACTTCAGCACCAGGGACAACCCGGATAGCTCTGCACCCGGGCACTACAACTCAGGTAAAATCCAACTTACTTTGGACCCTGGTCCTGGAATCTGCATCAGCTTACCACCCAATGGCTTCCACTGAACTCGACCTGCAAGTGACCAGTTGTCACTAGTTTGACTTCAAATTGACTTCAACGTTATTGTTTTGAAAGATTGAAATGAACTGATTTATTTTCCCTTTAAAAACCCATAACTCTGGTTATACTCATTTGGATGTCTTTGTTTTGGTGTCTAGATTTATATGAACATCTGCAATTTTTGTTTCACCTGCTGTGAAATCCATTGAATTTAATACAAATCTTAAATGGGGCTTACCTCCCTCCCCTTGCTTTTCCAGCTTTTCTCTGGTTCCTGTGCTTGCCACTTACTCCATTTCTATTGTCTTTAGCATAATGTTTCCTGTTGGTCCTTGTATTTTCCTTGATTGCTTCTTTGATCAGTTTCTCAGAGTTTTTTTAAAGTTTTGCCTACACAGTGATTGCACTGTGCTTGTTTTAATTTTTAAACTGCAGGTATTTCAGTTTGGAGGCTGCACCACTTTGTCAAACGTTTTTACCCTAAATCTGCTGTCTTCCATTACACAAGCTTGAAACACATAGTTGTCCAAGCCTCGCTTTCAGCCCAGAGCCTCCCCCAGGTTTTTGCCATCAAGCCAGCATTCCCTGGGCTTCCCTGTCGGCCAAACCCCCCTTTCTCAATGGAGTAACGAAAGCTGAGGGGGCCCCCTCCAAGGTACATGGAGGTGCCCCCACTCCAGATTTAATCTGGAGCTCTAAGAACTGAGTTTTGTGCTGAGGGGGCCCCTTGCAGCTCGGGACCCCCTACACAGTGGGGTATGCCGGGGCCTGTGTTATGCCCTTGCCCAGTCCCTCACATGCACCTGTACTGAAGGAGCAACCCAGCCAGAAGAGAGAATATCCATACATAGTTTTTATTTTGGGTGCCCTCATTTTATGGAGTAATGCATCATTTAAAATTGGGGGCTGCGTGCTTGTTTGCTTAAGATGTACAAAAGGGGGTGTTGATGGACGGTGATGGATTAAACCCAGATCTTTTGACTGGGTGTGAGTGTTTGATTGATTCAGATGCTCCGTCCATTACCACTCCCTTTTGTACCGTGTTTGATTAAGATGGCATGTGTTTTTATGCCATTTGTTAGAAGAAGAAATGTTATCCCCAGACGCTCCGGGTGTTGATGAAGAAAGTGCGATCATTGACTCCTTGATGTGAGGAGCTTCACAGGGCGGCTTCATGAGCACTCCTTCATACTGAAGTACTTTGTATCATGGAGTTTAAAGTGCACTGCCCAGCATTATTGGAAGTGGTTTTGTCTGTCAGCAATTCAGGTGGAGTCCTGGGGTGTAAAGCAGGTCTTGCAGCACCTGTAGCACAAGTGGCCTCTTCAGGAGGCCCCATTCAGCCCAAGGCTTTGAGTATCTGTGAGATATTGGGAGCCTCAAGATTACTTCACCACATTCTGCAGCCCCTTATGTCTATTTAACCATGTGTATCCGATCCTGTGGCTGCCAGGTTACTTGTGCCTTTTGGCTACCACTGTCATGTCACCTGCATTTCAAAGGGATAGCCTTGGCAGACCTATACTTGCAACCAGAGCATTAGACCCTTCACTTGTCCTGCACAGCCATAGGTACGGAAGTCTCCTGTAATCAGTTCAAGCTCTTCTGCGACAACCAGCGTGATGTCTCCAACTTCAGGGCACCAGCTCAGATATTGTGTAACCTGTATTAAAGCGCTTCACTGGCAAAGGGAATTAACTAGGTAGAGTGCAAGCCAGAGCTATCTCTTAGGCTAGAACATTTTGCCTGCCTCAGTACTTGAGATTCAAATAGTTTCTTTAAAGTAAAATGTCACGGTCCCCCATCTGAAGAAGTAACGTTGAGTTTTACTCAGGGCCCTTTAACTCTCATAGGGGCATATTACCAACAACTAGCGATATTTATCGCAAAATGGGCTTAGAGAGTATTTTTTAATGCCAAGCATCACCGGATATTATCGCAGAGATAACGTGCTATTAGCAATATTTATCTCTAAAGTCATATAATATCCGGCGTTAGCGGTGAAATGCGTGAATATCGCTGGTAATCCAGCGATATTCACGCATTATCGCTAATGAGGACTTAGCCATTATAGCCAACTTCCATTGTATATAATGGCTAAGAACTGGTCTTAGCAGGCGCTAGTTTTTGGAGATATTCGCGCTTGGCGTGAATATTTCCATCGCTATGCCTCCCTTGCTAATAGGCGATAGCGATGTAAGCGACTGCTTTCAGTCGCTAACAGGTTGGGTACGCCCACTCTGCATGTCATTAGCGATAAATATCGCTGACATGCAAAGCGGGCCCCAAACCGCTCGCTATCGCCTACAAGTGTCGCTAACTGCTGTTAGCGACTACTTGCTAATAGAGCGATAGAATTATCGGCGCTTAGTGGCCGAAAATGGCTGCTAAAGTGGCAATAATCACATATCGCCCGCCTTGGTAATATTCCCCTTAGTTCCTCAAAGCACATGCGTTGTATATTGCACCACTTTCTGTTGAGTGTTATTATAAGTTGTATCTTTCTACTACCATAGACTGGCTACTCCAACTGCTGCAGACCTTTCCTGTGATGTTGATTCTCCTAGTCATGCTGCCTCTGTCTGCTCTCCATCCTCATGAACTTCCTCGTAGTGATACTCGGAGTTGCTTCTAGCCTGCACAATCCTCCTCTTGGGTCCTTTTCACATTGCTGCTCTTTATTTCTCCACATGTTCCTTTTCTTGCTCGTGCTTCTTCCATTGCCTTGTGCCAGCGCTTGAGGCGTTTAGAATGCTGTAGTTGTCTTCTCTTAGTTCCTTTGCTCCCCTGTGATACTAGTTCCTATACTGTTTCTCTCGTTCTTTCTCCTTGTGCTGTGGGTCAGCCAGTGCTGTTCATTGGCCCATTGCCATAGTTGCAATCTTCATAAAGTACAGCACTGTGCCAGTATTTTTGCTGATATTCTGATAATGATACTGGTGCTCCGAGCGGGAGCCATGCTGGTAAGTCCATGGTGGGGGATGTGGGAATGCTGTTTTTCTCAGTGTCATGCATACCAGTGCCCCTTGGTTGTGTCAGCCAGCATTGCTCCTCACTTTATCTGTACGAGTGTATGTGTGGAGGATTGCTGTGGCTGATAAATTGCTTGACTTCTGTAGTTCTAGAAGTTTGTGGAGTCCTTTCTGTTTCCTTTGAAACACCAATTCTAGTGATAGAGCGCGCAGGTCACCCGAATATAATTTACCAATATTCACCTGGGCCCATTATTCAATTACACGTTTACTTAATCAGGTAACCCACACTCTACTACCAGTTTATTTTATTTTCACTAATTCCTATACCAATGACTTACCAATCCTTGTCACTTAGTACCTATGACCACATGGATCAGGGAGTTATATGTAAAGAAAGGCAATCAAACATACAATAACAATTTGCACTCTTATAATAACCACAGACTCGAGGAAGGTTTAAACTCTTTATCTAATTATCATCAAAACTCATGAGCAACAGATTAAAAGTGATTATACTATCAATAACCAAGATCCGAAACAATGTGTAGCTATGCAAACGAGTAGATCCCTTCCGCCTACCCTTCACACAAGCATTAGAGAACCTGCTACTCCTTCAGACTTTACCCACTCCGGGATATATACTAAGACCAAAGTTTCACCAGCAAACCCCTTTGCTATCAATCAAGCTCAGACGAACCTGCTACTCCTTCCATGTGACCCTTACTAGGTGATATCACAACAAAAGCTTTGCCAGCGAACTCGTTGCTATAATTTATTTACACATTCTTACAGAAAACCCTAAACAGTGCTTCCGGTTCTACCCAACAATGCACCCACTTCCTGCGGGTAAATGACCTCAGTGTGATGTTGCTTCCATTTACCACCCACTATTCTGCCCCCGGGGATTCCAGACAAAACATCTAACAGATACGAACCATTTAGGTTAATACATAAAATTCAATATAGCAGCATCAAATTCAATAAGAAATCATTTCAAATAATATCACATTTGATCGATCAATGAAATATGAACCGTAACCAATTAACTAATTACCTATCTTTAACTAATCCCTAACCATACTACTGCTACAAAAGAAATATACCGATAGAGTGCACAGGTCACCCGAATATAATTTACCAATACTCACCTGGGCCCATAATTCAATTACACGTTTACTTAATTAGGTAAACCACACTCTACTACCAGTTTATTTTAGTTTCACTAATTCCTATACCATTGACTTACCAATCCTTGTCACTTAGTACCTATGACCACATGGATCAGGGATTTACATGTAATGAAAGGCAATCAAACATACAGTAACAATTTGCACTCTTATAATAACCACAGACTCGTGGAAGGTTTAAACTCTTTATCTAATCATCATCAAACGTCATGAGCCACAGATTAAAAGTGATTAAACTATCAATAACCAAGATCAGAAACAGTGTGTAGCTATGCAAAAGATAGATTATGCCAACCATTTAGCAATGTTTGAAATAAAGGGAAGGTAAAACAAGGAACATACTATTTTCAGATACAGACTTTCGCAATGTGACTAAAGGCAGGTAAAGAAAAGGAACATACTAAACCAACAGTTTTGCAATTATTAGTGGTTTGGGAATGAACACCATGGGCACTAACAAAACTACATTTTAGCATATAACTATAGGGAAGGTAAAATTTGGAACACACTATAAATTTAATTAATAAAACTTAGCTTTATAAAGGGAAAGGTAAAGAGAAGGACATTTCTGAAAATCATAGGAAACCGTTATAACATTCAACTAAAGGTGGGTAAGAAAAGTGGAACACGCTAAATAACCGTAAATATGAATTTCTCATCTACTTCAGAGAAGGGTAAGAAAAGGAACATATGCAATCATAACTTTTCAAATCAGAGAAGGTAAAGAAAAGGACGCAAATTATATAGACAATTACCCACACAGATGTATATTTACCTAGAATGGTGTGAAGACCAACCCTGGCCACGGGTCAGTTGGACAGGACAGGAGAAACCCCAAAGATTTCAGTGCCAGTAGGCGAGCAGGTGCAGATCAGAAAATCAGGACAGGATAACTCCAGGATTTGGATCAGGACCTGACCACCAAAGGTTAAGACCAGCACCCGCAGTTCAGTTGCAACGCCTGCGCTACTCCCTCTCTGCAAGGAATCAGCCAAAAAAAAAACGATTGGGTTACAGCATTCACCAGAAAAGTGGTTCGCCAGCACTTCAACTTCCCGGAACCCCGGTTGGGTTCTCAAACCTCCCAACAGAATGCTCTGCAGCCCTCTGCTCTTGGTTACCTAATGAGTGCGTTGGGTCAGTGACAGGTCAGCTATTTGGACAAATTGGACAATTTCTTTAACTAAACCTATGCTAGTTATGCTGTTTTCCAGGTCATTGTACCACCCCCCAATGTTGCACGTGTAAGGATCCCTAATTTCGAATGGAGAGGCCATAACACCACCTACATTTTAGACTTTTGCCGTCTCCCTATTCAAATTTATGTCCACGCCCATCAAATTCAGGTTCTCATGCCGATTCCTTCCACCTAACAATGGATGTTCTATTGACGATTAAAATTTATACAATTTAGAGTTCATTGGGTGAGTTTCTCAGGAGCATATTCTAGTCAGTCAGCTCCTTGGCTATAGTCCAAAGCTCACTGCTCCGGAGACTTGCGATTCGTTATGAGACAGGCCAGTTTTCAAAGTGTAACATGAAATGAAAAAGAAACAGTTTTAGAACACAGAATAAATGAATACTCTGTATACCATGAATTTCTACACTATACCCATTACTTTATAATAAACTATAGCATTAGGATTAGGCAGAACGAACAGCTTAGCAAAAGCAGCAGTGCAAGCCTCTCGCATGTGAGAACACAGAACAGCCATATTAACACAAGTGCGCAGATGCAACAGACTTCCTTCCAAAGCTGCGAGTACGTCATGTCGCGTGGGTATGACAGACACATGCGCAGTAGAAATGCCCGCGTAGCAGCAGCCATCTTAAATGCAAGCATATTAGGATTAGAAAACACATAAGCAAGCTTCACTCGGATACCCAATATAGATGTAAAAGGGGTAAATTAGTAAGACAAACATTGTTGATTACATAGTTAGGGTTATGCGAGGTTCATGATTACAAGCAAGTCGCTTCTCGTGCGAATCCTTGCTCCAACACTAGGGTTACCATTGGTTTACTTAATCTTCCCAAACACTCTGAAAAGCGATGGGGGGCCAAATCTCTGTGAAAAAAATGTCTCTTCTGCTGCATTTCAGGGAGTGTGTTTGGAACCACTAATCTGTTCATAAATAAACAGGATCTATGTGAGTTTGTTGAAGATACCCTGCACACTTATTCCCCACAGATTGTGAAAGTAAAAAAAACATTGCCCAAGGCGCACCTTAAGGTACGCCAGTAGTTTTTTATAGTACTAGTTCAGGACTAGGGATCCACAGGATTTCGTCTCCAAGAGGGTCTTCCAGGCTGTAAAGTTGTTATCTTGGTCCCACAGTGAAGACAAGCTAAAGCTGGTATCCTGCAACCTTCCAAAGTATTTTCTTCTAACAGAGCAACTTTGTATCGTAATGCATTTTACATCAACAAAACGTAATGCCCCCAGATATCACTTAAGGACAGCACACATAGAATTTACGGTGATGCAGTCTGAAACAGAACTAAGGCTGATTTGCAGATTGTTGGTTCATATCTGAGGTTGCATGTTTGTCAATTAAATGATGGACTGGAATAAGGCTCCTAGCAGGTACCAGTAGCAGGGAATAATTCAAGCATTTCACCTATCACTTTTTTGGCTTTCTTCAGAGCAGCGCCCAGAGATGCTATGCTCATTATGCATTAGGACTTAAGCTGAACCCCATGATGAAGCCCAAATAGGCCAAAACGGTTGTAGGGGTACTTGTGTTCCCATTCACAGGGTTCCTGGAATGGCAGTTTTGGCTAGACTATTACAATTTGAGCAGGGCCAAGGCAAATTTGATTTCTCATTCCAGCCTGAAGTAGCATGGCTGGCAAAAAATACAATGGTCTGGAATATGGTCCCAAGTAATCACTAGTGGCTAATATAATTGAAGTATTTCGCTCATCACTTTTTTGCGTTCTGTAGCAAGTGCATTAAATATTTGTTTAATGAAAAAATGGTTTATGATTTTTCCTGGAGTTGGTACCTAGTCCGGCCTGGTGCTTTTGGGAATGCTGTGACAACTCAGACTTTTAGATGTTTAGCATGTATTCCACTCCTCACACACACTGCGAAACGTGTGCTGATTGCAGAGCACTTGCCATCTGTTATTGCTCGGGTGTTTTTGCTCCCGCTTTCTCTGAGTTCTGCATCCATCATGCCCTGATTTTATTTACCACATTGTCTATGTACCAGGCATCTTTTATCTGCCTTTCCCTTTTCCGTGTCCCTGTTGGTTAATGTGATCACTGCAGGTGCATTTTTTAAATTTTTATAGGACATTGTATAAGATAAGCTGCCATAAATTGTGCAAAAAGATTTAGGTTTAAGATCAAGTGCTACAAAATATCTATTGTCGTAATACACAGACTATAGTTAGTGCAAATAGTTTTTTAATACCTATGCATTTCAAGAAGGTATTCCAGAACTCAGCATGTAACACCCTTACAATACCTTCCAAACGAATTCCAAGCAGCCTTTACATTTGAAGATTAAACAATTAACATATTTACATTTCTTTTAAGCAGCAGACCCTCTGGCAGAAGTCTTGTTTCCTGTGTTGCTGTCTATCCCTACCTCTGCTTCATAGCACATGATATCAAGCACTCGAAAGCCAGTAATTATCTCTTGTGGGATGTATTGGTTATGCCAATGGTTCTTAGTGATGCTGTCCAGCATGGCTAAAGAGGAAACCAAATAAGGGTGCTTTGACATAGCTGCTGCAGCTGTGTTAAGTTGTAGACTCGTGCACCATGCCTGTGCATGCCTATAACGTTTGTGGGTGCTTTTTCCCTTTTATTTACTGATCAAAGTAAAGCTAGATTGGTAAATTAAAAAGGTCTTTCATTAGTTTATCTTGTTTCTGTTTCACATGCGCTGTAAATTTGATTCCTTACACAGGTCATGGAACGCATCATTCTCCAAACCTTGCTCTCAGCCATGAGTCCCGTCCCCGGTTTTTGCCTTACTACCGGTTTCTTCACAATATATTGCCTTTCTCAATAAACAGGTTATAACACTTTTACAGCATTCCTTTATATGATATGTCACAATTGCTCACCAAGCTAAAACTTTAAAATGTATACATTATCAATAACGTAGGCGAAACCTAATGCATTTACCAATGTTTGCTTTTAAAGATTGGTGTTGGATTTCTTTTGAGTTTTGTCAGTAACTTATTGTCCAAGTTGGTTCTCTGAAATGCTTAACACATGCTTCTCAAGCAAAGTCTGACTGTTCTGTGTCACACTACTAGTACTGAGCGAGGGATTTATCAGTGTGAATGCAAAGGAAGATATATGAGACTGTGAGAGTATTGCATGGTGAAGCCTAGCCAGCCTTACTGCATAACACTCTGCATTCCTACATTGGTGGCAGCACTACAACTTGGTCATAAGTTACTTTACACAAGAAATCTACTATTGACTAGACCCAAATAATTTGTAGATGTCTTTCTAAAAAACAATTGTTTAATTAAAACTGTTATGTTCCTGTGTAGACCCGCATTCCACAGTAACTAAAAAGAGGTAGAAAGTTAGGAAACATTTGGAAATGTTTTTACAAAGTCTCAAAAAGGTCCCAACTTTCAAGTAAAAAGGTTTGTGCACAATGAAGACTAACAAGATCCTTATCTTATCTGTCCTCCCAGCTCTGAAGATTAGTGATCTGAGAAACTTGTGCAAAATTAGGGACATTTGCTTCAGAGCAACAGCCCAAAAGGAGGACTTTGAGAAGACCCTCAACTTATATGAGAAGGAAAAGCTAGAGAGGGAAAGCCATTCCTCAGAAGAAGATCCTGCTGAGAATGAAGCCTTGGCCCAAAATAGAAGATGAGGGGAAAAAAGTTGAAGACCAAAACAGTTTCCCTTCTCCAGGTCCCCTTCAGCAGCAGGTTCACTGGTAGGGTGGGAGTGAACCTTGAGGAAGAGCTCGACATCTCCCTAGAAAAGAAAAAGCTTGAACTTGAGGAAAGAAAACTAGCCCTAAAGAGAGAAGGGGTAAGATGAGCTTGAAACCAAAGATAATGGTGACAGCAAAGCAAATAGGGAACAGTTCAAAATGATTGCCCCTAAAATTCCCAAATATATTGTTCCCCGAATTAGTGATGGTGATGACATTGACATATGGTTTGCAACCTTTGAGAGGGACTGCAATTTGAGGAGCATAGATCACCAGCACTAAGGCTCTCTCTTTTGGGATTTGTTCTCAGTCAACGGCACAGACAGACTTCTGATCCTTAATGAGGATGTGGATGAATCCTACAATCATATGAAGGATACTTTCATAGAAGAGTACAGAGTGAAGTTTAAGGACACCCATATATGTCAAAAACAGACATGGATGGACTTTGTAGATTCTTCAGTTAAAGCACAAGAAGGCTGGATAATATGGAATGAGATGGTCACATATGATGGGCTATATAATTTGATTATGAAAGAGCAGATTTTAACCAATTGTATTACAGAGACATTGCATCATCATTTGATGGATTTGAAGTTGTCCTATCCCTGAGAGCAGGGGAAGAGAACTTCCAAATAAGTCAGAACAAGGGTTTCCAAGAGGGTCCATGGTATGACCAAAATATGGCCCCAAATACCTTCTCAGGAGTGTGGTCTCTGAGACTCATCCTAGTCCAAAGGTAGGGGATATCAGGGTGAAAACTGGGACCCTAAAATGACTTGTACAATATGACTGTTAACAGCCAGGACATAACATCAGAGATTCAGCAAGCTCTAAAAAGTCCCCCAGTGATGGACAATCCAAGGGATGGGCTAACATAGGAGTGCAGATATACATGTACACTGAACAGGTCAGAGGTTACACAGAGGCAACTTTAGTGCCCGTGGGCCGGATGAGTATTGAAGCCCTGGAAGTCTTATGTCAAGCATGGAAAAGAACAGACAAAGGCCAAAGATCAATGGGACTGAACAGAAGCTCTGAGGAATACTGGTGCCAGTGTCACTATGGTGGCAGTCTGATTTGTTTCCCAAGGCCAACTGATTTGTGGTGTTGGTCACCAGATGACCAGTGCTCACAATGAAACTAAGCTGCATCCAATGGCCTTAGTAAGCTTGGAATGGGGAGGGACTACTGGTCAAAAGAAGGTGGTTGTGTCTCCTGCCAACCCAGTGCTGTGTCTGTTGGGAACGTTTTTGAAAACCTCTGCTTGGGAAGAAGTAGAAATGAAGGCCCATGCAGGATGCTGGAACTCCCTGAGTGTGTGTGTGTGTGTGTGTGTGTGTAGCAACTAGAGAACAGGCAGCACAAAAGGGAAGTCATTAGAGTTTGGAGCCTGGAATAATGGCTTAAACGACCTAAAGCAAGATCACAAGTCAGCTTCAAACAGGTCACAGAACCAGAGAGAGAATTCTCCTAAGGGGAATGTCCTGGTACCTGAGGAGGGAATTGCATCTCAGGAAGACTGGCCTGACCTGGCAGAGCTCCTGGGTGCAGGGGGTCACATATGTCTAATGGTTTAGTTGAGAGATTTAACATGTCCATAGAAGGCATGATAACAGGCTTACCTGAAAAATTCAGAAGAAGATGGGATGTGATGTTACACAGCTTCTTGTTTGTATACAAAGAGGTGCCTCAGAAAGTTGTTGACTTCAGCACCTTTGAACTTCTGTTTCGCCAACCTGTAAGGGGTCCTTTACGTTTGGTGAGAGAAGGCTGGGTGAAACCCCATAAAAAGTCCAAACCTGACATATTGGACTTTGTTCTGGGCCTGCATTCTTGCACCTCTGAAAAAGGGACTGGGTCCTACCCCATCTTGAAGAAGAACGGGGAGGTTGCCTACCTGGTGGACTTAGGCACCTCTGCAAGTCCTCATAGAGTAATCTATGTAAATCGCCTGAAGCTACACCAAACCAGGGCTGACTTGACTATGCTCATGGTCCCTGATGGATGCCAAGAGGAGGAAAGTGAACCCTTCCCTCACCTGCTGTCAAATAGCGCAAAAGAGAGTTTAGTAGATAGTGTTGTATTGTTAGACTCAGTTACTGCACAAAGCGAACTGATTGCAGGCAATTCCTAAACCAGTTTGCTGAGCTCTTCTCCTTGACCCCTGGTTGCACACTAATGTGTGATCATGATGCAGACATAGGTGACAGCTTGCCTGTCAAAAACAAACTGTACAGATTGTCTGACCAAGACAAGTCTTGCAACAAACTGAAATCAGCAAGATGCTGGGTTAGGGGGTGGCAGAACCTTCTGACATTTCCTGGGCTTACCCAGTGATTTGGGTACACAAACCTCACTCAAAGGGTGACAGACCAGAGATGAGGTTTTATAAGGGTGACAGGGGTTCAATTGTAGTCATTATAACTGATGCACACCCCATTCCAAGAGCAGAAGACCTCATAGACAAGTTGAGTACCTTTAATTTTACATCACAGTATTGGCAGATTGGGCTCATTCAGGGGGCAGAGAAGAGATCATATTTTTCTACTCCTGAAGGCCATTTCCAATGTAAAGTGATGCATTTTGAACTAATAAATGCACCAGGCAATTTCCAAAGTTTGGTGAATAAAGTATATTCAGGTCTGGACAACTTTAGTGCAGCATATCTGGATGATATCACTATATTTAGTTCAACATGGAAGGATCATCTGGTCTACCTAATAGAAGTACCATAGTGCTGCAGTGATTCTGCACTTACACAGAACTATGCACAGGAAACCAGGACCTCGGCGTGTAGTGCTGTACAAGAAAACCTACCTCGGTGCCCAGAACCCCAATCTGACTAGCTATAGTGCCTCATTCATTCTCTGTACTACAGCGATGCCACCAATTATTAGACATCCTAGAGCATGTCACTCCGTCCCTCTCAGAAATCACAGGAAGAAGAGCACTCTTTAGTTCAAATACTCATACATGTCCACAACGTGAGTAAACAGAGACACAATATAGTTTAAAATGTTTATTTTAACTAAGGTGCTCTACAATCCAGTATACTAGACAACACAAGCAGAAAAATGCAGTAAAACAATATAATTAGCATGGTTACAATTCTATAAAGCACACAATGGGAAATCAGATTATAATGACAATGGAAACTGGACTACCCTCCCGTGCTATAAGCTAGTTTATTGTAAGTATAGAAGACATCTAGGCTTTGTCAGGGGTACCCCATACCTCCAAGTTTAGATGCAAGGAATTACAACTCAGCAAAAGCACAGCTCTTCTTTATTGGAATTAATTTCTTCAAGTTCCTTTTCATTCATGCAATGCCATATTAAAAGCACTCGCCTTTCAGTAGTGCAGCTGTGTTCGATGTTGTGTCTATGGGCATGGACTGACCAAAGGGGATCAACAGCATACATTGTTTTTCGACCTTCAACATGCTATGCAGATGAGGAGCACAATGTACAGCTAAATGTGTGAAAAGCAGACAGTTCTCATGTGAGAATGTACCAGCAGCCTATCAACGAGAATAAAGCCATGTAGTAACGTGCGCAAAAGCGCCAAGATGGCTGCCAACCATATGCTAATTAATGCTATACTTAGCAATGTCTGCAGTTAATTCTATGACCTTACTAAACCGTCCCCTGGTCAGTCCATCGAACAGAGGTTTATGCAGAACATAGAGTTCAAGAAGTCTGACTCAAAAGTTGGAGCATTCATTATGAAGTGTTTTGCGAATCCGGGAAAGGAAAAAAATATATATTTTGTCTTTCAACAAGGTTGCGGTATACAGAAATATCAACAAGAGAGGAAAGAAAATTAAAAAAATCCTGCAGATGGTCCTGCCAGCCTGGTTAATCCATCAAAGTGTATGAGCACTAAGTTGCAACAGCCTCCAAGAGGAAGACATTGTTATCGTCAGAGAAAAGAGACACCATCCATTCAAGCAAGGCAAAAGAGCAAACAAGGTCCTCAACCATGGGTGCCTTGAGCACCATCAAGGACAACTTGCGTGATACTCGATGTAAATTCGTTGTAGGAAATCCTGTGCTGCAGCACAGATATCCCACTGTGCCAAAACTCCTAGCTCAGCCGCGCCGGCCATAATCCCAACACCGAAACACTCTTGCTCATGGGACACTATGGGACTCATTAGCAGGTCAAAATCGGGTGCAGGAGACTCCGTGTTGGAGAGGCAAAGGTCCAAGGCCCATTCAAATGAACATTCCATGCAGGTGAAAACAGGTTTCATGCCAGTGTATTATGCAAAACAAGAGGACAAGCCATAAGTCACGCTTAGTGTTGCCAAGGGCAGAGTACCATAGCATTCAAGCATACGGCTACGAAGCATCTGTAGCCAGACTTGGCTGTGTAGGGCCACAGGAAAAGCAGCCATTGCACAGCAGGCAAATCAGCAGCAGTAGTCCAGCAGCTAAGGCAAGTAATAGTGGCAAACCACTGAAGACGCCCCTTCCTGTTCGGAGTGCAGCTCTTGCTTCCCGTTGCTCTCCGGCCACTTCGCCACGCCTCGCGGCCCCCGCTTTGTGGGAGCCGCTCGCAGGCAAGAACTCTGGTTGCTGTGGACTTAGCCTCCTGTCCCTCGACGTGCATTGTGCACCAACGCGCTTTCTGGAAACCATCAGCTGGTCAGAGGCGGGACTGCGAGGACCAGCGTGCCTAGCGGCGCGGATCGGCCGCAGCTGGTCCTCTTCCCGCCCCCTCCTCCTACTAAAATCTGCACGGAGTGAGTGCGCCTTGGGTCCCTTCCTGTTCGGAGTGCTGCTCTTGCTTCCCGTTGCTCTCCGGCCACTTCGCCACACCTCGCGGCCCCCGCTTCGCGGGAGCCGCTCGCAGGCAAGAACTCTGGTTGCTGTAGACTTAGCCTCCTGCCCCTCGACGTGCATTGTGCACCAACGCGCTTTCTGGAAACCATCAGCTGGTCACCAAGGTCAGAGGCGGGACTGCGAGGACCAGCGTGCCTAGCGGCGCGGATCGGCCGCAGCTGGTCCTCTTCCCGCCCCCTCCTCCTACTAAAATCTGCACGGAGTGAGTGCGCCTTGGGTCCCTTCCTGTTCGGAGTGCTGCTCTTGCTTCCCGTTGCTCTCCGGCCACTTCGCCACGCCTCGCGGCCCCCGCTTCGCGGGTGCCGTTTGCAGGCAAGAACTCTGGTTGCTGTGGACTTAGCCTCCTGTCCCTCGACGTGCATTGTGCACCAACGCGCTTTCTGGAAACCATCAGCTGGTCACCAAGGTCAGAGGCGGGACTGCGAGGACCAGCGTGCCTAGCGGCGCGGATCGGCCGCAGCTGGTCCTCTTCCCGCCCCCTTCACTTGACCTCTTTCTAGATAAGCTGTGGTAACAACGCGCACGCGGGACGCGCACGGGGCTAAAGCCGGGGCGAAGACCGGGCAAAGAGCGGGGAGTTTAAGGCCGTTCAAGGACGGCAGAGGACGGCCCTGGCCCTGAACCCCTGTATCTTCGCCCTCAAACCGTCGGCAAGGTAGCCGGCACTGTGATTTCCATCTCTTCTACAAACACATAGTGGCCGCTTCCTAGCCCTATCACTTACTGCTCTTGTGAGGCCTCTTTTTGCATCTGGCCCACCACCACAGATGTCAACTATGCGTAATAGAACTATAAGCTGTACTAAAAAAGCCATGGCGGTAGCACAAGTGACTGGACCTATAGATCTTTTTATCTCACGGGTGAATGAGACCATCGATAAAAGTATTATATTGCTGGAAAAAAGAGTCTCCTTGGACCTCATGAACGCTAAGCGCTCTTCCTTGGGCTCTCTTCCAAACGCAAATTCACCCTCCCAACAAGTTTTGAATAATTGTTCCTTACCCCTACCCTTGACCACCGTTGGCGCAATCACAGTACCGAACGCTGTCGATTTGTCAGTCACCCAATCGGACTCGGATCCGTCTTATGTTGATCTTGAGGCTACCCCAGATCTAGAAGCCTGTCAGACCTCAGAAAAGACGGAGCCAAGCCTAGATGGGCTAATGGATAAAGGAACACCTCCTGTACCTATCGACTCCGGGGGAAGGGTTACTATTCCTACAAAGGTGGCGTCCAAGACTAAGACCAAGGAAAAACCCAAAGCTAAAGCCAGGAATCACAACTTGATATCGCCTACCCCGCACCTGGCGCCAGGCATACCCTGCTGGGTTGAAAACATGGTAACAGATCTCAAACTGGACCTTGAGGCCACAATAGCAGCGCAAATAAAGCCTTTAATTTCCAAACTTGACAGACTTACGTCGCTGATAAATTCGAAATGGCCTAATAAGATGAATGGGCCTGGGTCTATTCAGTCACAAGGGACTAAAGAAACGCTTCCCAAGCTTTCACCTTGCGTCAAGCTCCCTAAAGATGCATCTAACAAGGCAAAAATACCATCAGCTACCAAGGATTCAGCCGTATTACACCTGTCCCAAACAGGGAATAATTCTGCTCAACCCCCACCCCTATCTACTCCGAAGGAGGTGGGTCTTACTTCGGCTTTGCAACAATCAGCTGGTGGAAATAAAATTACCATCTTACAAGCAAAAGATCTCACAGGAAAGTCTACTAACCCTGCAGCTCCTCACTCTACCAACAAGCCCGAAGGCTCTAAGCCAAAGCAGGCACGCTTCAAGTCAATTAGCCTGCCACCGGAAGTCTCTCCTTTTGTGGTTGTGCTGACAGCCGTTCCCCCACTGAAGGAGGGAGTAAAAGAAACCTTTGTAGAGCTAAGAAACAAATGTGCCCAGTGGCTTCAACTACACAAACCTTTACCTAGCAATATGAGTGGTGAAATCCTTACTGTGCGTAGAGGGGACTGGGTGGGCAGGAGTAAGAAAACAATAGCAGGGGATGTAATTACAGTTAACTTTAGAGATATAGGGGCAGCCAGCTACATATGCAACACACCCAATAGTGGTCCTGCTACCCAAATCAATCCACTCCCTTTGTCTTACTTCCTTCCCATGCCACCAAGACTAAATCAACATCGGCCTACTTTTCCAACTAACAGAGGGTCTGTGTATCCCCCGCAACTTACCACTAAACACTGGCAACAACCATCACATTTCCCATCTTTATTCCCACATCATGCTAATCTACAGTGGCAACAACCTTTTCAACACCCACCACCCCTATATCAGTCTGCTCAGCAGTGGCAGCAACCCCCTCAGCCCCCACTACCCGCTAACCATCAGTGGCAACAGCCATGGCAGGACTTGCCCCCTTCTTTTGACCCCTCGTTTTCACAATTCGCTCATCCAAATAGATACTGTGTGCTAGATGAGGTAGACTGACTCAACTCCATGGAAGGTCCAGATACAAATCTCACTATCACCAATAACGATATGGAGGATGTTCCGCCAGCCATATCCCTTCCCATATGTCCCGAACGCCCAACAGTGGCACCCCCAATATCACTTCCCCACATATCAACTAGGGATAGTGTATGCCCACCAAATTCTAAAATTATTACCATCCCCGACGGTGAACTAACACATGGCAAGATAAAAATTCTTAGTTGGAACCTTGCGGGGATCTCTAGGAAATTAGGCCTCCCGGAGTGGAATGTCCTGATTGACGCCCACAAGATCTGTGTATTCCAAGAGACCTGGATCACTGAGCCACTGCACCGTGTCGGGTTTGTCACATTTTTTACACCAGCTGTAAAACCTAAGGCAGGGAAGGGGCGGCCATCAGGGGGGCTTATCATCTGGGTAAGCATTTCGCTCAACTGTCGGATAACCATAAAGAAGGCAGGAAACCCAGATATCCTTGGTATCTCTCTATTGGGCCAACGTGGGGGACTACTTGTAGATCTCTATGATGTCTACGTTAGAGGATCTAAAAATGGGTGCATCTCACCAACAGTAGCGGAGCTTGAGGCCCAATTAGGGGACCATAGCGAACCTGGCCACACCATAATAGCAGGAGATTTTAACTGTACATATGAGCCACTCCCCCTAGAAGGAATACCTGATTTAGGAGAAGAAGACAGTAGGTGGGGTATTCCCATCCTCTCTATTCCACCCATTAAGCGCTGGACTCGCAGTGCAATACAGCTCAATGCACTTACGTTAGAGTTTGGATTAAGAGCAGCCAATGGCCGCACATGTTCTGATCAGATGGGTGCTCCAACGTTCAACAGAGTTGGTCACTCCACAAGGATAGACTATATTCTGTTGGACCGGGGGCTCTGGAGTTCGGTCATCGATATGGTTGTTATTCCTACCATAGAGAGTGATCATAACTCACTTTCCCTAACCCTAGTGAATTCCTGGTCTACCGGAGCGTCGCTAGTACCACCGAGCTGCCCACAGGAGATTACTGTCTCCTCTTGTGGAAGACGCCTTAAGTGGAATAAAATCTTGTGTAATACCAATAAATTGTCCACTATTGAAGAGGTGATTAAAGGATCACAAGATGAAATCAGCTCCATAGACTTACTTATGGCAGCAGATAAGGTAACAACTATCTATGAAGTAGCCATAAAAACTATAGGGGACCTTTTTTGGGTAAAAGGGACTATAGGGAAAACCAAACCTCTAACTAAACCCAAAGGTAGACATGACTGGTATTCTGCATCATGCAGAAAGGCCAAGACATGTCTAACTGAGGCAGTTAAGGGGAAGTCCCCCCTATCAATTCAAATAGCTAGAAGGGAACATAAAAAGGTCTTGTGGTTAGCCAAAAGGGAGAGGGAAGATGCCTACTGGTTTACCCTTAAAGAAGCCAGCCTGAAAAAAGATTATAAATGTTTCTGGGCACTATAAGGGCACGTAACAGACCAGACAGCGATCAGCTAACCTGCAACATCCCAAGTCAGGTGTGGGAGGATCACTTCTCTAAACTCTACTCCTACAATGACGGCTCCAACGAGAGAGGGCCTGTTATATCCCCGCCTACCACAAACTACTCATTCTGCCCCACCGACTTCGATTTCACGCTAAAGGAAGTGGAATACGCAATAAGCTCTATCATTCCACAAAAAGCGGCCGGACCTGATGGGATTCCCGGGGACCTGCTAAAATCCGATAGCGCCAAATGGGGTAAATTGATTCACTCCCTCCTTGTTGCCATCTGTAGGGGTGCCCCTATTCCCTCATCGTGGAAAGGGGCGGAGGTGGTCCCCATCCATAAGAAAGGTTCGAGGGATGACCCATCTAACTATAGGCCGATCAGCTTGCTAGACACCAGCCAAAAAGTTGTCGGCAAAGTCCTGTTACTTAGAATCCTAAATTGGGTAGAAGAAAATAAAATCCTTTCCGACTTCCAGGCAGGTTTCAGAGTGGGTACTGGAACGATTGAGCAAGCATTCAGGCTCATGATGGTATACTGGAAGGTTGTGGTTATAGGCAAGGGCAGTCTTTATCTCGCGTTTATCGATTTAAAGACTGCCTTTGACCTTGTACCTAGGGACTTATTATGGAAAGTACTTGCTGACATGGGGCTGCCACATTATCTACTATCCCTATTAGTCAGACTACACCAGGACAGCTTTGCCCAAGTCTGGTGGGGCCCTGGAGGGGAGAAAACGGGCAGTATTCCGGTCGAGAGAGGAGTCCGCCAGGGATGTGTTCTGGCTCCCACCCTTTTCTCTCTCTACATCAATGGGGTGGTCGAGCATCTCCTCAAACATCCATCTGACGAGCCATCCCTGGCTGGCGAACGCATACCGACCCTCCTCTTCGCGGATGATACGCTTTTAATCTCCAAAACCCCAATGGGACTCCAGAGACTTTTGGACAATTTCCAATCATTTTGTACCAAACGAGGCCTGGTAATAAATACAAACAAAACGAAGTAC
The DNA here is from genome assembly GCF_964263255.1 of Lissotriton vulgaris. Lineage (NCBI taxonomy): Eukaryota > Metazoa > Chordata > Amphibia > Caudata > Salamandridae > Lissotriton > Lissotriton vulgaris. The sequence continues at coordinate 1,408,970,927 of NC_141693.1, read as the reverse complement.
CTTGTCCTCAATCCACCGAAACAACATGTGCGTTCCCCCACCCTAAACACTGAGCTCCTGGAAAGGGTAAAGGTCTTTGATTACCTTGGGATACGCCTTTCGGACAAAATGGACTGGACGCCACACCTAGATAAAATGCTGTTGAGCCATAAAAGGATTACAGGTGCCCTTTTGAGAGAGCAACGTTCCAGTACAACAAGGCCTATAGGAACAGTCCTTGAGATTTACACAGCTAAAGGTGTTAGCTCTGCCCTTTATGGGGCGGAACTTTGGGGCTTTTCGTCCACTGACGCTCTGCAAAGATCCGAGAATAAATTCTGCAGAGAAATAATGTCCCTTCCACAAGGCACCCCAACACTTCCTTTATTCATGGACCTTGGCTGTACCCAGATTGGCGAAATCGCGAAATTTCGCCCTCTACTACTATGGGCCCGTATTTGGCGGGTAGAAGAATTAAGCGGATATGCCAGAGGCCTTAAGGAAATCATGTCATCACCAAGCTGGTATAAAATCAAATGGCTAAAAGACATGAAAAGCTTATTAACTAAGTTGGGTCAACTTGAATCTTGGCTAAGTAGAACTTCACCCCCAAAGCAAACACTTAAAAAGCTTTATTGGGACTGGATTTGTTCTCAAAGAAACTCTAGCACCTCTCTAGGCAGGCTAACAGAGGACTTTCTGTTGTTCAAAGACTGTCCCAGGCGGGAACTGTACCTGGATGCAATTGGAAAACCCTTTGATAGGGCCTTGTATTTTAGATTTAGAATGGGAACCTTACCACTTAACACCTTCACTAAAAAATGGAAATCTTGTATGGAAATGTCTGAGCTATGCCCATCGTGTCTTGTTAAACCGGAAACATTAGCACATTTTTTGTTTGTGTGCGGCGAATACGCTACCCCAAGGAGGGTCTGGCTCAAAAACCTATGCCGTCAGCTGGGGACTAGGAGTCATGATGTGGCAATCAGGATACTTATATCGGACAGTAGCGTACCCTATGCTTGCGCCCTAGCCAAATTTCTATCCTGGGCCTGGGCTATCCGAGCCAAAAAGCTAAAACAATCTGTTTAATTATTTTTTAGAAAAATTTCTTAAACTGAAAATGCTGCCATAATTGTTTAACTTTTAAAACTTAACCAACTAGTTGGCTAGCTTAACTGAACAAGCATTTTTTGAAACTATTGCCCTTTCTAAATGTTTGGAACAGAGATATAAAATCTTTTTAAAATTGATTACTGTTGTTCTTAACTGTAACTTTTTATACACTGATCTGCTTTTATGATAATGACTTTTATCGAAATAAAGCTTTTTGACTTTGACTTTGGCTGGGAAAAATAGAATGAATAAACGCTGGTATAACATCATACATAGTTTGGAAAGAAGACACAAGGCCAGAGCCCACAATTTAAAAAATTCATGTACCAGGTCGGTAGTATGAGATGCATTTAAAATAGCATGAATTAAATCACCAAATTTAGTGGGAGGTCAGTATTAAGAAGGGCTGGCAACTCTGATCGGGGATTGACCACATGGAGGACGAATATTTCACATGCAGGTGTGAGAGAAACTTCTTTTTTGGAATAACAATGTTCTAATTCTGCTCAACTTATCGAAGTCTGCCTTCAAGTCTGAATGGAAGGCCTGACCAAGTTATCAAGTCTCCTGTGTGGGGGTGGAAACAGTACATTTTTACAGCAAACCACACATTGCAAGACTGTCACAATGTAAGGGATGCCGGCAAGCATACTGCAGCAGTCCTCATTATTCAAAAGCAGATAACTACCGTTTGCAAGCAGAGTCAAAGTTGGTGTAATACTTGGCACTGGAATACTTTCAAAACGCATGCGAGATTCGGGGCTGTTAAGTTACAGGTTCCGTGCAACTGTATATTTTTGCAAACAAGCGAATTACCTATAATCTAATTGCATGATTCTCCAGTTAAATAAACTGCTTTATCATCACGCAAGCATCTGTAAGCGAATGGTAATGACGACACCTCATGAAGAAAAGTACTGCCCAGGGGTTCATAGTGGCCTAAGGGGTAATGCCTAATGCAGGAGCTAAATTTAAACAAAGGAAATGGTAAGGTTATAACCCCGTGAATGAGCCAGACAGCAGCTTCTGTTTCGGCCACAGAAATAGGGAAAAGTTCAAAATTCCAATATGTAAAAGAGTGTATGTAGCATAATTCATGGACATAAATCGCTTTTTGTTAAATTAAAAGGTAAACATAAAGATGTTGCGTTCAAATAATCCCACTGAACTTTCCCCATCCTAAGTGTTTGCAACGTCCATGCAAACTGCATCACTGAAAGCAATTGATTTTGTCCATGACACAAAACAGATGCATCATCTTGCACAATATCAACAACAGATGAAACAGTGTGTTAATCCTGTTATCCACAACAGCAAGGACTTTTTCCAAATTAGCCTGGTCTGTCGCTCTTAAACGGGAAGCAGCCTCAATTTGGGACAGCAGACATATTTCATTAAAGGTTGCATAAATATTTTTTTTTATTTAGCACCCGTAGGCCCCTTTATAAAATCTGTCAAATCAATGTTACCTGATAATAATGACAAATGTTGTTTTACTGACGACAGTGTTGAGTGTTTTAACCAGTTTTGACATAATTTTCCAACTGAGTAAGTCATAAATGGCAGGAATGGCAGGGGCAATGATTTGTTTCCAAGTAGCCAATCCAAAACACGTAGTCTGATGGACCGAATTTTTTAATAATAAAATTTGAGATGGGATGAGGCACATGCAATGTAAAGCTTCAGTGCCCTGCACCTGCCAGGATGTAGACCTCCAAACAGATTTAGGATCTACTGTGGCCTTCCACAGATCATAGCCACCCACTGACAATTCATTAATAAAAGATTGTGAATGCACCAATTTGGTGTGGGTGAACATCACTTTAAAATTGGATGAAACATTTAATTTAAAATAAAATGATTCCGGTTTGGATTCATCAAAATCTGTAAAATATGTAAATTTTTTCAAGAAGGTTTTTGAGCTACATTTCAATGGAGTTGGGCAATGTCCCCATTGTGTGTAATTAAAAACATTTCTAAATGTATTAGCTTTATGCAGGTAATGATGGCCATAATGCTCGTAACAAAACAAATCAGCAAAATTTGCAGTATTCAAATACAAATCTTCAGCATGAAAGGCAGCATAATATCTCAAATCTGAAAACAAAGATTGGATTGCATGTATGTCCCAATCATCAGACCATATATTGTGTTTATAATTACATCACCCATGGAAACACAAAGTACATTTGGTACGTCAATTATCTCTGTAGGGCCATGAATTTGGAACTCCACTGCATCCCAAACTATGCCATCTGCAACTGGCCAGGCAGAAATGTTGACAAAAGTCAGGTCCCTCTTCATGATGTGTCAAGACGAATGTGCGGTCAAAGTTCCATCGACCAGTTTCACAGCAGAGCGTTCAGGTATGTAGCAACCATAAATGAGAAGGAAAAAGAATGTCAAAAATCCAATTGACATTAAAAGAAAAATGGCAAAAAGGACCATCCAGATGTATGTCCAAGGTGGAATCAAATAAGTCCATTTAAACCAGGCCACAAAAATAGAGAATTTGGTAGGGGTTAATGATAATGTAGAGTTTGAGTCCAAAGAGAAACGTGACTGGAGAAGGGTATCGGTTGCAAACCAGGCGATGCCTAGGTTGCAGGATAAGTATACTCTGTTTCTTCATTAAGACTGGAAGTAGGGAGGTTTAGCAAAGGGTTAATGATAGAGTTAATCTCCTGGGCAATATCAGGCTGCGTGGTGTCAAAAGCACCCGACACTCGATTCCTGGAAATCACCGTACATGAACACGCTGATGTTATACTATTAAGGATTGGCCAGAGGTTGTAACTTGACATTGTCCACAGAGACGTTTCTGTTGTCTTTTCGACCAGGAAGTGGAAGTAAAATGACTGTATGAGTTCCCTTCACACCAAGCACTGGGACAGGTGCACAATAAGAGGGGCCAGACTCTTTTTTGTTCTCCATCTTCTCTCGGACCAGGTCTCCGACTTTGGGTAGCTAGCCGACTACCAGAATCTGCAGTGCTGCATCTGTGGCAGAGTGTAAATGTTCCTTTGCAAGACTGCCCCGTGTCTCTTGTAGCTTCTGTAATACAGCAGAATGATTATCTACGTCAAAGGATGCGCCATGTCTAGACTATCAAGGTCTGGCACAAAAACGTTCATGCCAAAAAGCATTTTTTATGGGGTCTGCCCACCCAGAGATCTTCTAGGGAGATTATTTAGTGCACGTTGTACTCTATACAAATGGATGAACCAGTTCCTGCCAGTAGCTAGTACCCTAGTTGTCAAGGATTATTTTAAGTCATGATTCATTCGCTCCACAACTGAATTACCCTTAGGTCTGTATGGAGATGAAAATTCGACCTGCACTCCCAAAGACCCCATGGCCCCCTTGTACGCTTTTGAGGCGAACACAGGACCCTGGTCTGAATGGAAAGTGCCACATGCAAAAATTCCCACAAAGACAGGCAAATACCTGATGACAGTTCAAGCGTCAGTGCTTCCTTGTGGCCACACCCAAATAAAACATGTGCACAAATCAACTGCAACTAAGATGAATTTATAGGCAGTATCTGAATAAAATGTATCGCAGTGATCTACATTAACACATCCAAAAGGTCTATTAGAAATACACAGCAGTGATTGTAGTGGACGTGCTACCGTAGATGGCCTAATCTGTTGGCAAATGTCACATGAAAGCATGTAATTACGGGTTTGTTTATACAACTCACGCCACCAGTAACGCTGCTGTAAGATTGAAACAGTTGCAGGCACTGCAGCTTGGGCCAGAGCTAAGCCTTTGTGTACGGCTGTTATCAGTGAAAGTCTGCGGTCTGCGTTGGGAATTAACCTGTCACCAATGTCATTAATCCTCACATAAGGGACTTTATCAGGACTTAAGTGATAAGAGTATGTGGAAGGGAAACCCTGCAGGTAATTGCCACCCTTCCCTGTAGCAGCAATATCTGCCAAGATGTCTTTATCAATCTTATTTATGGATCTAGTAACCGCTGAAATTGAAAATGTGATTACTGCTGATTTAGCTGCTTCAGCGGCTAAACTATTGCCAACCGCGTGTACCCCTACACACTGGTGGCCAAGAGTATGATTTACATGTGTGTTGTATAGCACGAGATAGCACGAGATGTGACTCGTGTCTATCTTGTGTTGGTTGTTGTTGCTTGGTGCACATGCTACATCATTTGAAAGGTGGGTTAGTTGGGTGGTTGGAATGATGCAGGCATAACTACCTTCACTGGACTTGTGACCGGATGTCTTTCCATTGAATACCTGAACCAACTTCATCCTGCCTTTTGGTATCTTTTCCACACTGGCGACGAGGGGAAAAGAACTCATAAATCGGATTTAAGGAGAAAGGTCTCATCAATTTAAAATCTATTTATTTAATTTAAAAAAAAGAAAAATTCGGAGTTTAATTCATCGAAAATTTGTTCTACACCGGCAGAATCGCTATGACGACAGAATCGCTATGATCTTATCAAGGTACCTGCTTAATAATTTCATTTACCTTCTGATTTTCATCAGCGCGAGGTTCTTTATGAGTACGAGCATGGACATCTATTTCCTTTTAAAATAGACGCTCAAACAACAAGCGTGTGACGTCAAACGCTGGCAAAACAAGCTCTGCTTTCCCCAAAAAGAAGCGTGATAACCACGGCGGCCATTTTGAAAGAGTAAACTCCGATTTTAAGTAATTTTCACAGTTTCTTCAACATTTCAACTTTATAACTGATGGAATCCTCGAATTAAAACTCATAATACGATCAAGTATTGGTTTAAGGTACCAATTAATTCTGGATGTTTGGTTTTACTTTGTATTATTATATAAAAAAATTATTTGAATACATTATCAAAATAGTAGTACAATATTAAACAATGAGTGGTATTGTTCCTCCTCCCTCATTCTTGCCAAACAAAGGTGACCCACCCATGGACTGGGAAATATGGGAACCAGTTTTTCTAGCCTATATAGAGGTTTTGGAAGAGACAGAATGTGAACCTGAGAGAAAACTTTCTCTCTTAAAACATTGTCTTGGGGGAATTGGATTAAAAGAATTTCTCACCCTACCTGCTTTAATCAATCCTGGTGATAGGAATGTTTATGACCGTGCTGCGGAACAATTGAAAATAAGATTTGGCAAGAAAAAGAACGTTGTTATGTAGAGATTTATTTTCTATTCTCGTAAACAGCTTGCTGATGAATCAATTGAAGATTTTGTATCTACTCTCAGATCTCTTGCAGTTACTTGTGACTTTGAACATATTACTTATGAACAAGTATTGAGAGACCAAATACTAATGAGTACAAATAATAAAAAAGTTCAGGAAAGACTTTGGACAACATCAGATATGTCTTTAAATGCCGCTATTGATATTGCGAGGTCAATCGAACATTCCGAAAAGTTTGTGAAGGAAATAAGAGGAAACGAAAAAGGAGATGTTTTTAGTGTTTCAAAAGAAGGAGAAAAATTTAAGAAACCTTTTATTCAAAAAAACGACTATTCTAATAATAAGAATGATTGGAAACCTAGATATGCTAAAAATGAAAGGAAGAACACTCAATGGATTTGCTTCAGATGTGGAAGTCCCAACCACTTAGCAAATTCTAAATCCTGTTCTGCTCTTGATAAAATGTGTTTAAAGTGTAATAAGAAAGGGCATTTAACTAAATTTTGCGAATCTACCACTAAGAGAGCTAACATTGTTCAAGATGTTGATGATTATGAATTGCTAAATGAAAATGATATCAACACTGTCATTAATATTTGTGGAAGTGAGGGCGTAAGTAAGTTTCCATCTTGTAATGTGATTATAGATGGAATGATGATAAACGTATTTGTTGATACTTGTGCATGGTATACTCTAATTGGTTTAGATGTAGTAGAAAAGAATTGGGCAAACAAAATTTTACTCAAGTCTGACATTTCGCCAGGAGGTTCTACAGGACACAAAATTGATTTGGTAGGTTTCTTTTGGGGGAAAATTACGCTTGCAAGTGAATCTACGTATGGAAAGATTTATGTTGCAAGGTCAGGCCAATCTTTATTAGGATGGCCACACCAAGATTAACTGGGTATTAAGATTGACCCAAGAGCTAATCCTCCTGTGTATTCCATTGTAGGCACTAGCGATTTTGATGGGAATGTTATGCTCAGTAAATTGAAATCTGAATTTTAAAATGTTTTCAGTGCGAAACATGGTCAGTATCAGGCTTTCAAACACACTATAAAGCTTAATGATGGCGTTTTTCCTGTTCGGCACAGAGTCAGAGATGTCCCTCTTACACATAGAGATGAACTTAAAATTTTGCTCAAAGATTTGTGCGACAAATATATTATTGAGCTCATTGAGTCGTCACCTTGGGTTTCTCCTATTGTTATTTCGGTTAAATCCAACGGCGAATTGAGACTATGTGTAGATCTTCACAGTCTAAATAACTCCATCTGGGTTGATGCACATCCTTTGCCAAATCTTCATGAGATGGTCTCAACATTAGGGGGTGCTGAGGTGTTCTCATGCATTGATCTGGCAAGTGCTTATCATCAAGTGGTCTTGGATGATGGATGACGGCCTTCATTACTCCCGAAGGTCTGTTCAGATATAAACGTATGCCTTTTGGATTGGCTAGTGCCGCCTCAGTCTTTCAAAGACTTATGAAGGAGACACTTGATGGTTTGACAGGGGCGATCGCTTTTCAAGACGATATACTTGTATTTGGGAAAAATGTTGAGGAGCATGATGACAATTTAAGAAAAGTGATATCTGCGCTGTCTGTTAAAGGTCTTACTCTTCATCTTGATAAATGTAAAATCAGAGAAAAAGAAGTAGAATACCTAGGGCACTCCATTAGTGGTGCCGGGATTAAACCGAAGCAGAAACATGTTGAAAGCATTATTAAAGCTCCTGTACCCATTTCAAAAGAACAATTAGTAGCCTTTTTAGGGCTAATGGAATTTTATGCTAAATTCATTCCAAATTTTTCATCAAAAGTAGATCCTTTTAGATCTCTTTTAAAGAAAAATGCAAGGTTTTATGGTCTGATGTGATGACCGAAGCATTTCAAAGTCTCAAAGCTTTTATTGTGAATGCACCTTGTTTGAAACCTTTTGTTGTTGGGAAAAAGTGTACTATCATGGTTGATGCAAGTAGCACTGGGTTAGGTGCTGTTCTCATGCAAAATGATTGTGGAAAGGAATGGATAATTGCATATGCCTCAAGGGCATTGAGGGATGCTGAGAAACATTATTCAGTCATTGAAAGAGAATTGTTGGCTTCAGTTTGAGGAGCTGAACATTTCAAAACTTTCTTATGGGGCACTAAGTTCACAATAAAACCTGACCATAAGCCTCTTATTTATATGATGGCACCGGGTGGAGGTCGTACTATGTCAGCTCGTCTGACTAGACTAGCTTCCAGACTACAATCGTTCCATTATGAAATGGTTTATGTAAAGGAAAAACTAACGTTCATGCGGATTGCATGTCCAGACTGCACACTTCTTGTGAAGTTCCTTGTGACGATGATGAATGTGAGGTTGCATTTACTTCCCAAGATGCATGTTGGTATATGGGGAGAAATTTGATTTAAGTAAGGAATCTTGGACAAGGGAAATGGAAAAAAGTATTGAATTGACTGAAGTTAAGAACTACATTTTGCGAGGGTGGCCAGAACAAAGGAAATTTTCAGGCGAGATGATGAGTTATGCTAAAGTGTAAGATGGATTGGCAATTGAAAATGGTTTGCTCATGAGAGGTGACACATTTATCCCTCCTCTTTCCTTGAGGAATACCATTATTAGCATTGCTCATGAAGGGCATTTAGGAATTTCGTTTACTAGGAGACGAATAAAAGATTTTTTTTGGTGGCCAGGTGTAGATAGCTGTGTGGAACACTATGTCCAGAAATGTTTAGATTGTGCCAATAGTGACAAGTCTGCTGTTCCTTTGCATTCTGAACCTTGTCCTGTGGAGTATCCTTTTGGTCCTTGGCGGAAGTTAGGTCTTGATTTTATTGGTTTGTTTGCTGTTTTACCTGAACAAGGAAGGTTTGGCATTGTTTAGATAGACTATTTCTCGAAATGGCCAGAAGTCAAAATGGTAAGGGACATAACAACTAAAAATGTGATAGAGTTTTTGGATGAAACTTTTTGCAGGGAAGGAATTCCGGAAGAGATAGTAATGGATAATGGACTGCAATTTACCAGTAAGGATTTTGAGTGTTTTATTGCTAAATGTAGGATAACACACAATAAGATTGCTGTTTTCCATCCAGAGGCCAATGGCCAGGTTGAAAGATTCAATAGAGTAGTTAAGGAGGCTATCCAACTTTCTGTTTAAGGTAATTTAAACTGGCATAATGCTCTTCAGTCCAAGTTGTTGTCTTTTAGAACATCACCAAATTCTGTCACATTTGTCAGCCCATTTGAACTCTTAAGGGGTCGGAAACCCAGTACTCGACTAACTCCGTGGTGGTTAAAAAAAAATCTGAGTGATCATTGTGGATTTTCAAAGGTTGACTATGATTTGGTTCGCAATAGAGTGAGTGCATATAAGGATGAGATGAAGAAAAGAATGGAGAAGAAGCAAGGTTCAGTAAGTAAACATGTGATTTCTGTTGGTGATTTAGTGTGTATTAAGAAAAAGGAAGGTGTTTTGAAAGGAGGTCAGATCTGGTCACATCCTAAGAAAGTTATTGAGGTTTTTAAGCATGCTGTTAGAATTGATGATGGAAGTGTTTGGAATTTGAACAGGGTTTCTATATTTAAGGGCAAGGAAGCTGTTAGATTGGATGGTGACAGTAATGTATTTTTGGATTTTGAATCTAGCAATGAAGGAAGTTCTCCTAATGGAAATTTTCCGCATGGAGATGTTACACCTACGCTTCCCATCATTTCTTCAAAAATTTTTTCCAGAATTCATCGTCTTCCTGAAAGGTACAAGGATTTTGTAATGAACTAGTATTACTATGAATGATACCTATTGTATAGACCAATGTTTGCTGTACATAGAATGTTCAAGATGAATTTTGTATATATGTTACATCATTATATTATGTGTATTTTTATTTTTTTTTGTTTACAGAAAGGGAGATGTGTTGTATAGCACGAGATAGCGCGAGATGTGACTCGTGTCTATCTCGTGTTGGTTGTTGTTGCTTGGTGCACATGCTGCATCATTTGAAAGGTGGGTTAGTTGGGTGGTTGGAATGATGCGGGCATAACTACCTTCACTGGACTTGTGATAGGATGTCTTTCCATTAAATACCTGAACCAACTTCATCCTGCCTTTTGGTATCTTTTCCACTGTCTAAGAGGCAGACGTTCTTTAGGATCTGCGACTCGAACCCAAAGCATTTTATGCTTGATTGCGCTGCTTTTAGAATCACGATAGTCATTTTGAGACACAAAAATGTAAGTTATCATTGACAGACTGAACACAGTAGTAAGAATCACTCACAATAAGAGTAGTCACATTCCGATCTGCAAACTCAATGGCGAGCACTAGAGCATGCAGCTCAGCCAATTGGGCGGTACAGTCTCCTAGTTCCTGAGTGTGTACAGCACTTGACTTATACTCTCCATTCACTATGGCACCTGCCACAAACGCACATGCTGCCGAATAAGAATGCTTTGACCCCGTCGCCAGTTCCGCTGAACTGTCAGTCTCAATGACAAAATGGCACTCTCCAACGGACGCATAGACATAGAAGCAGGATGAACAAATTCATATTGTAAAAACTCCTGAGTTTGCAGAGAGGAGTCGAAGATGAAGGTGACATTCAAAGCTGCCAATGAAGTCGTCCATTGTATCCAACGTGGATGCAAAGCTTTTGAGTTGGGTACACTTGCCTTCGTCACTGCTTCTAGTGCAGGATATGGTGTGACAACCAAAATGCGCTTCCACTGTGCCAGGGCGCGTTCCTTCAAGATGGTCATCTGGATAGCTGTCAAGATTTTTTCAATGGTGGAAAAACGCAGTTCAGCTGAAGTGTACAAATGTGACTTGTAAGCAATAGGCATTGTGTTGCCCTCATTAAACGTCAAGTATGTGAAACCCACCATGCCTGGCACAAAACGTATCAGCAGGATAGTGTGGTTATCAATTGTCAACAAGTATTTAGATTCAAGCAGATCAGACTGCAAAGATTGCAGGATAGATTAATGTTCCGGAAGCCAGCAGGCTTTTGAAACAGTAGGTTGTATCAAAGCATACAAAGGTTTGAAATGCTGGGCCTACTCGGGAATATAGGTTTGACTGAAATTGAAAAATCCCTGCAAAGACTGTCATTTGTTCAGGGTTGGCGGAGGTTGCAGACATGCGCTTTTCTCCAAGAAGTGAGGCGCCAAGGCTCTACCTTCATTATTGAGCTTGTAGTCCAAGAACAACACTGTCTACTCTGCAATGTGTGAATTAGCAAAGTTAATCTTATAGCCGTAGTCTGCAAACAAAGGTATGATGCGGTCCACTCAACAAAGATGCGGCCATAATTTGGCATCCGTGAGATAAATATCCTCATCGTATGAGTATGCATCAGGGTCTATGCTGTCCAACAAAGAGATGACATGGGCGGTGAATACACTTGGGCTGTTTTTGTAGCCCATTGCCAAACGCCGAAGTTGTTTTTGTTTTCCACCGGTGGTAAAGGCGGTCCATTGACTGCTTTCAGGTTGTGACTGAAGAAGCCGTTAGAAATATCAAGGGTAGTTTTATATTTTTTACAAACTATACTGTCCAGTGAAGCATAACTACGTGTATTCTGAACTGCACAGTTACAACAATGAGAATTCACATGCTAATAATCCAAAACTAGGCGGTACGACCCATCGGGTATGGTTACGGTAAACAAAGGGTTATTCATCGGTGACACACATGTCTCAATTACTCCTTGCTATTCTAATTGAGCCAGAATTTCCGAAGCGGGAGCTTTTGTCTCCCCCCGGATGGGATATGGAGGTTATGGCTGTGGCATGGACAGTAATGTTATCTCATGTGGAGGGAATGTTTATCCAAGCCCACTTGAGTACGGTACAGCACCGGTGCAAGCATCAAAGCCAACTCTTCTGCAAAAGCCTCTGCATGCTGGTTGGAGACGTTACGTGAAAAACTCTGGAGTATTATTTCCTCCCTTCGTGGAGCTGCAAGAACAAAAAGTGGGGGCCAATCTGCCTCTGCCAACAAAATGTCAGGGGGAGCTATTCAGGTATCGTCCGTTTAGACTGTGATTAACTTTTCAGTTGGTGTTGCATCCAGAAATGGACGCAGTGCTTGCCGCACTACGGTAACCTCCACTGTGCTGTCTAGTAGTGTTACTGCCGATGTTAGGTTCTGGAGCTGTGTCCTCACTGTCTGTGGCATATCTCGCAGCAAGTTTCTTTTTCTGAAACTGTGGGCTCTAATCAGGAAAATCGTCCTATTTCCCTTTTCCATCAGTCTGACGAGGTTGCTCACGTCCTTGTGGGGCACCTCAACCACTTCCGTGCTCCTGGCATTCTCTGCCACCAGCCTGTGAGCCTGATGTGGCCTATGAAGAACGAGGAGAACGTTGATCAGGAACCTGAAATCTGTCAGGACACCTAATTCTTCAAGCAGTAGCCCAAATCATAAGTGCGCTCAAAAGACTTGGATGCAGGTGAAGTGGCACGCAACCCTTGTTTCTGTTGTTGATTCCCCTGTTTTTTATTTTTCTTAGGAAATGTTGGCCAGTCTTCTTTTGTATTAGGTATTTTAGCAAATGGTTTAACACCCAAACTATTGCGGCCAATTATCTTATAGGCATTTGCAATGATTTTTGGAAAAGTGCATGGTTTCTTAGCTTCCGGGACAAGGCGTAAGGCATTAGACACTTGAAAGTTGACTGCATCTCCCTTGACATGGTCAAGCAACAGATCAGCAACTACATTGAATACTCCAACCAACCTCATCCCTCATTCCACAGCCGCCTCTGGTCCATGCTCATCCTGAACATGTTTAATCACGGAGGGGAGCACTGTCATAGAAGGTGTGCCAAAACATTCTGCACACACCGCTGCAAACACTTTACCCCAATTTTCACAATCGGTTACCTCAGGTATTAAGTCTTTCTGCAAACTAATAGTTAAAATCCTGTGTTTGTCCACAGGAGTGGTATTTGGAAATACCACTTCCAGCTGGCAAAATTTCTCAGCACGCCAGTAAGGTAAATCATCATTAGTCTGTGGATGCTTGCTCATAACCGAATGAATCATGACAGGATTAAGTCAGCCCACAAGGTCCAGCTGGTTGCTTAGCAAACCCAGGTGCTCCCACTTTAAAAATTGCGTGCGACATATTGCATGAGAGGGTGGTGTACCTCAATTAAGGAGCCATGCAAGATACAAAGTTCTGCTATTGGTACTGTCAAATGACGTGGATGTGATGTGTACCGGCCAAAACTGGCCTAGTGGCCTGGGAATTGATGTTATGTTATCTTATGTTAATATTTATTTCTAAAGTGCGCGTGCACCCTTAGGTTTTATGGCGCTGTCCGTAAGGAACACAGAGCACAGTCTCTAAGCGTAAGCTTGCTGGATTAGCCACGTTTTCAAAGATTTTCTAAATGTAAGAAGATCCTGGCAGTGTCGGATGGGCGATGGCAGGGAGTTCCAAAAAGTGGCTGCCAGATAATTAAAGCAGCTACCACCCTTGCCGCTTCTTCCTGACTAGAGGGACTTTTGCTAGGCCACGATGGGCAGAGCGCAGATTGTGTGCTGGTGTATAGTTGGTAATCATGTTTTTAATGAACCTGGGTCCACATACCATGCAATGCTTTAAAGGTGATACATCCCGCCTTAAAGGCAAACCTTTGCTAAGGCCTATAAGCCACAGGTGGTGCAGTGTGAGTGTGTACATAGAACAAGCTATCATTCCCATTTACTGCCGGGAAAGCTACCCAAGAATAAAACACCTCAGAGGGGAAAGCTGGATCAGCTCCAACAAGAAATATAAGAATGATACCCGCGTCCGGCACGCCATATGCTTACAAATGATGATGAAGCGGTGCACGGTTATGTGCCGCATTATTGACATCAGCCATAAGTACTAGGCAATAATAGCAACTTAATATGTGGCAGTGCACTATAGGGTAGTAATTCAAATGAAAAAACGTTTAATTATATCAAGCTTGAAAAGACCTATTAAAACATCAATATAGGTAGTTAACAACTGTCACAACTGTTTACCGGGAAACTGAAGCAAGGGTATTGTGGACAAGCACCTGTACTACTCGAGATTCTCTTAAATTAGAACCAGAACAGATGTTATGTGCACCATGTTGCAGGGATTCTGTACATAAACAGAACTATGCACAGGAAACCAGGACCTCAGTGTGTAGTGGTGTACCAGAAAACCCGTCTCTGTGCCCAGAATCCCAATTCGACTAGCTATGGTGTCTCATTCGTTCTCCGTACTACAGCAAAGCTACCAATGATTAGACATCCTAGAACACGTCACTCCGTCCCTCTCAGGAATCACAGGAAAAAGAACACTCTTTAGTTCAAACACTCATACTTGTCCACAACGTGAGTAAATAGAGACACAATATAGTTTAAAAAGTTTATTTTAACTAATGTGCTCTACAATGTAGTATACTAGACAACACAAGCAGGAAAATGCATAAGAACAATATAATTGGCATGGTTACAATTCCGTAAAGCACAAAATGGGAAATCAGATTATAATGACAGTGGAAACAGGATTACTGCGCCTTACTACCCTCCCCATGCCATAAGCTAATTTATTATAAGTATAGAAGAACTCTAGGTTTTGTCAGGGGGTCCCAATACCTCCAAGTTTAGATACAAGAAATTACATCTCAGGAAAAGCACAGCTCTTCTTCATTGGAATGAATCTCTCCAAGTGCCTTTTCATGCATGCAATGCCATATTAAAAGCACTCGCCTTTCAGTAGTGCAGCTGTGTTCGATGTTCTTTCTAAGGGTGTGGGACTGACCAAAGTGGATCAATAGCATACATTGTTTTTCGACCTTGATCGCGCCGTGCAGACGAGGAACACAGTGTACAGCTAAATGGGTAAAAAGCAGACAGTTCTCATGTGAGAATGCAGCAGCAGCCTATCCATGAGAATAAAGCCATGTAGTAACATGCGCGAAAGCGGCAAGATGGCTGCCACACCTATGCTAACTAATGCTAACTTAGCAATGTCTGCAGTTAATTCTACAACCTCACTACAATAGGCCTGCAGCAGGCATGCCTAAAAAGCAAGGTCAGTAAGTGCCAGATAAGGCAGATTTAGTTTTGGGTGGATGCCAAGGGCAACCTCTTCAACCCAAAATCCAGTCGATCTTAGATTGGGAGGCTCCCAAACTCAAACTCAATTCAATGCTTACTTTGGCATGACTAGGTACTAGAGGAGGTTTGTGAAGTGGCATGGTACAATTAGGGACCCTCAAACTGAGCTCACCTCCAAAAAGCAGCCTAAGAATGTATTCTGGTCCACAGGATGCCAGTAGGCCTTTAACAACCAGAAAGAGGCAATGTCCTGAGCTCCTGGCCTTAAAGCAACAGACTATGAAAAATAGTTAACTTTACAAATAGACACTTCTGAACATGGAGTTTGGACAGTATTGTCACAAAACAAATGATGAGGGCAAGGAGCAACAAGTTGCCTTTATTAGCAGACAGATCCTCCCTAGAGAGCAGCACTGGAGTGCAAATGAGAGGGAAGCCTTTGCTGTAGATTGGCCCCTGAGGAAGCTAAGACCACACTTGTTTGGGACTCATTTCAATGTTAAAATTGAATACAGGTCTCTCAGGGGGTTGATGAAAATGAGAGAAGAGAACCCCAAGTGGTTGAGGTGGCTTTGTACTAGGAGTGGGCAGTATTTTTAAGTATGCTGGTGTAATTTTAAGATTTTAGTAATTCCTCATTACTCTTATAATGCTCCACTGGTGAAATTAATCACTATGATCAGCACTGCTTTTGACAGGAGAGTGTTTGTCATTGGTAGCCTGACTGTTGTTTCCACTCCACTGTGTGGGTGAGCTTATTACCTGCATAGTCCGCCTTTCCCCCAAATTCCTTCGTAATTCTTGGGTGGATAGGTCAGCTCTTATAGTGAGCTGATTGTGTCAGGGCTCCTGTGCATGCCTTAATAGCCCCAGGCGCTCGCTTCCTACAGCCCACCTTAAAACCTCCTGCCTTTTGTGCGTTACTCCAGTTTTTGGCCTCTTGACATCCAGTTGTTAGCCTTTTCCCACCAGGATTGATGTGCCTGCTCCCCCTCCCTAGCTCAGCTCTGGTTTGGATGTTGAGAAAGGGGTGGGGGGCACTTCCTTTCTCCCCAGGTGTGTGCTACACACCCACAGTGGTTAGTCTTGTCATCAGCATGGATATCGCCTTATTCCCTAAAGACTACTGCGCTAAATAGGCCTTTGTTCTTCCTTGTGCGGTTGGGGGCCTTTCAGAGAGTTATGTTCCTAGTTTTTATTATCAGCAACACACTCTTCTATCCATCAAGTTTTTCTGTTTTGGATCTCCACATTCTCCATCTGCAGGTTGGCTTGCTATTGGAACAAGTAGCCGCACTAAATGAACAAAGAAGAGCCATAGCTGTTGTTAGAGTTGCAGGTTCCATGTTACCAGTGAGGGCTGGAGGGGTCAATTGGACCCCAATTAAGGCGATATTTTACTACCTGATTAAGAGCACGAGGCCCATTTTTTTTATTGAATCAGGGGTCAACATACATTTGCTGCACCACATCCATAGAACAAATAGCACTAGCGACTAAGAGTGACAATGTATGCCATGGCAATACATCCCAACATTGGTTATGATGCCAAGGATTTCCACAATATGCATTCATAGGATTTGGGGGCGAGAAGGGTTATTTGTAACAATAAATACCTCTCAATTTGTTCAGTTCATCATGAGTGACGTGCCACATGACTCACAATGTATACACAAACAAAACAGGTCCCTATCAGAAATCAAGATAGAACCTTTCTCCTGGCATTTCCCAGACCTCCCAGCATGGCTGTAAAACACCCCACTTGTACAGCATGTGGAATGGTTAAGGGTAGGCAGCGAGTTGTAGGTGTAATTTCCGGTATGTTGTTTACCGGCATGTTTGTTTTCAGAGCACCTAGACTGTGGAGTAAACATTACAGCAGTGCTGCCTTCAGTTTTGGGCAGTCTAATGAGCAGGTGATTCGATCTGAAAAAGTCACATAGACGATGGCATGCTTGTAGATATTATTTGACAACTATTTGAAAAGGAGCGTTTACTTTATTAATCTTTTCCCAGCCACAATTCAGGCAGTCCAATGTTTAACCCCTTCCACGCTGGGCTAATTCCCCCTTGGTGCGGGGGAAGGGGCTGCACGCAGTGCCGCAGTGCTCATGACGAGCCCAGCTCGTCATGCAGCACAGTGGAGCTGTGCTCATGACGAGCTGGGCTCCACACAACTCCGCCCACTCCTTTAGAACGCCCGCAAAGGCGGGGAATTAGCCCCGCGTGGGCCGTTCACTGCAGTTATGACAAGCTCAGCTCCTCATGAGCACAGTTCCACTGTGCCTCATGTCGAGCTGAGCTCGTCATAAGCATGCAAGGGGTTAAGAACATAATGATGAACAAGAAAAAGATTAAATTGTAAGGAGTCTTGAGAATGCGTTCAGTATCCAACTTTTATTCATTTTTCAACACATGATTTTTTCCAGTTTTCCCAGCCAGTACGTTTTATCCCCTAGGACTTCATCAGGTTTGTAAATGAAATTAAAATATATATACATCACTTATGAATAATGCCTATTAGACGTTAATACAAAACACATTAATAAATGTCTATACATTCACCCACAGTGTCTCGCACACCCAGACTCCCCACCTATATACAAAATAATCCCATAGTAGAGATATAGAAATTTTTATTGTAATTCTCTTTAGTGTAATACATACACAATTATTTATCAATTACAATACCCCAAACACCACGATTATAGGTGGGGGCAGCTGTGATAAAGAATCAATATTGTATATCACCCAAGTTAAAATATGTGTCTACTCAGTAGGTTTTGGGCCCTTGCCTGTAGGTGGTACTTGACCCACCCATGTGAGTGAGGTACCATTTTTATCGGGAGACCTGGGCAATGCTGGGTGGTAGAAAATCTGTGGATCCACGCAGATTCCAGAACTTTCCCACACAGAAATTTGCGCGGGGTGTCTAGTTTTCACAAATGTGTGGGTTTAGCAGGTTTTTCTAGATGGCCAACGAACCCGAGGCCAAAAACTCATGGGCCCCTCCTTGTAAAACCAGGTTGTTTTGTGATAGGTAAATTTGATGTTGCATCAATCGGGTTTGGACCCTTGCCTGTCACAGTTACTTGACCCAACCACGCGAGTGAGGTACCATTTTTTATCAGGAGACCTGGGGGAACGCTGGGTTGTAGAAAATATGTGGATCCATGCGGATTCTAGAACTTTCCACAGAGAAATTTGAGAAAAAAGTGATTTTTTCAGCTAAATTTTAGGTTTGCAGGGGATTCTGTAGAGGAAAATGTTGGTGGACCCATGCAAGCAATACATTGCTGGACTCCTTCGGGTGTCTAGTGTTCAGAAATGTGTGAGATTGGTAGGGTTCCCTAGATGGCCGCCAAGTCCGGGGCCAAAATCTCATGGGACCCCCCTTGCAAAACCAGGTTGGTTTGTGAAGGGTGTTTGATGTTGCCTCAATTGATTTTGGGCCCTGCAACAGGTACTTGGCCCACCCATACAAGGGAGGTACCATTACTATTGAGAAATGTTGGAGCAAGGAAATGTGTTGTCTGTTTCTGAAGCGTTAACATTTTGGATCAATAATTCAAGGAAAATGTGACATTCACAATTTGAGGTTTGCCATTCATTGTGGGTAAGATAACTTGTTGGGATCCACAAGAGAGACATCACCATGTACTCCCATGGGTGTTTAATTTACAACAATATCTACAGTTGCTAGGTTTTTCTTAGAAAAATGTATACCTTGGCGGAGAGACAAAATAGACAAATATTACTGCACAGCTATCTGTTCCTCAAGCACACTCATACTGGTTGGATTTGGCATGAGGGCAAGTGATGGTTCAGTTTATAACATTTTATTAACAACAGTGTTAGAACTGGCTATTTCTGGTTTTCTAAGGCTGACGCCAAAGCTAGGCAGAAACCACCATTCTAGTCAGGGCAAGGGAGTCACACGCCAAGATAACCCCTGCTCACCCCCTTGGTAGCTTGGCACGAGCAGACAGGCCTATCCCGGAGGCAATGTGTAAAGCATTTGCACCAGCACACACCAGCAACAACATCCTAGGCACACCACAAAAGGAACTCCACACAAGGTTATATAAAAATAACTTCTGTATTGTAAAAACACATCAGATAGAAGTCACACATGTACATTGTGCCAACTGGCACGGGCAATATTCACAAGGGATTATTTACACAGGACAGGGCCACGTGGGCCACTGTCAGAATCAGCACTTAGTAAAAATAGCACTTCTAGAACATAGAACAAGTATAGCATAAAATAACAATTATAAATCACAACCAGTAACTACTGGTAACAGGTAAGTAGCACCTACGCAACCCTAAACACCTTAGGAGAATGTCACGCAGGGAACCAGGACCTCACTAGGACCACCTGTACTGGAAAGAACAACCACCTAAGTATCACAATACAATTAGGGGTATAAGCAAGAACACATTACACATGATGCATCACAAGATTCAGAGGTGTAGGGAAGGAAAACACATGATGCATAAAACATACATACATTCAGCGGTGTAATAACCAGGCAAATGATGCATCAAAAACAAATTCAGAGGTGCAGGGAAGGAAAAACACAGGAAAAACACATGATGCATAAACCAACACATTCAGAGGTGTAAAATCAAGGAAGACACATGATGCATAAAAACATTCAGAGGTGCCAGAACATAACTCAATAGCGCAAAAACACATGATGCCTAAAAACATTCAGGTGTAAGATCAAGGTGCGTAATCATATTAAAAGCATTACATTTCCTAGCACCACATCACATTGCGCAAACTCACATTAGGCAATTACCATCACATAGATAATCACATTGCGCCTAATTAAAATGACATACCAGCCCCCATATAATAAAGGGACTAAAGAGCCCTGTGTCCAGAATATCAGGGCGCGCTGCCACGCAGCGCCAGTCAGGGGTGTGCCACCGGCGCAAAACCTAAACGTTGCAGGTGCCCACTACTTGCTGGGCACCTGAGGACAATCCCAAGCGCCTAAACGGTGCAGCTGCCCACTTATTGCTGGGCAGCAGGGAAACAAAACTGCGACAGGGGCTGTCACTAGCCCCTAGAATAAATCTGTGCCCTCTGTTGGAGCCCCCCAGGCTCTGAACTGTGCACGTTGGAGCCACACAGGCTCTGGACATCACAAATGGCCAAATGCTGGAGCCACACAGGCTCTTGGGACAATAATGTCCCTGTGGTCGTGGGAGCCTCAAGGCTCTAAACACAAATGCCCCCAGGGAGCCTCGTGGGCTCTAGACAACATTGGGGCGACCCACTGCCAACTGGGGCCGCCCTTAATGCACCACACTAAAATATGCCACTTGTTTGGAGTCCCCCTCTCTGGCAACTCGAAACTACAATGGCGCCATGAGCCTCTCGGGGCTCGCTAAAACTGGTGCACCGCTTGGGGCTTCTCACAGCTCGGGGACACGGTGGGGCGGCCCACTGCCATCCGGGGCCACCCTGATTCTGCCTCCCGCCGGCACCCCTAGGCTTCTTCTTCTCCCACGGGGAGTGAAAACGGATTTGCCCCACTCTGCCCGGCCCAGCCCTGACTCACCGGAGATAGGGGGTGCGGCACCTCCATCGGGCTGCTTCAATCTCGGGCGGCGGCTCACTCTCACCGGCTGCGGGGCTCTCCCTCCATTCTGGGAGTCTCGCTGCCCTCACGCCGGACTTCTCTCTTCCCCGGGGCTCTCCCTTCACTCGGGAGCCCCGGGGGACCCGGCAGGCAGCTTCCTTCCCTCCTCTCGCGGCTGCGGTGGGGTGGGTCTTCCGGTCCTTCCCCCGGTCAGGCCTCAGGGATTGGCTGGCCGGGCACACACTTTCGGGTCGTCGCGGGCAGCGTGGCGGCCCGCTTCAGGCACTTGCAGGCGGGTCTCACTATCCGAGGGGTAGGCTCCCTCGAGATAAATTAATAAAAAGTGAATACGCGGCGTGGGCAGCCGCGGATGGGCATAACAGCGCTACCATGCGCTGAGGGGATAATTACAGCTCTCCCAGCGCTATAAGTGAAATAAAGCGCTTGTAAGTGCTAGCAGCAGAATAAAGCGCTCCCAAGCGCTAGGGACAGAAGTACAGCGCTCCCAGGCGCTTTAAAGCACAGGTAAAGCTCTTCCAGGCGCTTTAGAGGCCAAAAAGTCCAGCAAAGTCCTTCAGTATCTAGGACAAGTCCATCAGGTATCCAGGGCAAAGCAAAATCCCCCTATCTCCCCAGGCAAGGCAGAGGGGTCCCCCAGAAAACCTCCAGGCATCCAAGGGCTGGGCAGAGCCCGTCCCTGGCAGATTCAAGTCAGAAACAAGAACATTTTGGAAGGGGACACAGCCCCTTTTTATACTATAAAATCATTTGTCTAGCATGTTGCAGGCAGTGTGAGAACCAGCTAGAACTGGTTATAGGGAATTCCCTTCACTGGCCAGGCTAAGGACATCAGACGCACCCCAGGGGTTGGAGCCAGCATTGTGTGGGGAAAACCCAGCCTCATTCAGGACCCTCAAACCAGACGGTCAATCCACAAGCAGGCCCAACCTCACTTCTCCCCTCACATCAGCATGCTAAACACTCCATTTACCACCGGGGCAGACCCTCCCAGACTCTTGGAGCGAGGCTCACCAGCCAGCCTCAGCCAATCACACGCCAGACACAAATTACACAAATATGCCAACTTCTAGAAGTGGCACTTCTACACTAGACACAATCAGGCCGCATATACCATTGCGCAGCGCTCAATCTCATGAGTTCGCACATACCAAACTCGACCCTGCACTCCCCAGACATCAGGAACTACCATGGGCATACATATTCCCCATTCATTCCTATCGGAGGGCAGGTCACTCACCACACATACACAGAGAGCTCACGCACTTTACACTGTACCACAGTGAAAAAGTGCGCAGAGGCCTAAAATCACCAACACCAGGTCACAGAAACAGGCTAGGAAAAAGCAAAAAGTCTCGGGGTGAAGCTGCCAAAAGGGCCGGGTCCCACAAATAGAGTTCACAAAAATGAAATTTACTGTCAATAATTGAAAGGACAAAAAACTGAACCAGTGAGTAGCAGCTCGTGAGCTGTAAAGCCACGTCAAGGCCCCAACCGCTTTACAGGCCATTCACACACCTTTCATACGTGATACACACAAGACCATTCACACCACCGGCACAAAACCAACTCATTACAACATTCACAAAAAGGGACAAGGTACTCCCTGCTTGAGAGAAAAGACAAATATTTCTGCACAACTACCTATTCCTCAAGCACACATACATACTGGTTGGATTTGGCACGAGGGTGATTAATGGTTCAGTTTATATAGTTGAAAAATGAAATGAACTGTTAATAATTGAAAGGACAAGAAACTGAACCATTGACTCACAGCTCGTGAGCTGTAAATCCATGACAAGGCACCAACCTCCTAACATGCCATTCATACACCTTTCATACGTGTGACACTTATAAAATCACTCAGACTAGCAGACAGCCCCATTCAAGGGCCCATCACTTTCACATGCCCACATTCCTCTCACAGCAACCATACCAGCTCATGGATTGCATGGAGTGGCGTTTGGCTAGCAGTGTGTGTAGTGGCCAGCGGCAAGTCACTACTCACACACCGCCAGCTAAGCACAACACCAGCCGAGCACCAGTCAACGCAAACCTCCACCCAAGTGCAAGTCCACCCACACCACCAGCCAAGCATCAGTCCACGCATACCGGCAGCCAAGCACCAGTTCACACACACCACCAGCCAAGCACCAGTCCAAACACACTACAAGCCAAGCGCCAGTCCACGCACACCACCAGCCAAGCGCCAGTCCACCAGGCAAGCGCCACACCATGCACACCGCCATCCAAGCGTCAGTCCCCGCACACATCCAGCCAAGCACAAGTCCACTCACACCGCCATCCAAGCGCACGTCCACCCACACCACCAGCCAAGCACCAGTCCACATACACTGCCAGCCAAGCGCCAGTCTACACACACTGCTAGTTAAGCACCAGTCCAGGCACACCACCATCCTAGCGCCCGTCCACGCACACTGCAGCCAAGCGCCAATCCACACAAACCTCCAGCCAAGTGCCAACCTACACACACTGCCATCACATTTGGGATTTTTTATACAAAAATGAAAACACAAACAAATTGCAAATAGATACGTATCTACTAACACAAAATCTGAAACTAAATACATTGCATATATTCCAACCTTGACTGTGAATGAAAAATATAAAAAAATACCGACTAGGCAGTTCACTTTACCACTCATGGATGCTCCCAAAAATTATTTTTCATGTGGTACATTCTAAAACAAGCAGGTACACACAGCCCAGGGTTAGAAAGACACTCAGGGCAGTACATTCGAGTCTCTTTCTGTGTACATCTTCGCCAACAGACTCCACATCTCCTACTGGGAAAGTCTTTGGAGGGCGTGGGAGGAATGTGAGCAGGAAAGTGGAGATCTTTCAGTCGCGATACATCCTCCACCACTCCAACTCTAGGAACACTTGCCTGTTCAACTAGAACAAGGCAGCCTATTACAGACTCCTGAAACTTAGCAAAAGTCATCTTTGACTCAGGACAAGAATCCTTGAATACAACAAAAGCATTAAAGGTTACCAAGTGGAAAAGATGGATAGCCAACTTCTTATACCAAATGTAAACCTTACGAAGAGAAGCGTAAGTTTCCAACCTCTGATCTACTGTATCAACTCCACCCATGTGGCCATTATAGTAAAAAAAACCACAGGTTTGCTGGCTTCAGCAACCTGACCCCAAACAGTCACAGGTGAAGTGCTTTCATCATGTTATGTTATGTTATGTTATGTTAATAACAATTTCTAAAGCGCATAGGCACCCAAGGGTTTCATGGCGCTGATAGTGAGGAAAAATTGCCGGCTAGTAACCTATGCAGATGCTTGCTTAAAGAGCCAGTTCTTAAAAGGCTCTCCGGAACACCAAAAGATTTTCACAGCTCCTAATTGTCAGAGGGAATGCATTCCAGAACTTAGGGGCAAGGTAAGTGAATCAGCACCCTCCCTGTCGCTTCCGCTTAAAGGAGGATAAGGTAAGCAGATAGAGATAAGCTGAACAGAGATTTCGCATAGGCTCATAATTGACTATCATGCTGTTTATAAACCTAGGACTTCTTCCATGAAGGGCCTTAAAGGCCAAACAGCTGACCTTAAATGCCACCCATTGAGCAATAGGTAGCCAATGAATGTCGGCCAGTAATGGTTTTGACTAACGCCATTTAGGATGTTTATGTATAAGTCTCGCAGCTTGATTCTGGACAATTTGCAAGCGTCTTATTAAAAATGAAGGTAAGCCTAAATAGATGGAATTTGAAAAGTCCAGCCGAGAGAGAACCAAAGCAAGCACCACCTGTATAAGAGCAGAATGGGTGAGCAGGTGGGCAAATTTTTTAATTTTGAGCAATTGATGGAAGCTAGCAGAGATCACAGCTCCCACCTGTCCTCTAAGTGAGAGATCAGAGTTAATAATGATCCCAAGACTTTTCACCGAAGGGGATGGCAGAGGAGGTGGCCCCAGTTTTATCAGCCAGAAATGTGGGCCCCAGCTGTCCTCGCTTTTACCCGGAAGCACCAACTCTGTCTTTCCTGGGTTGAATTTAAGATGGTTCTGATCCATCCACAACTGGATATGCAGCATGATGGCCTGGAATTCAGTGAGAGAGTCCGGGGAATCCAATGGGAATATTAATTGCAGATCATCGGCATAATTAAAGATTGTGACCTTTCTGTTTTTTAGAGAGTGTAATAGGGGTTTGAGATATAGATTAAACAGTAGCGAGGACAATGAGGAGCCTTGCGGAACTCCACTCTACCATGGATGGTAGTCAGCATGTAGACATCTCTCCTGTCTGAAAACTTCACAGCTAAAAGTTCCTAGCAATGCACTGCACTATCCCTGCACAAGCTCTTGACAAACAAGTTCTTTTGGGAAACCTTTGTGGTTAGAGCGGATTCTGCCACAAGAAACAGTATCCACACCGGTGTAGAAGTTATTTACATATAAATGGTGACCTTTGTTAAAAAGTCCTCTATCAAGTTCCCACACAATTTTCTCAGTCACTCCAAAAGTGGATGGACAACCAAGGGGGTTAATCCTGGATTCCTTACCGGTGTACACCCTGAAATTAGAGACATATCCAGTCCTACAGTCACACTGCATATACAGCTTAATTCCATAGCATGCCCTCTTAATAGGAATGTATTGCCTAAAAACAAAGCAGCCCTTGAACAACACCAAAGACTCATCCACTGCTATTTCTTTCCCTGGACCATTGATCTCAGAAAATTGATCAACAAAAGTGAGCAACGACAGGCCTAATCTTAAAAAGACAGTCACAATCAGGGTGATCTTGTGGCAACACTAAACCATTATCGACAAAAAGCAGCATCTGAATAAGAAGCAAATACCTATCACGACTAACCATGGGCAAAGTACTATGCTACGGATTGGTGTCACTACAACGCATGCTTTTACATCGCATGCCTTTACAACGCGGTTTTTACCACGCAGTCCATTACAACGCATAATGCTTTTAGGCGCTGGATAGTGAAATATTTAATTTACTATTCCAACTCCAGTCCCCGTGGATAGCAGGGAAGGTGTTGGATAGTAAATTAAATATATTCCCTATCCTAGAGCGCCCCCCAGCGCAATGCGTTGTAATGGTATGCGTTGTAATGGTTGCGATGTAATGGTAGTGCGTTGTAAAAAATGCGTTGTAAGTGATGTTCCCCCTATGCTACACTCGCGTAGTTTAAGAAATTTGCGCTACTTCACACTACGCAATTGCATGTTTCACAGTGCAAACACGCCTAGCGTTCATTTTTTGCTTGCTCCCGGTCCTCAATGTCAAGTTGGCGACCGCAAGCAAGCAAAATGACATCCCGGCGAGACGTTTTCCTCGCTTACAATCAGCAACATCAAGTTGCCGATCACGAGAGTGGAAAATAAACCTCCCAGCGAGATTCTCAACGCGGGGAGGTCAGGTTTCTCAGTGCGAGTGGTATGTATTGCTCACGACCGCTTGCGATGAGAAACTACCAGTCTGCATTGACTGCTGCTCGAGTAGAAATCTACTCGAGCAGCAGAAAACAACTGCTGGCACTGTGCAAGATGCGGTTTGCACTTATTGCACAGTGCGGACAAGCATCCCGCACTTTGCAATCGGTGAGAACAACATTTTGCACAGTGCATTACGCAGTTCGCGTAGCTCGAGTAGTGCGAAGTGCCCTTCGTTAAGCTATGCGTAGAGCTACTATGCAAACTACGCCCAGGGTTAATCACGACTCATGACTGCCGGAAATATAGCAGTTGCCAGCAAGGGACTAGTAGACCAAGATAAAGACATTGATGCTTCCTTAGCATGCCCATCACAAAAGTTAAACCCAAGAATTTCTTCATCTCTTATAGATTTGTGTGAGTCCCCCAGGTAGCTCTAGAGTCGGGCCTAAGGCTGGCACTGTTGTCCCTCAAAAACGGTTCGGCATACAAATTAGTCTGCCCAACAATTTCTACCAAAAACACATCGTCCCTAAACAACTGAAAAAAAATGATCGGCAAAAGGTTTTCTGTGTTCACTCTATAACCTGGAAATTAAGTAAAGTCTGCCAATGCCTGGGGCAACCCAGAGGTCATCACTTCCAACTGGAAGCCTTGAAGCCACCAGCTGCAGCCCAGATGCATCTTGCTGCACTATCTGCACATCAATGTCCTCCTCTAAAACAGGCACTTCATCCACACTAAGAGTAGCTTAATCCACACTGAGAGTAGCTTCATCATATGATGATTCCTTGTAGAGAGAAAACTCACTGCCTGAATCTTCCCCTCCCTCCTCTGCCTCAGATACAGAGTCAGTCTCTGAACCATGGTCAGAGGAAGACTCAAAAGGCATATCGACAACCTGCTAAGCAGTAATTCTGCAGCTAGCCATTATCCTTACTAAGAAAGGAGACTGCAAAAACAAGTCAACAACAACAAACACTGTGCAGAATAAGTAGGTAAAAAAAATGTGTGCCTTTATCACAAAGATCTATATACTCAAACTATACAATTCACTTGCAAGAGATGGCTACACTCACCAGCACCTACTCTGCAGAGAGACAGCAAAAAACAATGATATCCCACTAGAAAGAATAAAACAAAATCTGTTTCTCACAAGACAACAAAAAACACATCGAGCACAAATGCAAAACGTTTTTGAAACTCAAAAAAGAAGAAGCCGAACATACTGCTATTATTACACAATTTGCAAAAAACTCATTCATGCAGAGAACTTAAACTCCTTTACATTGTACAAAAAAAGTCTCTTAACAAACACAAGCAACTACATAAACAGCAGAACCAAAAGTAACGAAACCGCAACCTAAAACAGTCTAAAGAGAAAAAGCTTTCAACTAAAACAAAAAGGGAGAAAGAAAGCATTGTAATTGCAATTCACAAGAAATAAAACAAATAATATTATAACACACTATGTCACTTCCCAAATGGTCAATTTACCAGATGGGCCTTCAAATAGGGCTGTGAACAATGGGGAGTGAACGTGCCCAAGGGATCGGGTGAGCTTCTCTAAGGGTGGGGCAGAAAACAGCAGACAGAAATGTGGCCCTATAGCAAAAGAAATACATTCCTGGTGCCTAGTAGGATTTTCTGCCTCCTCCCTCCCACATAGGGCTAAAAGGCCAAAAAAAGGGGCAGAAAATACATTAACCAAAAGTTACTCCCTTGGAAGCAACTAAGTCGCTTCCATACACACAAAACAAAATCCCTGGAGCCTAGTGGGTTTTCTGCCCCCTCTGTGGGCAGAAAGACCAAAATAACAGGTTGAACTGCCCCGGGGGGCAGAATACACATATACAAAATTCTGTCCCCTGGAAGTGACCCTTGCCCAAGGGGTCACTTCCATTTTAATTTCAAATAAGTCCCTGGTGTCTAGTTGGGTTTTCTGTCCTGGGGCGGAAAAGGCAAAACAAAAGCCGATCTGCCCCCAGGGGAGGCAGAATACACATTAAAAATAAAAGCTTCCCCCGGAAGCAACCCTTGCCCAAGGGATCGCTTCCATTTACATTTCAAATAAGTCCCTGGTGTCTAGTGGGGTATTCTGCTGCCAAATACATGAGCCAATCGGCCCCCGGTGGGGCAGAATACACATTTTAAAAAATGTGGCCCCAGAAAGCGACCCTTCCTCAAGGGGCTGCTTCCAATTTTTTTTAAAGTATCCCTGGCTCTATTGGGGTTTTCTGCTCCCCACGGCCAGAAACACCAAAATCCCAGGCAATATGTTCCCAGGGGGGGGCAGAAAAGTCTTTAAAAAATGTGCCCCTAAGGAAGAGACCCTTAGCCAAGGGGGTGCTTCCTTTACAAAATTAAAGGACTCCCTGGTGTCTAGTGGGGTATTTTGCCCCCCCTTGGGGCAGAAAGGCCAAATACATGGGCTGATCTTTCCCCAGGGGAGCAGAGTACAAATATCTTAAAAATGAGGCCCCTTGCAGCAACCCTTCTCCAAGGGGTCGCGTCCATTTTTTAAAAAAAAGATCCCTGGCTCTAGTGGACTCTTCTACCCCCCTGGGGCCAGAAGCACCAAAAAACCCAGGCGACCTTGCCCGGGTGCAGAAAAGTCTAAAAAATAAGTGCCCCCTTAAGGAAGCGACCCTTGCCCAAGGGGTCGCTTCCTTTTACTGAAATAAATCCCTGGTGCCTAGTGGGGACATTCCTGCAGCACGATCGTGGAAGTGTGCGTGATCATGCTGCCGGAATGCCCTGTATTGAGACATCAGGGGAGAGGACATATTATTTCCTCTCCCTAATGCCTCAATACATTTCGACTTCCCCCCGCACCTCCTGGACGGGCTGAAAAATAAATGGTTTCTAGTCCGTCCAGCGCTTCCTGATGACATTGGTGCGTTCTGTGCGTGCTGACATCAAGGGATTGTGTGACGGGGGTAGGGGTGGCAGCAGAAACTCTTCTGCTGTCATCCCCCTTTGTGGGGGCTAGATGGGCTGCCCCTTGGTGGAGCTCCAGCGCTTCCCCCATGGGTGGGTGCCATGTTGGAGAATTCCGTCATTAGCATACGCCCACCGTGGCTCATGACTGAAGCGCTCTGCCATGAGCATAGAAGGGGTTTAAATATTCACTTTTTATTTGCAATATTTCCAAACAAATAGCCACTCACTACTCAGTATCTCACAATTAGGAAATGTTGATGAATATTAGTATCAAGCTTACGGATGCCCGGGCAACATTTGAGGAAAAACGATCTCAAATTCACCACATATATAACTGCTGAGCAGCTCAATTTGTTATAGTGCCACAACCTCAGTTTCATAGTTGCAATAATATGACGAGAATCACAAAATATTGTGCTTCTATTTCACAACACCTGGAGGGAGGCTTACAAGAATTTAATGATAGGACAGTACATACAAAATGTAATTCCCAGAAACATTTATTGTAATATCCTCATTACTCTTCCTTTTTAATTCATTCAACGAGATCAATTATATTGTGCTGCCATTTGCAGTCTTTGAAAGGTGAAAGAAGTTTTATTTGTTTATAAAATCACTGGAATTGCAGAGATTAATCTCACTTTCTGAGTTTTTAGCTTGTAAATATGTGAAACTTTAAAGGCAAATAAAGAGCCGTGTAATAGGAAGAGCATCGATTTGTCCTAAAAAAGATGGGAACAGCGATTTGAGATGAGGGACTGGGGAGTGATAATCAGGAGGACTGAGGCAAATGTCCTGTCTGTGCTGCAGGAGAAAAGAGAAAACCACGTAATATAATGGAGAAAGTACTACATTTGAATTACAAAGCTTTAAAAGCGAAACACTTGCCATGCTTAGGACCGCCACATTCCTACTCTAATTCAAGATAGAGTTGAACATGCACTCCTTTAAAGAACACTATATTATGTTGCAGTAACAGCCGTCTAGAATCACTTGTTGCTTTTGAACTTCTATTGTTCCTCAACGTTTTGCCTAGGTTTGCACTATAAAATTTCACATGCATACGTAAAAGAGCATGTGTTCAAAGAACTAGGACAATGGAAGGGAGATGTTTTAGTAAGTAAAGATGAGTACAATTTTCTTAGAACAGACCATCCTATTATTCCAACTTTGTACTGCATTCCAAAAGTGCTCAAACAAGTAATCCCTGTGCCTGGCCGTCCAATAATCTCCGCTCAAGTGGCTAACTAGAATCAATGCCTAAGTATGTGGACTTCTTCCTCCATGAATATGTAGAAGATCTTCCCTCATGCATCAGGGATACTGGCCATTTCTTGAATAAGTTAAGAAGAGTCACTTGGAAAGAGGATTACTATTTTATAATAATGGACATATGCTTTTTGTATACTAGCATAAGTCACTATGATGGTTTGAACGCTATACTCAGTTTCTTTCAAATAGAGATATGTGTTTTTATCAGCATAACAAGATGTTGTTGAAAATGATAGAGATATGTTTAACAAACAATTACCTTTTAATTAACAAGGCGGTGCACCAGCAGTTGGGAGGCGTTGGTATGGGGGCACGATTCTCTCCAGCTATGCATGTTTATATGTTGGTTGGTGGGAGAAGCATGTCCTCGAGCACACGCACGGTGATGCATTTTCCAATAATCTCATCAAGTGGTGGCATTTTATTGGTGACGTGTGTGTGTGGTGTGGCAGGGTTCAAAGGAGTCAGCACAAAGTTTTGTAGACAAAATCAATGAAAATACCTTGAATCTGGAATTTACAGCAATGAAAGAGTAGATTTTTAGGTGTAGAGATTTCTGTGGAATCTAACATTATTCATACCAAGTTACATGGAAAGGCCACAGCTAGAAATTCTGTATTACATGCAAAAACAACAGTTGATGGACAGAATGCAGAAAAATGTCATACATTCACTGCAGTACAGAGATCTGGGCCTAAATCCATTGTTTTTTTGCACTCCACACCACCCTAGTTCAGACATGGCCAGTCAAGCTATCCTTGCTGAAGACAGCTGATAGCCTGAAACCGGTCCTAAGATGCTTGATTCTGGTCCAGGAAAGACATGGCTTGGCAGTTCGGGCTGGACTGTTCCCATGAGGCACAGGGTCAAGGCTGATTTGCATATGGCCATGTCTGAACTGGGGTGGTGTGGAGAGCAGAAAACAATGGATTTAGGCCCGGATCTCTGTACTGGGGTGAATTTATGACATTGTTCTGCATTCTGTTCATCAATTGTTGTTTTTGCAATTCTGTATTACATGCCAGCAGTACCCATCTGTTCTGACTGACTTTTTCGGCCCTCCTTTGAGGGGGAATGATTGAAGGTGACTCCAGCCTATTACCCTTCTAGTGCAGGGATTAGAACTATAAACAGGGCCTATTCATAAGGCACAGTAGTGCACTTTCGTACCCTTTTCCTTAGATCAGGGCTTATAAACTTAAGCTAGGGGATAGATTCATTAGTATTAGTGATAATCCGTCCTTTTGCAAGAGTTTTAGTATACCTTCTATGGAGTTATGCTTATTTCGGGCCCTGTAGGCCTCAAACAGGAGAGACTCCATCTTGCTTTCTGCCCCGGCAGCTTGAGATGCTTCTAGGCCAAGTGTAATGTTTTAGTTTCGAAGTGTTGTTCGCTTGGAGAGAACCGGCTCAGGCTGGCCCGGCCCTTATCGAAAGACTGTATTTTTCTCCACTCTGAAGACACAACATCAGGCCGGCCGGCTGGGAACGTGTCCTTGGCACGGGGAGGTACAAGAATTTGGTGGGCGGCAGGTTACTGGCCGTAACTTTCCATGAAAGGACAAGCTTCCATATTAGCGAAAGTGTTAGGCAGTGAGTCAGTCAGTCTGTAGGCGGCAGCTAGCCGTTAGCATCAATGCCATTAATTATTTCCAGGCAGACGGTCGCCATCTTGAAGTCCGAGAAAGATCATGAGGCTGATACTCTCTGAGAAAGATTGAAGAAGATGGAGAAGTAGCGCAGAGCGATTGGAGACAGAGAGAGACAGCAGCTAATAAAGAGGAAGGTTCCAGTGACTTGGAGGAAAGTAGAGACGACAGAGCATAGCGGTGCAGACGTGTACTCGTGACTGCTGAGGTGTGATTCTGAGACAAGCCAAGGCACAGACGAGAAGGGAACCTAGATGACTGTTGAACCCCGACTTCGCGCTCACAAGGTAATCTCTGTCCTATAATGTGCACATTCTAACCTTTCACTTTTCTTTGCAGGATATATGTTATAGTATAGTGCTGTGTTTGTAATCATTGTAATAAAATACCCCAGTTCTTAGTGAACCAACATGTGCCTTGTATTCTTGTTCAATCAGGGTAACCTGGTCTTCTAGTCAGACATCGTTTTCATGAACGGATGTAAATCCCGGTCAGGTAAGAGGTGACTGAATAATGAGGGAGAGAGGGACCATTTGATGCCGAGAGCAGAAGGTACTTGATTCAATTGGGCAAGTTGTGCTAATTCCTGTTATTGTAGTATCATCCCGAGTAGCCAATGAGAGATTCCTTCCAAAGGTATTCATAGGAGAGTGATCGTCGTTGGTAAGCGGCGTTAATGAGAGCACCAGGGGGGACACTGGTGTGTAGATCCGCCGGATTGTGGATCGGGTTGTAAGTAAGAGAGCACTGGGAGGGATACCAGTGTCTAGGTCCGCCGGATTGTGGACCGGATTGGGAGAAAGAGAGCACTGGGGCTGCAGCTCAGTGTGTAAGGCACACCGTATTGCGTGTCGAGTGAGCACTGATGGTGATCAGTGTGTAATGGTACATAATCAGAACTGCCCCAGGGTAGATTAGTCTGGGTCCAAGTGGCCGTGAGACTACATGGTATGAATAGGATATTGTAGAAAACCTATGCATGTGTATTGCTATTTTCCCCATCCTTAGGTACGAGATGTACGTACATATATATATACCTATTGTAAATACGTTCTAAGGAGGGAGGTGATTACGTTCCGACTGGGTTGGAGGTGCTCTAAGGAGCTGATTCCATCTGGTTCGAGAATCCGGTCGTTACACCATCCCAGACACCTTATTAAAAGCATTCCCTATGGGGAGTTCTTAAGAATTAAATGGATACGCAGCAATAGGAGTTACCTAGCATTATGTTTCGCTGACTCAGTACAGAGGTTCACGGCACGGGGTTACAGAATGAGTGATCTACATACCGCTCTTTCGAAAATACATGATGAAGAGAATGTACAATTGGAGTCACATGTTGAGGAGTTGGTATCAGAATATAGACCACACACTCTGCATAGTAAAAAAACAGTAGTCAGATTCATTACTACATTCAGATCAGGTCTGAACGATCATTAACAAGAATTTGCCCATTTTGAAAACTGATATTACTCTTGCCCCAGAATTAGATGCACTACCCTCTATCACATTTAGAAGGGCACCCTCTAAGAGGGATGCCCTAGTAAGAACAAGTCCCGAAGTAAGTGAAACCAGTAATTGGTTAACAAATAGAACTGGGTTCCATAAGTGCAGCTCATGTAGGGCATGTAGGTTTGGGGTAAATAAAAATACATTTTTGGATGCTTTTTCACCTATCCCACATAATATCAAGGGCCTTTTCACGTGTAAAACTGACCATGCAGTCTACCTCCTAGAATGTACTTGCCATTTGCAGTACATAGGGAGTACAAAACTTCAAGTATGTAACCGTATTTTGCAGCACTTACGTGCAATTGTAAACTCAGATTCCACTATCCGGTCGCGCAACATTTTAAACTCATGCACCAGAATGATTTAAATGACCTCAGTTACTATGTAATTGATGCTGTCCCTAAATCAATAAGGGGGGGAAATAGGGAGAATCAATATATTTTACGGTTAGATACAAAAATGCCAAAAGGGCCTGAATACGGGATAAGATCTGTACAATTTTCTGTAACTTTGAAATTGGAGAACTGTAGCTGCTATTACAATATTGAAATTACAATGTATTTAAACATTTTTAGATATGTATATTTATTTGAGTGGAATTGATTATTTATTGGATTTTACCCTTACTTTTATCGGACTCTACAGGTTTTACTAGATTTCTGGTTTTACTGGTTTTTATTCGGAGTCTGTTAGGTATTGGGATCCAATGGTAGTTGGTTTTCCATTGATAATTAAATATATATGTTTATATCTTGGTTTTGGTTTGTAGATATTGAATGTCAATATGATTTGCACATATTTTCGTATAATCGATTTGCACTTTCCATGCAGAAATGTTGCACATTTGCACGATTTGCTTGAATTATTAATGTCAATATGACATGAATATTGCTGTTGGGCGTTGAAATAAGTTTGCATATTAGCACTTTATAATTATGCCTTTTTTATCAGCATCCACACTTTCTGCTATTTTTCAAATTTTATCGTGTTTAATATGAATTTAATAGTTTACTGATATTTATTTGCACTTTGGGTTTAAACATGCACTTTAGTCCGTAAATAGGACTGAGAAGAATGCACTTTTCACTTTAACATATCGACAGACAAATACGTTTATTTGAGGGTTGGAGTGTTGGCTTTTGATTAAAAGCAAAAGACTATTAGTGCACTTGCCCGATATTGCTGATTTGCACTATTATGCTTGTAACATATTGAGAAATGAGGGGAGTCCTATATGTAGACATTTACACATCCAGGTATATATATAAAAATGATTACCTGTGAGGAAAGTTTTTTTTCATGCGGAGGAAAATGTATATTTGCATATTTGAATCTCAATCAACTTTTGTTAAGTGATTAGCAGTCTGTTGTCTACCTCCATGCTATACAAGAGGAGGGGATTGTTTTGCAAGTGTACTTAAATCACGATTGGTCTCGGCATGTCATGTGATCAAGACCGAGGTGACCCTGTCAAATGGTTTCATGTTGTAATATGGGAAAATAAAGCACTGAAGATACAAACTTCTCTGCGTGGTGGTCCGTTCCTGCTGGGGAATGCTGAGTAGATTGCATGCAGTCAGGTCTTGTGTTTGACATAAATACAAATATATATATATATATATATATATATATATATATATATATATATATATATATATATATATATATATATATATATATATATATATATATATATATATATATATATATATATATATATATATATATATATATATATATATATATATATATATATATATATATATATATATATATATATATATATATATATATATTCAATGAAAAAACCATAGGTTATAGGCCATATATAGTTAGGAATTAGCATTTACAAAACCTTATTTTACTCGCATAAAACCATTGAAATTCCATATATAGTTAGCTAACTATAAGCGCTAACTATATATCGCGCACCCGCAATCCACTGCTGATGATGTCACATATTACATCATTCATGACATGGTCAAATAGCATAAGTTCTAGATGTTGGGTGCCATAGTTAAGAGTTCTGAGCAGCGCTTGTAACACTGTCTGAAGCTTATTTCCACCTACTGCAGCTTCACTATTCTCAAAGTAAGTGAGTGTCGTTTGTGGACCTGACTGCATTAGAAAACAATGTGATATAGTACCTCCCTAAACAGCTTGACGGAGGCCCCTGAGGGACGCTGTGATGGCCATGGACTCGGAGAAGACGCTTGGCTCCGACACCCTCCCCAAGTCTTATAGCACTGGTGTAGCCTGAGATCGCCCCCGACATAGGCGGCCGGCTCCCGGCGGTACTTTTTGCCTTTTGATGACTCTTCAATTCTGGACCTTGTCCCACAATCCGTTTGACCTGAAGACAAGCTGTAGTGGGGCGCCCCTTTATCGTTTTAGTTGCCATTCCGCCCGCTTTTGCTACACTGTGCCTCTTCCGCCATTCAGCTGTTTTCCGCCCGCTCTTGCGACTACAGCGTCTCGCTCACCATGTAGTTGAGATGCGCCCGCTCTTGCGGTGCAGCGATAGGCGGCTGCCACAGGACTCTCAAAATGGCGGCCGGCTCTTCGGTTTTGGGCCTGGTCCACTAAAATGGCCCTGGGACACCTTGGAACTCGGACGCTTGTCTGCTAGGGCTTGGGTCCCATTCTCGAAAAGCGTCCCCTCAGCCGTGAAGATTCTACAAAAGTCTTGGGGGCCTCCGACTCCCGCAGGCTTCTGGTGGGGAGCGGCTGCCATGATTGCTCGTGGAATGGCCACGACGGAGCTACGAGATGGTAGTGGTCTCATGCTGACGCCAGCTTTAGTGTGAAACATCCAGAAACACTGTAGACTACCAATTCGATCAGTTCCGGTAGCGCCCCAACATGACCCGGAAGAGAAGAACTTGCCCTCCCCTCTTTGACTGATGGTTCTTGTTGCCTGTCCCCTCTGTTGTCATTTAACAGAACTTTTTGGACTGCTGAAAGGGGTTGTGTTCTGAACGCTGGTTGGTGGAGACATTTAGACTATATTCTTGACCTACGTTGTCGCGTAATGCGTTTTATGACACGCCGCGTTAGCGCACCCGGAAGTGATCCGAGGCGCGGCGCGCAGCGCGTAACGTAAGCATAACAGGTCATGTGACTTGTTAATAAAACTTTTCATTGGTTCATTTTACTTTTGTTAATTTAATGATGAAAAGCTTGGTCTTATGACCTAAAAATTACGCTTTTTATTATTTTCGAACAATATTTTTTTTTCAAACATATGTTATAATATTCCAGGCTAATGTACTTTCCCGGAAAATTTACAACTGTCTTGCAAGTAAAATATATTCCTTTTTCGAGAAAAAGGGCGTTTCTTCCTTCCATGACGGAGCCGTTGAGTAAAAGAGATTCGGCCTGCTGTCTTAGTCGCCGATACGCCTGATTATCAGATTCTTATCGATCACTTTATGTTGCAGACATGAAAAACACAACTGCCCTTGACCATTTATCTTTACTGCGTTCCTACATATTATACCTTTTATCCGTCATGTAATTGGACTGCTTTATTTCACTTGCCTTTTACTGATTCGAAAACAGTCACTAAAAGTAAAAACTTTACAAATGAAAATACTACTACCGTGTTTTGTTTTAAAAACCTTTATTGTGAAAATGTCAGTATACAAATACGGGCCTATAACCACGTGGGCCGGCCACGGAGCAAACTCAAATCGTATATGATGAGGAGACATTTACACTGTAGAAGAACGTAACGAGCGGGCCATTAGGTGACAAGAACAAAGGTGTCTAACAGTTGCGGAATCGGTGGACGTACATTTTGTAATTAAAATACGACAGGGCCACTTACAATAACATTTTCTAGATATACATTTGCGGGCAAAGAGTTACGAGTCCCATTTATACCGGCGCCATTTTGGGCGAGGCCGGGCAGGTCCAAGATATAGTCAAAATGTCTCCACCAACCATCGGCCAGACCAGAACCCCTTTCGGCCCTTTATGTTACAAGATGGTGTCTTCTATTCAGAAAATATTGGTGGCAGCATTTTGAAAGGAAACAGAAACAGCCGTTCTCCTAGTGAGTTTCACATTGTTACATTTAGGAAGAATGTTGAAGAGTAGTATGTGGAAAATCTGAAGCCATTTTTCTACAAACTCTCAATCAGACTTAGATGGAAAAAAAAACCTGAAGAATGTACAAACTGAAAACCAATTTTTGTCTGTATAGCACCAACAGTAACGCTTGAGTCAGCTTTGTGTCAAGCCGCCATTTTCATTCAATCAATAGCGTCCCCCTGCACACATTCAGGGACCTGGTCGTGTCTTTAGATGAAACGCATTGTAGGAAAAGAAGCAGAAAGGAAAAGGAAAAAATTTCCGCCGGACCTAGTGAAGCTGCAGCAGGTGCAAATAAGCTTCAGACAGTCTTACAAGCACTGCTCAGAACTCTCAACTGAGGCACTCAACATCCAGGACTTGCCATTCGGATCTTAGCGCCTTGTATTTTTGTTTTGTTCTTGATGGAGGGGAAACAACAAAAAACAGGCATTGAAAACGGCTCAACTGGAGCAAAAAAAAAATTACTTCTTGGGTGCATTAGGGCATTTATGATTTTCGAATGCCGTATTCATCAGGTTGATGCTCATGTTGCCATAGGACAGCATAGCACCACAGTGTATACAAGTTAACTTCATATGTTCAGATGAGGCAGGTGGCATATTTAGCATTCACCTTCTTTGATCCAGGAGGGATGGAGAAAAACTGCCAGATGAAACTTGAAACTTGGCCATCCAGATCTCGGCGCGTTCGACTCACTGTACCGCAACAGTGACCGCAACTCTGCTGGACACGCCGTCTTTCGGCGCAGCATTGTAGGATGGCCACACCAGTGCGGCAATTTGCTAGACACCACCTCGGTGCCATCCGGATCTCGGCGCGTTCGAGTCACTGTACCGCAACAGTGACCGCAATTCAGCTGGACACGCCGTCTTTCGGCGCAGCATTGTAGGATGGCCACACCAGTGCGGCAATTTGCTGGACACCACCTCGGTGCCATCCAGATCTCGGCGCGTTCATTCATTCAATAGCGTCCCCCTGCACACATTCAGGGACCTGGTCGTGTCTTCAGAAGAAACGCATTGTAGGAAAAGAAGCACAAAGGAAAAGGCAACAAGTTCCGCCGGACCTAGTGAAGCTGCAGCAGGTGCAAATAAGCTTCAGACAGTTCTACAAGCACTTCTCAGAAATCTCAACTGAGGCACTCAACATCCAGGACTTGCCATTCGGATCTTGGCGCCTTGTGCTGGTTCCGACCTATTGACACATCAGTCCACTACTGACATCACCTCATAAGCCAACGGGGCACCCCACGCCGACTTCCGGCGCAGCATTGTAGGATGGCCACACCAGTGCAGCCACTTGCTGGACACCACCTCGGTGCCATCCGGATCTCAGCGCGTTCGAGTCACTGTGCCGGAAGAGTAACCGGAACTCAGCTGAACACGCCGTCTTTCGGCGCAGCATTGTAGGATGGCCACACCAGTACGGCAATTTGCTGGACACCACCTCGGCGCCATCCGGATCTCGGCGCGTTCGAGTCACTGTACCGCAACAGTGACCGCAATTCAGCTGGACACGCCGTCTTTCGGCGCAGCATTGTAGGATGGCCACACCAGTGCGGCAATTTGCTGGACACCACCTCGGTGCCATCCGGATCTCGGCGCGTTGTGCTGCCTTCGGCCTATTCGCACATCGGTCCGCTACTGACGCCGCCTCACGTGCCAACGGATTTTCTACGCTTTTTGTAGCCCTATGTCGCATAACAGGTCATGTGACTTGTTTATAAAACTTTTCATTGGTTCATTTTACTTTTGGTTTCCTAAAGATGGAAGGCTTGGTCATATGACCTAAAAATAACACTTTTCATTGGTTTAGAACATTTTTTTTTCCCAAACGATGAAAGCCCCACCTTGTTTCTGGATCATTCAGACTGAAGCTGGCGTCAGCATGAGAGCACCACCATCTCGTGGCTCCGTCGTGGTCATTCCGCGAGCAATCATGGCAGCCGCTCCCCACCGGAAGCCTGCGGGAGTCTGGGGCCCCCAAGACTTTTATACAATCTTCACGGCTGAGGGGACGCTTTTCGAGAATGGAGCCCAAGCCCTAGCAGGCAAGCGTCCGACTTCCAAGGTGTCCCAGGGCCATTTCAGTGGACCAGGCCCAAAACCGAAGAGCCGTCCGCCATTTTGACAGCCATGTGGCAGCCGCCTATCGCTGCACTGCAAGAGTGGGAGCAACTCCACAACATGGTGAGCGAGACGCTGTGGCCGCAAGAGCGAGCGCAACTCAGCTAGATGGCCGCCACCTGGGGAGACCCGTTCACGCCGCCTCCCCCCCCCCCCCCCCGGGCCGCCGCACGCCAATTTTCGGAGCAGCATTGTAGGATACCAAAACCAGTGCGGCAGTTTACTGGACATCACCTGGGTGCCTGTCGTACATGTTGTGTCAGCCATGTGACACTGGACACAGACCGCTACTGACGAGGCCTCCCCCCGCACCACCCGGGACGCCCCACGCTGTTTTTCTGTGCTGCATTGTAGGATCCCTAAACCAGTGCGGCACCCAGGCGACATCACCTGGGTGCCGTCCAGAACTCTGCACGTTGTGCTGCCTTGGGACTATTCGCACAACAGACCGCTACTGACGAGGCCTCCCCCCGCCCCACCCGGGACGCCCCACGCCAATTTTCGGAGCAGCATTGTAGGATCCCTAAACCAGTGCGGCA
The DNA here is from genome assembly GCF_964263255.1 of Lissotriton vulgaris. Classification (NCBI taxonomy): domain Eukaryota; kingdom Metazoa; phylum Chordata; class Amphibia; order Caudata; family Salamandridae; genus Lissotriton; species Lissotriton vulgaris. The sequence goes on along the minus strand of NC_141693.1, from coordinate 1,408,930,391 downwards.
CCCAGGCGACATCACCTGGGTGCCGTCCAGAACTCTGCACGTTGTGCTGCCTTGGGACTATTCGCACAAAAGACAGCTTCTAACCATTGTTGCTTTTTGTGTTAATAAATGTTTAAATGTTTTTAGTTTTTGTTCTGTTCATTATCGTTAAAAGTTAATAAAGTTTTATAACCTTAATTTGTTGGAGTGTTATCTATTTTTTGAAAAACGGGTGAATGGGGCCTTGAATCGGGTTATTGTCATGTGTGGGCTTTGGAAGTGTGCTGCTGCAGGATCGGACATTTCAAACTCAAATGCACGTTCTTTTTCTTACCTTTCCGAAGCATGGAGCGCAATAGCAAGCAGAGAAAGGGTGATGCACGTGTTGAACACTACCTGACCTGGCAAGTTGCTGGCAGTGCCCCCCCGCCCGCTCCTGAAAGAGGGCACACACACACCGCCGCCCCGAGTACTTCAGAAATCTTTAAAAGACCATGCGCTTGTTCATGAGGCTTAAATGGTTTATCACCTCTTCTAGAACCCCTACATCGACCCTCTGACGTTTCATGGAAAAATTACCATGTAACACAATACCAAGCCCTATCAGCTGAAACCCCCAAGGAATCGTGGGGCATATTAGCAAGGGGGTTTATCTCCCCTTTTTTGGCTTTAAAAACCATGAAAGCGGAGATAAAATTATTTCCCTATTATCAAGCTGTCGCTAACACCAGTTAGTGACACCTAAAAGGAGATAGCGACCATCTTGGGCCCGGCTTTGCATGTCAGTGATACTTATCACTAATGACATGCAAAGTGGCGTGCCAAGATGTTAGCGACTGGAAACAGTCCCTAACATCGCTACCTTCTATTACCAACTTTTGGAGATATTCGCACTAAGCGCGAATATCTCCAAAAGCTAACACCTGCCCTGAGCAGGTTTTAGCCATGTTATCCAATGGGAGGTGGATAACATGGCTAAGAGCATTAGGTCGATAATACATGAATATCGCTGACTTTTCTGCGATAATAGCAAGGTTTATCTGCGATAAAAATCGCCGATGTGCGGCGATAATTTTTGTCTCTAAACAAGTTATAGACAAAAATTATCGCTAGTTGTTAGTAATATGCCCCCGGGTTTTTGCTTGCAGAAATCGGGAGGCGGGAGACTAGCACTGAAATCAGTACTCACACGCCTGAATCAGGAGGATTGGCATGTCTGAATTCTCTACAGCTGGGGCCATAAACTACATCCGCAGGGGTAGGTGATAGCCTGGGACCAGCCTGGCATCTAAAATGGCTGCCGTGCACGACAAAATTGTGGCATTCGAAAAAAGGCAAGATGGCGCAGCCGCTGGAAGAGATGTATCAACATATATCAGCCTCCTCAGCCACCCTCAGGAAACATAGGGGATTAGGATACGTCTCCCGCACCCCCTTATACCTAGTAATTTAATTTACGAAGCACAAAATGGCGAATTCCCGTTTCGCTACCAGTTTGCGGCCCAGTTCGCGGCCCGTGAAGCGCTTCTACCGTGAAAAATCATTTTTTTTTTATTTTCCCCACGGGACCCTTTAATAACCCCAACAACATTCCTAGGGGGTCAAGAGGGGGATACCTTGCCCCCTTTCATTAAATTCCCCCTTAGTTTTTCACCTTTTCTTCTCTCTCGATCCTACCGAGAGACAAGATGGCGGCCGCTCCGGACTGTCACGCAGCAAAAAAAAAAAAAAGCTCACGCACAGCCGCTGGAAGAGATGTATCAACATATATCAGCCTCCTCACCCACCCTCAGGAAACATAGGGGATTAGGATACGTCTCCCGTACCCACTTATAACTAGTAATTTAATTTACGAAGCACAAAATGGCGAATTCCCGTTTCGCTACCAGTTTGCGGCCCAGTTCGCGGCCCGTGAAGCGCTTCTACCGTGAAAAATCATTTTTTTTTTCTTTTCCCCACGGGTCCCTTTAATAACCCCAACAACATTCCTAGGGGGTCAAGAGGGGGATACCTTGCCCCCTTTCATTAAATTCACCCTTCGTTTTTCACCTCTTCTTCTCTCTCGATCCTACCGAGAGACAAGATGGCGGCCGCTCCGGACTGTCACGCAGCAAAAAAAAAAAAAAAGCTCACGCACAGCCGCTGGAAGAGATGTATCAACATATATCAGCCTCCTCACCCACCCTCAGGAAACATAGGGGATTAGGATACGTCTCCCGTACCCACTTATAACTAGTAATTTAATTTACGAAGCACAAAATGGCGAATTCCCGTTTCGCTACCAGTTTGCGGCCCAGTTCGCGGCCCGTGAAGCGCTTCTACCGTGAAAAATCATTTTTTTTATCTTTTCCCCACGGGTCCCTTTAATAACCCCAACAGCATTCCTAGGGGGTCAAAAGGGGGATACCTTGCCCCCTTTCATTAAATTCACCCTTCGTTTTTCACCTCTTCTTCTCTCTCGATCCTACCGAGAGACAAGATGGCGGCCGCTCCGGACTGTTTAGAATGTTGACAGACACCGGAGAGCCAATCAGCTTTCTGCGCGCAAAGTTCCGATAAGCGAAAAGTAAGCGGACCGGATCGCTGCCCAGAGCGCTGTTACATATATATATCTTGATTTAAACGTTAATTTCTCAAAAACTACTGGAGCACATATATTGAGACCTAGCAAAGGCACATCGGGCTAACAGTCCCTACAATTTTGCCAAGTTTCGTGCAAATCCATTCAGCCGTTCGAGCTAAAAGTGAGTCCAACCGCCCTATGGAAATTAACATGGGAAAAACGCGTTTTGGGACCCCCCTTTTTTCTCAGCCCCCCCTTGACGAAACCCCACCAAATTTTCAGGAGCTGCTCAGAAACAAAATGTGCCATTTTCTGAAGCCGATTCCATCCACAAACGCCAAAGTTATTAGACATAGAATTTTCAAAAGTCCCATAGGGAATTAATCCTAACTATATATACCTACTGGCGATAGCCAGTAGGTAATATATATATATATATATATATATATATTCACTGAGAAAAACATAGGTTTCACACCAGTTATAGTTAGGAATTAGCATTTAAAAAACCTATTAAATTCACTGAAAAAACCATAGGTTTCACACCAGTTATAGTTAGTTGGAAATTTTACTGACATAAAACCATTGAAATTCCCACGTTATAGTTAGTTGGACTCACTATAACTTGCGTGCCTGCAATGCACTGCTGATGACGTCACATATTACATCACTCCTGACATGGTCAATGACATCACTCATGACATCACTGATGACACCATCCAGTGAATGTGTGTCTTTCTGAAAAATAAATATGTTTTATATATGTATATGTAAAGGTTGATGGAAGAATAAATGTTTAAATAAGTGTCTAAATCGATGTTTTTAAAAAAAAATATTGATTGGTTAACTGGTTTATTAAGTGTATCTTAGTGAATACATTTATTAGCGAGTAATGTTTAAATATTTAAATATATGTATCAGTGTTTCACTTTGTGTATAAGTGGCTGCATGGGTTGGTGAGTAGCTACATGTGTGTATAAGGGTTATTAGATGTTTTTTTTTAGTATCATTATGAGTGTCTGTATGGTTTGGTGGGGTATTACTTAGCACATAGATGCATCAATGACTGACTCACTGTTTGTTTGTGTTTTGAAGACAGCATATTTGCAGGACTGTATGGGTGGATGAATGTGTATATGTGTGTGTTAGTGAGTGAATGACTGTCTCACTAGTGTCTTTATCAGTAACGACATATGTTTTAATCTAGTATATGTGAGTATTGATGTATATAAGTGAGTATATGTAAGAGTGAGAGATTGTAAGAGTTCCTGTTTAAATAAGTATGTGTTTCTATAAGTGATTGTTTAAGAGAGTAAGTATGTGTAAGTTTCCTTAGAAGTAAGGTGGTAGTGTCTGTATAGCTGTATATGCAAATAAATGGATGTTCAAAAGTTTATTGGCATGTGTGAGTATGTGTGTGAGTAACTTTTGGATGACTGTTGGTGTGTAACAGGATGTATAGGTGTATCACTACATATGATGAGTGAGTATATGTATGAGTGACTATATAGAACTGTTAATGAATGAGTGGATGTGTATATAGATGGTGGAATTACTGAATTGGTTGTTGTAACTGGTATGGGTATCACAATTGTTTTGAAAATGTTAGTTTCTATTTTTGAATATGTGTTTCAAGGGTTACATTACACTGAAAGGAGGTCTGTCACTCTGTCACAAGGATGGTGTAATCAGTGATGTCATGAGTGATGTTACTGACCATGTCATGAGTGATGTAATATGTGACGTCATCAGCAGTGCATTGCAGGCGCGCAAGGTATAGTGAGTCCAACTGACTATAACGTGGGAATTTCAATGGTTTTATGTCAGTAAAATTTCCAGCCAACTATAACTGGTGTGAAACCTATGGTTTTTTCAGTGAATTTCAAAGGTTTTTTAAAAGCTAATTCCTTTCTATATCGAGTTTCTAACCTACGATTTTTTTTATAAATTTGCTGTTTTGTGTAAGTATTAATTATTATTTTTTATTTTTTATCATATATATATATTTTTTTATCATTTTTTCCGGGGGCGCTCTGGGTGGGCGCACCGGTAAGCTCTCCGCAAAGAGCACCCAGAGCGCTACTTGCGTTTGTGAAAATAAATATGAGTGAAAAGTAAATAATAATGCAAGACATTTAGTACCATAAAAGCAGTTTTTTTGAATAAGGAAATGAAAATGATTTTGCATTTCCGTGAAACTATCAAATCGTCACTTAGGCGCGCCACATAAGCGCCCCCGGAAGCGCCTTTGTTCGCACCTCGTTTACGCCCCCGAAAGCGCCTACGTTCGCGCCATGTGAGCGCCCCCGGAAGCGCTTCGGTGCGCGCAGCCTAAGCGCGTCAAGTCATGTGACCTTAAAATAACACTTTTCATTGGTTGCTAACAGTTTTTTTTACAAAGAATGAAATCCCCACCCATTTCCTTCACTTCTTCTTTCACTTTTGTGACTGTTTTTTGCTCTTGGATCTTTCTTGGATTACCATGGCTGCCAGAGAATCCAGCAGTGATGATGACAGAGAGACATTTATTGATGAAGAGGTTCCTCCACCCCTGGTAAAAGAACACTTCATATGGAAGTTTTTTTCCATACCAGAAGACCAGAAGAAGGTAAATGCTCCAAAAGTGGAGTGCAGGATCTGTCACACAGTCCTGTCACGGGGTGACCCCACTAAAAATATTCTTTTGGGAACTCCACAATGATTCGCCATGTGGAGAGGAGGCACCCCCAGAATTTTGCCCGGGAAAGTGTCAGGGCTCTGGCACAAGAGGTTCCCAGTGATGGGACCTCTAAATCCACCGGAGGACCAACAACATCGTTGAGGGGGAGATCACAAGAGCTGGTTCCGAACATTCAGCCTGCATTTAACAAAGGCGTCCTTAAATGCAGATACTGTGATCAGCTACTTTGCTATGGGGAGCAAAGTGTTCTGCTCATGGTTCGATCATTGGAGAACCATCGCTGCCGTTCCCAGCCCTAATTTTTTTTTTTTGCTCCTCTTGAGCAGTTTCCATTGCCTGTTTTTGTTCTAAAAGAAGAAAAAAGAAGAAAAAAAAAGTTCTTTTCAGAACTACCTCCAATTCTCATCAAAGAGCTATATTCTTAAAAAAATGAAAAAGAGTAAGTGAAGTGGAGTGCATTGATAAAGGAAAGGAAAATGAGTAAGAAAGAACAGAAAGGTATGAGAGGGGATTGGAAGTGAAGTAGGGGGACTGAAAGAAGGTGAGTGTTGGGAAGGAAAGTAAGGAGAAGGAGAGTGAACATGGGGAATGTGGATATTCAAAGAAAATGTAGAAAAGGAACAGGGGTGTGGAAGGGTAAGAAAAGATGCATTGCTGGAGTTGCATCATTTTTGTGATGCACTCCAGCAATGCATCACTTTTGCGCTTACAGATACATCTGAAATACTGACGTATCTGTAAGTACTTGCAACATAATGCGTCATATATTTATTATGACGCATGAGTGGAAGACTGAAGGCCTCATTTATGAGGCCATGCATCACTTTTACCCCACCGGTATGTCACTTGTTGTGATGCACCAGTGCTGTAAAAAACTGCCCCTTTTTGAGTCATATTTACAAAGTGACGCATCTAGGTAGATGCGTCACTTTGTAAACCCCTGTGCCACATTATACCTACGTCAGCTGTAATGTATGCAAAAGGGACGTATTGACGCAAGAGGTGACGCAGTGAAATCTATGAGATATCACTGTGTCACTTTTAGGACGCTGTTCCGTCAAAATCTCGCGCCTGTTTCACAGCAGGCGTAAGACTGATGCAGGCCCTTTCACATGGGCCTGGCCCCATGTGAAAGGATGCATTGCTGGAGTTGCATCATTTTTGTGACACACTCTAGCAATGCATCACTTTTGCGCTTACAGATACAACTGAAATACTGACGTATCTGTAAGTACTTGCGACATAATACTTCATATATTTAATATGACACATGAGTAGAAGACTGAAGGCCTAATTTATAAGGCCATGCGTCACTTTTACGCCACCGGTACGTCACTTTTTGTGACGCACCAGTGCTGTAAAAAATGCACATTATTGAGTCATATTTACAAAGTGACGCATCTAGGTAGATGGGTCACTTTGTAAACCCCTGTGCCACATTATACCTACGTCAGGTGTAATGTATGCAAAAGGGACGTATTGACGCAAGAGGTGACACAGTGAAATCTATGAGATATCACTGCGTCACTTTTATGACGCTGTTGCGTCAAATTCTTGCGCTTGTTTCACAGCAGGCGTAAGACTGATGCAGGCCCTTTCACATGGGCCTGGCCCCATGTGAAATGATGCATTGCTGGAGTTGCATCATTTTTGTGACACACTCCAGCATTGCATCACTTTTGCGCTTACAGAAACGTCTGAAATACTGACGTATCTGTAAGTATTTGCAACATAATACGTCATATATTTAATATGACGCATGAGTTAAAGGCTGAAGGCCTCGTTTATAAGGCCATGCGTCACTTTTACGCCACCAGTACGTCACTTTTTGTGACGTACCAGTGCTGTAAAAAATGCACCTTATTGAGTCATATTTACAAAGTGACGCATCTAGGTAGATGCGTCGCTTTGTAAACCCCTGTGCCACAGTATAACTACGTCAGGTGTAATGTATGCAAAAGGGACGTATTGACGCAAGAGGTGACGCAGTGAAATCTTTGAGATATCACTGTGTCACTTTTATGATGCTGTTGCATCAAAATCTTGCGCCTGTTTCACAGCAGGCGTAAGACTGATGCAGGCCCTTTCGCATGGGCCTGGCCCCATATGAAAGGATGCATGGCTGGAGTTGCATCATTTTTGTGACACACTCTAGCAATGCATCACTTTTGCGCTTACAGATACAACTGAAATACTGATGTATCTGTAAGTACTTGCGACATAATACTTCATATATTTAATATGACGCATGAGTAGAAGACTGAAGGCCTGATTTATAAGGCCATGCGTCACTTTTACGCCACCGGTACGTCACTTTTTGTGATGCACCAGTGCTGTAAAAAATGCACATTATTGAGTCATATTTAAAAAGTGACGCATCTAATAGATGCGTCACTTTGTAAACCCCTGTGCCACATTATACCTACGTCAGGTGTAATGTATGCAAAAGGGACGTATTGACGCAAGAGGTGACACAGTGAAATCTATGAGATATCACTGCGTCACTTTTATGACGCTGTTGCGTCAAATTCTTGTGCTTGTTTCACAGCAGGCGTAAGACTGACGCAGGCCCTTTCACATGGGCCTGGCCCCATGTGAAATGATGCATTGCTGGAGTTGCATCATTTTTGTGACACACTCCAGCAATGCATCACTTTTGCGCTTACAGAAACGTCTGAAATACTGACGTATCTGTAAGTATTTGCGACATAATACGTCATATATTTAATATGACGCATGAGTAGAAGACTGAAGGCCTCATTTATAAGGCTATGCATCACTTTTACGCCACCGGTACGTCACTTTTTGTTACGCATCAGCAGCGTAAAACATGCACCTTATTGAGTTATATTTACAAAGTGACGCATCTAGGTAGATGCGTTGCTTTGTAAACCCCTGTGCCACATTATATCTACGTCAGGTGTAATGTATGCAAAAGGGACGTATTGACGCAAGAGGTGACGCAGTGAAATCTATCAGATATCACTGTGTCACTTTTATGACGCTGTTGTGTCAAAATCTTGCGCCTGTTTCACAGCAGGCGTAATCTGATGCAGGCCCTTTCACATGGGCCTGGCCCCATGTGAAAGGATGCATTGCTGGAGTTGCATCATTTTTGTGACACACTCCAGCAATGCATCACTTTTGCGCTTACATAAACGTCTGAAATACTGACGTATCTGTAAGTACTTGCGACATAATATGTCATATATTTAATATGACGCATGAGTAGAAGACTGAAGGCCTCATTTATAAGGTCATGCATCACTTTTACGCCACCACTACATCACTTTTTGCTACGCATCAGCAGCGTAAAACATGCACCTTATTGAGTTATATTTACAAAGTGACGCATCTAGGTAGATGCGTCACTTTGTAAACCCCTGCGCCACATTATACCTACGTCAGGTGTAATGTATGCAAAAGGGGCGTATTGACACAAGAAAGGGTCGTAGAGATGACGCAGTGAATAAACTGGGTTTTCCCCATGCTACGCTCCCCGGTCCCCTCCCTGGTGCGCGTACCGGGCACTTCCCTCGTGCAAATCGATTTTTTTTTTCTCCAGCGGGCCCTTTTATAGCCCCCACATCAAACCTAGGGGGTCAGGGGGGGTCTACTCTGCCCCCTTATGGTCATTTCCCCCTTTGTTTTTGCCACCTCTTGTGTCTCGATCTTACCGAGACATAAGATAACAGCTGCTCCGGACTGTTTCGAATGTTTACAGACACCCGAGAGCCAATCAGCTTTCCGCGTGCAAGTCGCGTAGCACGCCCGGTGCGCGTACCGGGGCGCGCCTATAGATATATATATTTTTTTGAACCTAAATTACTCAAAACCACTGGAGCACATATCTTGAGACATAGCAAAGGCACATCGGGCTGCCAGTCCCTACAATTTTGCCAAGTTTGGTGGAAATCCATTCAGCCGTTCGGGCTAAAAGTGAGGTTGACTGCCCTATGGAAATTAACATGGGGAAAACATGTTTTGGGACCCCCCTTTTATCTCGGCCCCCGCTTGACGAATCCCCCCCAAATCTTTCAGGGAAGGATCGGAGCGCCGCGAGGCAAATTTGAGGAAATTTTCAGGCAGATTCCTCAACCGGCGCCAAAGTTATTCCCAATAGAATGTTGAGATTTTGCATTGAAAAAAATCCTAACTATAACTACCTACTGGCGACCGCCATTAGGTTATATATATATATATATATATATATATATATATATATATATATATATATATATATATATATATATATATATATATATATATATATATATATATATATATATATATATGTGTATATATATATATATTCACTCAACCAGTTCCCGCAGCTCACAGGAACTACTCGGACACTCCAGATGCTTGCAAATAAAATATATATATATATTACCTACTGGCGGTTGCCAGTAGATAGTTACAGTTAGGACCTACTTTACATAAGAAAACCACAACATTCTATATGGAATAACTTTGGCGCTGGTGGACGAATCTTTGCGAATTTCTCCAAGAAAATGGCCTGCTCTGCTCAGCACCTTCCCTGAAAGTTTGGGGTCATTCGTCGAGTGCGAGCCGAGAAAACAGGGGGATCCCAAATCGTGTTTTCCCCATTCATTTTCCATAGGGACCTTTAGCAAGGGCTACAGCCCGAACGGCTAAATGGAATTACACCAAATTTGACAGAGAGGTGGAGTTTGGTTCACAGATTGTGATTTTTGTTAAATGGTGTAAATCCTTTCTGTAGGTCCTGAAAAAATCAAAAGTAAATTCATAGTGATATCTAGAGATGAAGTACTGTACGCGTACAGAAATCCGTACAATTACGAGCACGAGCTGCATGTTGATTGGATGTCGACTGTCTGTCAACAGTCTAAACCAGGAAGTGTTGGCAGCCATCTTGTGCCTCGGTGGAACTGAGTCACAAGAAAACAGTAAAGCGAAGTTGAAAAAATAAGGAAAGGAGGCAGGGTAGAAACATTTTGACCTTCTAGGCTTTCTCAGGGGGTCTCACATAGATCTTTAGGCCCAAATTTATTTATTTTTTAAATAAAAAATTGTGGAGTACAAGTATGATACGCGTAAGTGGTGGAAAAAAAAAAGTAGAAGTCCGTTTTATTCTTAATTATTCCCGGGGGGGCCAAATCAAGGGGGGTAATTTTTTCCATAATGTGGGGCTTTTAAGGCCCTCCGAGCCGCGGGGAACGCCACCCCCGGGATTTTATTTTGAAGTATGCAGGGGGCTCACAGCCCTCCTTTATCCCCGGGGACCGCTACCCCCTCTGGGCTTTTTAAAAAAAAAAATGTTAAAGTATGTTTTTAGCCCCCCTCATACACGCCCGGGAACCTACCCTTTCCTGAGGCAGTTATATTTAAAATAGGGGGGTCCGTGATGGCATGGACCCCCAGCCCCAGGGACCACCACCCTCCAGGGCTTTTTAATATTGGGAGGGGGCGCGCGGCCTCCCTCGTGGAGCCCTTGATGGGCCTGGGGATCACTACCTCCCAGGGCCGGCACCTGCAGTGTCCCGGGGTGCCTACCACCGGGGACACTGCTGTTTGCTATAGTAGGGCGGGAGCATTGCGGCTCCCAATTTACTACAGCAAACTGCTTTCCTATTTGAAAGCGAGAGCAAGTTAATCTGCTCTCTCTTTCAAGTAGGAAAGCAGATTGCTTTCCGATAGAGAGAGCAGCGTATAAGCTGCTCTCTCTGACAAAGCAATGCCGGATCTCAAAGGACGCGGGAAGCCAGCTGGGACCGTGGGTATATTGGGTTTCCCCCCACGGTCCCCAATGTTACTTTTGAGTCCTGGGGGATGGGGTCCCCGGGATTATAAAAAATTTGCGAGAGAATTTTTTTTTACTATCTATGTTGAATCTATGAATGTATGTTGGCAGTGTGTGTTGACTGGTGTTCGGCTGCCGTTGATGGGGAACAGATAGTATTTCTTCACCCCGTGGTTTTGTGTACCCCCTAAGTTTAAAGGGAGGTTATACAGGAGGTTGGCAGTGTGTGTTCACTAGGGTAATGGTGTTTGTGTACCCCCTTTGCAGCTCTTTAAACATTCGAACATATAATTTCAGAATTTTTTTTGTGTTGGGCAACAGAGTATTACCCCAGTGACTTTATCATCCATGTACCTTTTTAACTTTTTCTTTCTTTGAATTCCGCTTTATGTACAGTATCTTTCTACCTCTCATCACAATGTGTTTTACAGCGTAGCGTCCATTGTAGTGGTGTTAGTTTTCTTGTTCTTTTGCTGATTTACCAGTTTGTGTTGAAGATTTGCTGTCCTATTTGTGAGGCTTTTCTTTATGTATCTTTTGTGCAGCCTTCTTTTGTGTATCTTCATTTGTATCTGACTTTGTTTATTTAGTGCTTGATCCAGTGTCCTGAACATAGCAGTACATCTGTAGACATGTAGTTTACTCCTTTCCTTTCCCTCCCTCCATCCTAATTGACAACGTATTTGGGGTAGTCAAAGTAAGGCACTCCTGTCGTCACTGTTTTAAGTTTGCAACACAATTGGTTGAACACGGGTTAAGAAACCCAGGCTGTACCACTCTTAGACCCTCCTGGCCCCTGTTGTCCCCTCATTTGCTATGTCTTAAGTATTCTGGGGCAGATTTATGTTAACTGGTGCATCCCCAGGGATGCGCCAGTTAACGTGCGCCACAGTGCGCCACAGCTCCGCCACCCATGGTGCGCCGCATTTATAATGTGGCGCACGATGGTGCAAAAACGGCACAGATGCGTGACGCATCTGTGCCGGGAATGTGGCGCATTGCTGGAGTTGCGTCGCAAACGCGACACAGCTCCAGCAAGGCTCGGGGGTGCCCCATCTACACAATGCTGCGACAAGACCTATGCAGCGGCGCAAAGAGGCGCAATGGCCTCATAAATCTGCCCCTTAATCTATGCACTTGACCGTGGTCCTCCAACAGTGTACTCTCATCATAGTCCAAGCACACACAATCCTTCATTTTATCTGCTCTTGTGCATTCTGTGTGGTGGTACCACCACCACATATTGCACATTATAGAACACTTTGAGTGTATCCCCCTCGAAACTTCTCCACTGGCGATTGTACATGCAGGCCTTGGGTCACCCTTTTCATCCATTCTAGAATGCTGAATTGTAACCTCTTACCTTTTTTTCTTTACTTCTTAGTTTAAACTATTAAAATCTTCTTGGAAAGATATTATCAATCCTTATCATCGAAGAAGTAGCAAGTTTCTGAAATCATTTTATAGGTGAGCTGTGTATGTTATCCTAGTACCCAACATTCCAATGACATGCTTTGTACTAGCATATAATGTGTTTTAGTTGCAGTGTTTTATCTTGTATGTCATTACAATCAAAGGTAACATATTCCTGTATATCCTAAAGAAAGCACTTGACACAATGCATAGTGACACTGTATTTATTGTATTTATTTTTCAAATGTTTTCAAAATAATATACACTCAAGCACAAAATATTGTTGCTTAATTTCCAAGATAAATATTTAATTTATTTCATGAGAATCATCACATATGCTGATATTACAGTAAGGATAAAATGAAGTATTTATGTTTTTTTACAAGGACCTACAACATAAGAAATTCAGTATAGAAAATCAACATTACAGTATGGAAGACAGTTTCAAAATTAGTAACCGTGTCATAGAAGAGCTGAATATACTTTTTTGTAAGTAGCGAGAATGAAGAGGAAGAAATGAATGCTGCAGATATCAGTTGTGATATCCTAGACGAAACCTTGAATGCTGATTTTGTGGAAGCATTAGATGACATCGAGTATGATCATATGACTTTTGAAATTGATAATCAGGAAAATTAAATACATGATGAAGTTATTATTGAACCTCTAATAAATTATGAGATGTTACAAGAATATATTTAATATTATATAATAATAATGGTTTGAGACACTCTTCTTGCAGAATTGTAATCATTCAGCTAGTACTGAAGTACTCATGATGCAAAGTGGGCCTTAGGGCATGGACTGCTTCAAACCCCTATATACTATGCATGCACTCTTCCATGCACCGTCTAACTTGTGTTTTATACCTTCAATACCCCAGTCTGTATCTTTACACTTCCAGCAAACACTATCACACTTCTGTTTTTATATTGTAGTGAGCCACTCAGCACAATGTATCACATTTATTTTCTGTTACCACCTCAAACACATATATTACAGTAAATAATTTTTTAGAATAGTTGCAATGTATACAAAAATGTTTTATGAAAGCAGTTAAAACACTGATATTGTAGTAAACAAGTTTTAAAAATAGTTTTAAGGTATCACAAAATATTTTATGTGAGCACCACAAACCTCGATATTGCAGTAATGAAGTTGTGAAAATGGTTGCAGTGTCGCTTAAAATATTGAAAGTGAGGAGTAAAAAAAACACTGTAACATCAAACAACAGTAAAGAAGTTGTGAACATTGTTTCAATATATCACAAAAACTCATTTCACTTCACTGAGAACATGTTTCTTTTCTATTGACAGATCTTTTATCTTACAGATGGAAAATGTCACTTACAGAGTAAGCATGTTTTTTTTTTGGCATGTAGTGCTGTAGATTTAGATGCTTTTCATAGTCCTGCCATGTCGTGTTGTGTTTGACAGAGGTAGTAGCTATAACAAAAAGGCTCGATACAGGGCCTTGACTTTGAATCAGAATAGGAAATTCAAGAATAATTGATAACCACAGCCAAAAAAGGCAGCAAGTAGGTGTGTATATGTGTGGATGATGTGTTGATTGAGTGGAAGATGAAAAAGGTGAAAATTAAGAAAGGCAACAGTAGCGCAAACCACCCACTGCCTTCTAAAGGAATTGGGTGTTTGGGTTTCCAGACCAATATAGACTGCAAGTCAGATTCCGTAGTGGGAGCCTGAGAAACTGGCACTACATCTAAGGAGGCAAGCAAGTGCACAAAGTACATACACTGTGCAGTAGAAAGGACGCAAGAAAGGACGCAAGTGTGCAAATTACCCACTGCCATTCACGGGTAGTAGTTCCCAAGAAGGATCAATAAAGGGCCTGCACTTTGATTTTGAATTACTTTTAGAATATTTGTTAACCGCAGCCAAGAAAGGCAGCAAGTGTGCTGATTTCCTACTGCTTTCGGCCGGGGTTGTAGCTACATCAAAAAGGCTTGATAAAGGGCCTTGACTTTGAATCAGAATATGAAATTCAAGAATAATTGATAACCCCAGCCAAGAAAGGCAGCAAGTGTGCAAATTTTCAACTGCTTTCGGCTAGGGTAGTTGATACTAATTACAAGACAGTGATGCTCCTGCTTCTTGCGTTTTATCAGGGCGATAGACTTTTCCCCGTAGCACAAAAGTTGATTGCAATAAATGCATAGAATGTTAACTTCAGCGAAATCAGGATCAATCTGTGGGTGTGGACTGCTTGCTGAAGATGCTGCTGCGGCAGTCAATGTGCTTGGTGCAGCAGCAGGTGGGTTCTCCTGTAACTTCCGTGTAGCAGCTTGAGCAAAGCTATTGGAGTGAAAGTTCTTGACATGTTGCACCATACTCGCTGTGCCAAAGGAGTATTTTTTGCATGGATCACCCATTGAAAGAATGTTTGGCAAATTTTACAGGTTACTAATGGAGCATTAACTTTTTTTTGCCCTTCAGGGAAAGTAAATAACTTCCAAATTAGAGCTTCTTTCTTCTTCTTTGGAGGCTCTTCAAGAATGAAATTTCCTTCAGAAGAATAGCTGGAAGATGATTCCATTGCTGTTATTATGGGGATCTTCCTTCTATTTGACAGGATTCTCAGAAGAGATGGTTCTTCTTAGAAAGTCAAAGTAGAATGAATAAAATGGAAGGGATCTTTCAACAGTTGGAATAGGAAGTGTTATGAACCAATCAAATTTCTTCTTTAAAGTAAAAACGGCTCGATAAAGGGCCATGAGTTTGAATTAGAATATGAAATTCAAGAATAATTGATAACCCCAGCCAAAGAAGGCAGCAAGTTGGTGTGTGTATGTGTAGATGATGTGTTGATTGAGTGGAAGATAAAAAAAGGTGAAAAATTTGAAAGGCCGCAGACGGGCAAAGTACCCACTGCCTTGTAAGGGAAGTGGATCTTTGGATACCTAGCTCATTACACAGACTGTGCATCGGATTTCGCAGTGGGAGCCTGAGAAATGGCTACCACATCGAAGCAAGCAATCTAAGTGCACTAAGTTCTCACTGTGGGTGGTAGGGCTAAAAAATTACAACATCGGGCCCATTTCAGGGCCTCTACTTTGAATTAGAATAATACTTGGCAAAGGCAGCAAGAGAGTTAGCAGGTAGGTGTGTTTCAGGTAGTCGATGCAGAATAAGGTAAAAATTAAGAAAGGTAGCAGACGCGCAAACAACCCACTGCCTTGTAAAGGAAACGGGTATCTCACCTCAGGAGTTAGGCAAGTGCACAAAGTACACACACACTGTGCGGTAGAAAGGATGCAAGAAAAGACGCAAGTGTGCAAATTACCCACTGCCATTCATGGGTAGTACTTACCAAGAAGGTTCAATAAAGGGCCGGGACTTTGAATTTGAATTACTTGAAGAATAATTGATAACCCCAGCCAAGAAAGACAGCAAGTGTGCAAATTTCCCACTGCCTTCGGCTGGGGTAGTAGCTACAACAAACAGGCTCCATAAAGGGCCTTGACTTTGAATCACAATATGAAATTCAAGAATAATTGATAACCCCAGCCAAGAAATGCAGCAAATAAGCAAATTTCCTACTGCCTTCGGCTGGGGTAGTTGTTACAATTAAAAGGCTTGATAAAGGGCCAGCACTTTGAATACGAATATGACATAGAAGAACAGTTGATAACCATAGCCAAGAAAGGCAGCACGTGGGTGTGTGTACGTGTAGATGATGTGTTGATTGAGTGGAAGATAAAAAAAGGTAAAAAATAAGAAAGGCTGCAAGTGAGTAAATTACCCACTGCCTTTAGCCTGGGAAGTAGTTACAACAAAAAGGCTTGATAAAGGGCCACGAGTTTGAATCAGAATATGAAATTGAACAATACTTGATAACTCCAGCCAAGAAAGGCAGCAAGTGCGCAAATTTCCTACTGCCTTTGGCCAGGGTAGTAGCTATAACAAAAAGGCTCGATAAAGGGCCATGACTTTGATTCAGCATATGATCCCACACTCTGAAGTATCTGTCTGAACAACAAAATCTTGCAAATGTTAGCTGCCTTGGGTACTGGCGGAGTGTAGAGCACCTCTTTCAGGGTGACAAAGCATTCTGATACTCCCCTGTATAAATCTTTTTCTCAAGCTGCTTCTTGGAAGTTGGTACTCTGCCAGTGGATTCACAAATGTGCTATCCCTCAAGAAACCTCCAGTGATAAACAGGGAAATTAGGAAAGTCCTCTCCCGAGTTTAGGTCTTTGGGCTCTCCCAGGACATGATGCTTGGTATCTTAAACTGGAGAGGCGGTACATTTTCCCTGCCAACTTGGTGGCCCAGATACACAACAGATTCCCTCCACAACAATGGAGGTGACCATACAAAATGAGACACTGTCTTTTGCTATTAATTGATATTTACCAATCAGCTTAACCTTGCCATGGAATCTGTTTCATATGTGTAGTGGGTTGAATATTAATTTATTGGTTTGGTCAGGCAGGTCGCACCCCCTGCCGCGCAGCTCCACCTGACTGTGCCCCAGTTCCTGTACTCAGCTGCTCTGCTGTGGGTGTTTGAGAACCACCTCAACCCGCAGGCTGCCACCTGCGCCTCATCCCTGGTGGCGCAGTTTGCGGGTGGGGGTGTGGTTGGCCCGTAGTTTTGTGTCTGCCCGCGCTACTGTTTTTCATCTCAGTTACTTTGTGCTGTATTTCTATTGTGCCTGTTGCTTAGTGCCTTGATTTGTTGCCTGTATTTCTATTGTGCCTGTTGCTTAGTTCCTTGATTTGTTGCCTGTATTTCTATTGTGCCTGTTGCTTAGTGCCGTGATTTGTTGCCTGCTTTGTTGCCCTTGCCCGTGCTTGTTTCCCTCTTTGCCGGTCCGGCTTCCCGCCGCTGCATCCCCTGAGGCCCCGCCCCCCTGCTCCCATTGGCCTGTTCCCCCACCCAGCTTTTCCTCTCTCCTACCTCCCCTTCTTATGACGGATGCTGCATGTCTGCGCCGCTGGTGCGCTGAAGGCACGCCTAAGGCAAGCCCGTCTGCACACGTCCGCTCCTCGACCGCGTGCAGCGCCAGAACCCCTGGACCCCGGAAGCGCCATGACACCCCACTGCACTACGATGCCAGCACCCTTCACGCACTCAACCCCGGACGAGAACACTCCTGCTACCGGGCCACCCTGAAGCGCACCCAAGGGCCCTTCATCTGCCGGAACTGCAGCTTCACCGGCATCCGCCCCACAAAACCACCAACCAACGAACGCAACTATCTGAGGAGCATCCTCCTCAGCAACTGCTCCACCCGCAAACACACTATGGGACCTTCTCGACTCAACCGCCCCGACGTTGCCTTCCTGACAGAGACCTGGCTGAGCACCACCTCAGCACCAGACATAGCCATCCCAGAAGGCTAGAAAATCTCCCGCAGAGACCGCACCAACGGAGTAGGAGGTGTAATTGCCATCATCCACAAGAACACCCCCAGAGTCTCGACCAACACCGACAACACCCTCAGCACCGCTGAGCACCTGCACTTCCAGATCCACACCGACCCCAACACTACCCTCAGAGGATCCCTCGTCTACAGACCCCCAGACCCAGACCACAGTTCAGTGACTCCATCGCGACTTCATCAGCACCCACGCCCTCGCCTTCACGGACTACATCCTCATCGGGGACCTGAACTTCCACCTCAAGAACAACAACCATGCCAACTCCACCACCCTGATCGACAACCTTACCAACCTCGAACTCAGACAGCTTGTGACAACACCCTCCCACGCCCCCGGTCACACGCTTACACTGTCATCTCCGCAAGTTCCCACGTCTCCTTCAACCACATCACCGAACCCCATTGGACCGACCATCGGTGCGTCCATTTCACCTTCAGGAAACCCACCACAAACACCACCACACCCAACAGATGCCACGCCGCTGCTGGGGCAAAGTCACCGAAGACCAGCTGACCACCACCCTCATCCATAGCCCACCCGCTGATCCCACCAAACCCGACACCACTGCCCGCAACCTCAGATAGTGGATCGACGACTGCACAAACACCCTCGCACCACTCAAGACCCCCTCAAACAGCTGCACCAGCAAAAAAGCCACCTGGTTCACCGAAGACCTCCAGGTCTTCAAGCGCACATGCCGGCAAATGGAGAAGAACTGGCTCCGCGAACGATCCCCAGACAGCTACACAGTCCACAAGAATGCCACCCGCAGACCCCATCAACTCATCAGGACCGCATTCAAGGACTGCCTGGACAACAACACACACAACAGCAAAGAGCTCTTCAGCATCATGAAGGAACTCTCCAACCCCAGCTCCAACACCAACGACATTCCCCCATCGCAGGACCTGTGCGACTCGCTGGCCTCCTTCTTCCACCGCAAGATCACCGAAATCCACGACAGCTTCAACGCCTCGACCCCCCGCCTACCACCGAGTCCCCCACCACGACTACCACCCACACCAGCCACCTGATCTCCTGGTCCAACATCAGCGACGAAGACACCATCAAGATCATGAACTCCGTCCACTCCGGATCCCCGTCCGACCCATGCCCACACCACGTTTTCAACAAAGCCAGCACAGTCATCGCTCCCCATCTCCAAAGAGTGATCAACATCTCCTGCGAGATAGGAACATTCCCGGAGATCTGGAAGCACGCCGAGATCACCACCTTAATTAAGAAACCCAAGGCGAACCCCAAGGACCTCAAGAACTTCCGTCCCTGCTCCCGTTCCCGGCGAAGGTCACAGAGAAAATCGTCAATGAACAACTGATGCGCTACCTTGAGGACAACAACATCCTGGACCCATCCCAGTCCGGTTTCCGCAACAATCACAGCACCGAAACTGCCCTCATCGCCGCCAACAACAACATGAGGACCCTGCTGGACAACGGAGAAACAGCAGCCCTCATCCTCCTGGACCTGTCAGCCGCCTTCGACACGGTCTGCCACTGCACTCTAAGAGCACGCCTTTACGACGCCAGAGAGCAAGAGAAGGCACTGGACTGGACCACATCCTTCCTCTCTGAGAGAACCCAGAGCGTCCTCATCCCACCTTTTCACTCCAAGGCCACCGAGATAATCTGCGGCGTACCACAAGGCTCCTCATTCAGCCCACCGTTGTTCACTATCTACAAGGCACCACTCGCCCACGTCGCCCGACACCACAACCTCTACATCATCTCCTATGCCGATGACACCCAGCTGATCATCTTCCTCGCCGAAGACCCTCTCACCACCAAAGCCAACCTCCACAAAGGAATGAAGGCCGTCGCTGAATGGATGAAGGACAGGAGGCTGAAGCTGAACACTGACAAGACGGAGGTCCTCATCCTCGGCTCCACCCCCTCAGCCTGGGATGACTCCTGATGGCCAACATTGCTGGGATTAGCCCCAACACCTACTGACCACGCAAGCAACCTCAGAGTCATCCTCGACTCCACCCTCTCCATGACCAAGCAGGTCAACGCTGTCTCCTCATCCTGCTTCAACACCCTCTGAATGCTCCGCAGGAAGTAGTGTGGCTCACTGGTTAGAGGCGGCAGACCCAAGAGCAGAGGACGGCCCGGGACCAGGGTTCGAATCCCGGCGCGGCAGGTTTCTGGACCAGGGTCAGCGGACTCGATAATTCTCTCGCCTTGGTGCCCACTCAGATCAGCGATCACACTCGGCAACTCTGGGCATTAGCTTGCCTCATCTTCACTAACGGCCCCACCTGACCGCCGGGGATGCCTGGTCTCACCCTGGAGATACCCATTAAGGGACCATCTCTCAGGGAAGCCAGGAAGGGTTTCGCAGCGGTCGAAGCGCCTTGGGACCCTCCGGGTAAGTAGTGCGCTATATAAATGCCTATACATTTACATTTACATTTACATCTTCAAGCTGATCCCCACCCAAACGAGAAGAACTGTCACCCAGGCCCTCTTCACCAGCATACTAGACTAAAGAAATGCCCTCTATGCAGGAACGACAACCAAGCTCCTGAGACGGCTGCAACACATTCAGAACACCTCGGTAAGGCTGATACTCAACATCTCCTGCTGCAGCCACATCATACCCCACCTGAGAGACCTATAATGGCTCCCCGTCAACAAGAGGATAACCTTCAAACTCCTCACCCACGCACACACAGCCCTCCACAACGCCGGCCCAGCATCCCTCAACAGACTACTCAGCTTCCTCACCCCCACCCGCAACCTCCGCTCAGCCGGCCTTGCCCCCGCCACAGTCCCCCCGCAACCGAAGAACAACCACCGGTGGCAGATATTTCTCCCACCTCGCCCCCAAGACCTGGAACACCATCCCCACCAACCTACGACAGACCCAAGACCTACTGGCCTTCAGAAGCCTTTCCAAAATCTGGCTCTTCGACCAGTAGCAGCTCCCCCTCCAACGCCTTGAGATCCTCACAGGTATGCAGAGCGCTTTACAAAAACCCTGATTGATTGATTAATTGATTCATTTGGGTATTGTGCATGAGTAAGATATCCTTAAGTGGTGAGATATCCTTAAAGCAGAGCCAGAGTCGTCCAGGTCTTCTGCCCTTCTTCTATGTCACCATCTTAGTGAGAGAAACGATGAAGTGACCTTGAACCTACAGCCTGGAGCATATGGAAATCTGTTTCTTAGCACGTGCCTACAACTGCATAAGATGTGTATGAAAAAAAGTGAATGGAGGTTAGGGATTTGATTGAAGAACCTATTTTTTTCAAATGAAGAGGCCTCGAGATACTTCATTCTTTTTCAAACGATGGAGAAGGAGGGGTGAAACTGAACCGATCCGGAAATTCACATTGGTAGGTATATTTATTAACATCTCAAAGGATTGGACAGCATGTTACGAAAATAGACTGAATTAGGGCAAAGCACATTGTGCTTCTATCGACATCCCTAGATTCAAATCTCTTTCTGCCTTTGCCTTTGCTTCTATTTTTGTTCACATTTATTTATGCAGGCAATCTGTAATACGGTTTTGTATAGCTTTTTTTCCATGTAATGACCCTGACTCCTACCAAATGAGATTTGGTCTTACAGTGAGTGTCTCCTGGCACAATGCGTTTAATAAATATGCAAATCCATCTATCTCCCAAGGCTGAAAAGGCTCCGCAAAATGTCGCTTCCCATTTCTATTCATTTTACAGATCCAAAGAGGGTTTGTAATGGATAGTAAAAGCTGTAGCAATTTAAAATAAAAAAAAGCCTTTACCATGCAAATCTCCCCAGTCGTAGTTTATGGAGGACTAATACTAGATAGGCTTCAGATTTGGAGGAGAATGCTTTTGTAAATGTTAATGAAAGGCTCACAACTTGGTCTGAAAAAGTTTAGCTTTAAGGTAAGTATCCATATTACAATGCATTTCTTTAATTACTGGAGCAAGGAAGGGAGCAGCTAAGCAAGCCCTGTGAGTAAACACAAACAGAGAAGGCACTATGGCTGGGCTTTCGTAGCTAAACGGGGCCATACCTTCTAATAACCCATTGGAGAAATGTCCTCAAAGTAAAATTACATTGAATGAAACAGAAACATCAACGTATATTGTGAGGGAGTGTCATAACTGTTGACCAAGTCAGAAGTGTTTATTCGAGGTTGTAGTTTGTGATGCTTTTGGTTAACGCGGATGGGGTTAGAAGTGAAAATCACCTAAGGTTGTTAATCATCAATATTGATGAGAAGCAATCCTTAACGAGCTCAACTGAGTTGCCGATTGATATGAAACAAGCATTGATGAGTGAATGTTAGAGTCTCCCTGCATAATCCTGCAATTATCTATAACAAATTAAGGGGCATATTAACAACAACTAGCGATAATTATCGCTATGTTGGCTTGGCGGCAATATTATTATCGCCGAGCTCCGCCGATTTTTATCGCAGATAAACCTTGCTATTATCAAGGTTTATCTCAAAGCGATAAAAATCGGCCGAAATGCATGAATATCGCTGAAAAGTCAGCGATATTCATGCATTACCGAGCTAATGCTCTTAGCCATGTTATCCATCTACCATTGGATAACATGGCTAAGAACTGCTCTGGGCAGGCGTTAGCTTTTGGAGATATTTGTGCTTAGCGCAAATATTTCCAAAAGTAGGTAATAGGTGATAGCGATGTTAGCGACTGTTTCCAGTCGCTAACATCTTGGCACGCCCACTTTGCATGTCATTAGCGATAAATATCGATGACATACAAAGTGTTTGAAAATGATGCACTATGTTTGCGCAAGAGAAATAAGGGAATGTTGTTTGGGTAGCACATGCTACCACGGCAAATGTCCAGTTCAGTCAGATCAGTCTCCCGTGGGCACAAACTATGCCAAAAGGCAGTACCCTGAAAAAAATGACGCAAAAGAACAAGGATTTACCGAAAATGATGCTCACATAGTAAAATTGTCACCTACGCCTAGACATAACAAGGAAGGGAACAGATAATACAATAGAAGGTATTACAAAAGCCACGACAAACATTTGGGGTACTATTCATAGAGGTAAATAGAGTTGTGTTTCTAAATATAAATGTATAAGTATACATATAAACTGCAGCATGACTTGTTTGATCTACTCATGTGGTAGGCTTCTAGGTGAAATCTAATGTGAAATTGGCAATTCGTGTTTTTACTTGCACTCTTGTTTTTAATTTGCACAATGTGGAATTTCACTGCAGCGCCAGTTGCGCACTTAACGGCTCTTTACCCACCTTTGGGTCACTTCTCAAACTCCCCGGTCCACCGTGAGCCTGGCTCGATTGATGTGGAGGGAGGTCCTTGCTATCCCTAAATTCCACATTTTTTCCCACACTTCCAGTGGGGCATGAGAGAGCGGTCTAGTGTCCAAGCCACTTCCCTCCCCATAAATATGGATGGATGTGCTGGCCAACGCGCAGAAGGCAAGCCCATCTGCGCCCGTCCGCGGCAGAACGGGTCAGGGGCCAGCCACCATGACCGTTTTCTGACATACTCGGTTGCTCAATTGAAACTTCTTCAGGGCAATTACAGGATAGATAAAGCCCTTAAGAACATCTTAGAGCAGCAGGGACTTTTGATTCATGATCTCAGACAGGCCAACTCTGGACAAATCTTGCCTCAAAGGACAGAACCCGTCTGCACCAATCCACACAATGAAACTGAAACCGAGACCACTCCCCGCAAATAGGGGCGGAGATTTGATAATCTACAACCTAAACACCCGCTCCCTTGGCAAACACTAGTTAGAGATATTTTCTCTGATTGATATAAACAGGCAGAAACTTGGTTGTCCCCTGATTCTACCCCGGGCATCCTAGCGGCCATCCCCGGACACTACTATATACTACACGCTGATAGAGATGTAGGTAAAATGGGAGGGGGAGTAGCGGCAATAATTAACAAAAAGCACCAGTTTACTTCACTCAAAACCAAACAGGTCCTGCACGTGGAAATCCTGACAATCAAATTGGATTCGCACCAGTCCTCCTTGGCATGTGTGGTCGCCTATCGACCGCCCCAACACATGCCGTCATTTCCTCAGGACTTTGGCGACTTGATCGCCCAACTAGTGATTAACCACTCCAGAGTTTTGATCGTTCTCGATTTCAACTACTGGCCTGATGACACAAACAGAAGTACAATCTCTCGAGAATTTACGGAATCCCTTGTTAGTTTAAATTGCTCCCAGCATGCACATGCCGCCATGCATAACAAGGGACACACTTTAGATCAAGTGTGGTCTCAAAACCTAGACATTACACAATTTGCAATCTTTCCTTGCACTTGGTCAGATCACTGCTTAATACCCTTTGTGATCTCCGACATTGTCGTGCCTCCTACCACCAGGCCAAGCAGTGGAGAAGTGTGGATCAATGGTCAGAGCGGCAGACCCTGATGCAGAAGTCTGGCCCGGGACCAGGGTTCAATTCCCGCCTCGGTGGGTCTTGGGCTCAATTTCCTCAGACCTGTTAATTCTCATCTCGTGCCTATTCTAATCATGGGTTCCACTCTGCAACTCTGGGCAATAGCTTGCTTAATCTCCACAACGGCCCCAACAACGCTAGGATGCCTGGCTTCACCTTGGGGGTGCCCAAAAGTGGGTACCTCACAGGGAAAGGCCAGGAAGGGTTCCTCTGTGGTATTCGTACAAGTGCTGAGATGCCTCCGGGTAGTCGTGCGCTATACAAGTACCTCTACATTTACATCTACATCTACATTACAGTATGAACGTGAGACATTGGAGTCAAGCATGCATTGAGTCATTCCAAACCATCTTAGTTAACACAGCCCCCCGCTCCAAGCCAGCTCTCTCTCTACACAATCTAAAAATCTTACTGCCTGGCTTGAATCGGCCAGCGACAAAGTCGCTCCTCTGAAAAACATCAAAACAAAAAGGACATACGACGCCCTAAAATGGTTCTCGCCTGCCTTGAAAGAACTTAAACTGAGTCTCAGACAAGCTGAGCAAAAATGGGGAAGGCACTATGCGCCTGAACTCAAACTAATTTATCTGTCTCTTCTTAGAGAATATAAAACTTCTATTCTCTCATGTAAAACCGAGTCCATCTCATTGAAAATCTTGAACTTCGTCAACAAAACAAGAGAGATTTTCTCAATTGTTGATGAACTGGCAGGCCCCGAGAGAGTCTCTGCGCAACCAGTGCATTCCCAACAGTTATGCGATTCCTTAAATCATTATTTTTTTGGAAAAATTATTTCAATAAAAGCCAGTATTCCAGTGTCCAATATTTTTACTGCACCTCCTTTACCTCGCCAAAATCTAGCTGTACTTAATTACTTTCCTCTTATTACCACAGAATCCTTTTCTAAACTGATGAACAAAGTTAAGTTAGGCACTCCTCTCGACTGCGGCCCACCCCACATTTTATGCGAAGCTTTCAGTGCCTGTCCTGATCCCCCTATATCTCTTCTCAACACTTCAATCAGCAGCGGCACTGTCCCTGAGTCTTTTAAAAATGCGGAGATTCTTGCCATGTTAAAGAAAATCGGCGCCAGCTCCCAAGTGATGAGTAACTACCCTCCTGCCTTACCTGAGCAAGATTCTGGAGGCGCACATGGCTGGCTGTATGAGCTTCTTTGTTGAGGAGTCACTTCATCTGGACCCCCCATCAGGCGGGCTTCAGGCCTGCTCACTCGACCAAGGTGGTCTTTCTAACAGTTATGGACGAACTACGAACTGGAGCAGACCTTGACACCCCCCAGGCCTTGATCCTCCTCTACCTGTCAGCTGCATTTGACACAGTTGATCACAACATCCTGATCGACCGTGTCTGTAGCGCAGGCATTGGGGGCCAGGCACTGAAGTGGATACATTACTTGCTGACGAATAGATATCAATCCGTCTGACTAGGCAACTTTTGTTCAAAAAAAGGAAAACTTCCATGCGGAGTCCCACAGGGTTCCTCTCTATCACCCCTTTTTTTAACCTGTACATGCAGCTCCTGGTTATTGCACTAAAGGAAATGGATGTCCTGGAGTTTAACTATGCAGATGATCTGCAATTAGTCTTCAACATACAACCCACAAGCTCATCAGAATGCAACCTGCAGTCTATTATGACTTACATTAGCAATTAGATGAATTCTAACCAACTAAAACTGAATCCCGACAAAACGGAGCTGATCTTGACAGGTGGCACTCAAAACCCATGGAACGCCAACTTCTGGCCTTCCTCTCTGGTTCTTCCACCTGTTCCAGCAACTACGGCCAAATGCCTGGGGATTATGATAAGCAAGGACTTATCTATGAAATCCCAGATCAGCTCGAGGTGTAGGTCTGATTTTTCATGCTACGAAAAAAAAAAAAAAAAAAAAAAGATTCCTCTCAACAGAAGCATTAACCTTTGTTGTCCTGGCGCTTATCATCCCCCGACTGGATTATGCTAACTCACTTTATGTTGGAATCCCAGCATATCAAGTAGAACACCTGCAATTAATCCAGAACCACGTGGCCAGGTTAATTTTTCAACTCCCGGCCCGTCAGCATGTAAAGCCACTGCTCAAACAACTTCACTGGCTCCCAGTGAGCCAACGCAGTGTCTTTAAGTTAGGCTGCATTGTCATAAGGCGCTGTTAGAAGAAGGCCCTTCGTTTATTTCCAATAAGATTAGGAAATACACCCCTTCTCGCACCCTCCGATCTTCTGGTCAACACCTTCTGACCATTCCTAGATTTAAGTGCATTAAACACGGCGGGATCCGGTTCTCCACGCTGGCTCCCCAAATTTGGAACTCTCTCCCCCTCTCAATACGGACCACTGACATCCATCCTCAGTTCAGAAAACAGCTAAAATCATGGCTATTCCTACAAGCCTATTCCAACTAAGCTACCAACCCACATAGAGCCCCATCCACTGAAGCGCCAAGAAACCTACCCGGTGAAGGTTGCGCTATATAAGCATTTTAACATAACATAACATAACTCATTCCACCAAAGACATGGGTACATCACCCTAAAAAAAACTCTTATTAATCGGAGTAAAATAAATAACTCATAATCAACCATTCATACTTGCTGCCCTCTATGTAGGCGTGGATACCAGCATTGCATGCACCCTACTGTATAATCATACAATCCACCAAATGCAACAGTAGGGGCTCGGTAGGTCATTACTCACTGAGTTTCACCCTAAGTCATGTTAGAAATGGTGGTAGGCAAGGAGCGACCCCCTGTATTCAACTTCTGTTTTATCCCTGTGTTATGGACTTTTGGTAAGTATTTTTATTTAACCTTTACAATGCTCATGACGAGCTGAGCTCATCATGAGGCATGGTGCTCAGGGGCTCATGATGAGCTCAGCTCGTCATGGGCCATGGAACTCTCAGGTGCGGGGAGAATTCCCCTTCTGTGCTGAGCGTTCCACGGGAGCCGGTGCACCTGTGACGAGCTCAGCTCGTCATGAGCACAGGAGCGCCGTGCCTCATGACGAGCTCAGCTCGTCATGAGCATGTGAGCGCTGTGCGCGCCCGTCTTCCCCCCAGCACAGTGGGGGAATTACCCCCGCAGCGAACGGGTTAAGGAGGAGTTATTTGGGTGAGTGGATAATTTTTTGAGAAGTATACAAGGGTGTCTTCAAGCAGAAGTATGTGATGTTAAGAAAGCCAAGGCGGAAGCAATGCTTTGGATCAAAGTATTGAATTTATTAATTAATGAATGTGGGAGGTTATGCAATAATTGCGCTTCTGAGAATGTAATAAAAGAATCATTTGATCGGAGTTGGCAAACCCAAAGTAAAACTTTATCTTTCCAAAACTTCCAGAACATAGGCCATTTTGTTGATTTTTAGGCAGTCATTGTGCCAAATAGAAGAGTGAAGATATTTTTTTTACCTACAAGATGTAAAACAAGTACTTGTTTTAGGTAGTTTTATGATTAGGGAATTGTAGAAAGCATGCTTTTTTGAGAAAAATTAGAGAAATTCTTTGAATGACAATAGCTATAAGAATGATAATCCTGTATTTTTATAATAAAGGGGAAAAATAATTATATAGGAGATTCTGTTAAACATTTAGAAACTTGTTTAAATGGAAACGCTGTAATATAATATTAGTAATCAGGGAAATTTACACCTCCTTGATATTTACTGTGTTTAAGCTTGAGAAGGGACATACACGTATTTGCTATGATTACATAGAAAGCAGGAAAGTATAGATTAAATCTTTTTATTAAAGTAAGCAGGAATAGTAGGAGGAATGGCAGAGATGTTATAAAAATAATGGGTGCAAGCATCATTTTAATACTGTTGAGTCTACCCCACCAGGGCTCATAAAGAGGGTGTTACCTAGCAGTTGCATTGGATACTTAACCAGCAAGACAAAAGCACAGTTAGAGATTCAGAGATTCAGCCATGAAACATTTCGAAATGGAAAGGCTTTCTTTACCTTTAAGAAGCCAAAAGTGATGGAAATGTCTTTGATTGACTTCTAAATCCAAATGTGTCAGTGCAAGTGCAGAGAGGTGGCCTACAATAGCAGGTTTTACTACAATGTGCATGAAAACCACTAATGATCAGGTGCAGAACTGCCAATACTCACAGAACTTTCCAGAATTAAGCTAATGTTTCCACTGATGTGAGTTGGAGCTCGGTAGATTCCAGGCATCAGTACCCTGGTTCAGTAAGGGGAAGACATTTTATTGCTCCATAACAGCCAGAACAAGATCATCCAGATGTTAGATTTAAGTTTGGGATCACTATATGTCAGCTGTGCAATCCAGCAGTGGATTATTCCTTTATCAAAGCTTCTGAAAGCCTATCATTAGTTCAGAGAGCTGGTCTATACAAATTTGTTCTGTAGGAAGGTAGGATCCTTCTGCATGGTTACCCCCACGTTCTACCTTGTCCTAAGCTGTTTTTGACTAGTCTGATTGGGTCCTGCTAAGCAGAAACTCAAACTCACTGCTTTCCCCCTTAAATTGTTATGGTAAGTACTTAGGTACATCACAGATTATAAACTTGAGAACCCTTATAATTCCCTAGTATATGGTACCCATGTACCCAGGGCATAGGTACCCCAGAGGTCACCCCTGGGATGAAGTATGTATTATGCCACCCATGAGAGACCAATCACAAGGGAACTACAGGCTGCTGTTGCAGCCTGTGAAAGTTAGTTCTAGCATCCCTTACTAAAGATATATGTATCTTATGTCTAGGGTCACTGCACTTACTATCAATAAGTTACCCCTATAGCAGGCCTTTCCAATCCTGAAGGCAGGGTGCTTGGTTCTAAGTGAAAGGGTGCGCCTGCATGATGAGGACACCCCTGCAGCTACGGTGTCCATTTTCCTCTGTTGTCAGTGAAGTAGCCATATACCATAAAGAGGGGCACCGCAAAATTACACAATGACCATCTCGAAAACGGCTGCAACGAATCCTATCATGACTGGTATCAAACATGTTGGAATCATACCCCCACACTGTAAACAGTGTGGGAGGTATTATTCCAAGCACTGGAAGAGCCCTCCATTAAGCTCTCAGTGTTCCCGGTACCAGCCTTCTTGACCCAGATAGCACAAAATAGTTGCTCACGGCCAGAGACACGATCTTAAGCAGGGGAAGGCAGAACAATACGCATCCTGTCATGGGAAGGTGTGACCGCTTCCCAGACAGGATTTAATGTATTGGGATGGGGTGGGTGCGCTTGCCAGCGCTATTCAGTCTTCATGAGGGGCACATTTGGTATCCCTCTGCATAGTGCAGTTCTAACCAGTCCTGAACGCCGTTGGCTCCCGCTCTGATGCAAAACTGGACAAAGCAAATGGTAGTAAGGTCCCCCCTGCCCAGACCCTGCCCTGGGAGAGGCCCCTGAATCTTCCCATCCCTTTCCCTAGGGCACTTAAGGGCTAACCTGGGCGTAGGAAAATAAATTCATTGTGGGATAAGATTCAGATCAGACACCACTTCTACTTGTACCGTCTGGGCACTCTGGACTTCACTGGACTTCATTTGGGCTCGACTTCATCCCCCTTTCAGTCTGCTGCATCGTCTGTGCCTCATACAGGATCCTACCAACGCTTTTGAAGCATCTTAGAGACTTGAAGGAAATCTCCCTTGGAGTGAAGGGGTCACTCTACTGCATTCACAGGCACCACAACTAAGTCACCAGTCTGCTGATCTTGAGCTCTCCAGACTCCAAAAGGTTCTGCAACACAGGTGGTGGTTTTCCAAAGCTCCAGAGGCCCTGTCCACTTACCAGAATTGAGGCTAGTACCCCTCGTGGGGGCTGCAATAACCGAACCCCTGTGTACCACATCAAGTTGCAGTTGAAAGGCTTGTTGACTTATTTCTAAGAAGCTCTTCATGCTCTAAGTAGTCGCAACCTCGAACATCTTCTTTGACAAGAATCTTGGGACATGCTGCATCATGTGCATCGTGGTCTGCATCATTTGGTGAGCTGCTTGATGTCCTCTCATGACTGCAGTGCCTCTGGCCTTTTCGTCCACTTGAGGGTCACACTTCCTTCATTTGGGCTTCTATAATATCTCAGGGCCGCCCTGACTCTTATGCTTTTGGTGAGTCCGCTGGTCCTTTCTTGTCCCAACCTTGCTCCTTCTTCAATTCCTGGTTTGGTTGCATTTGCCAAGGCATGTTAGTGCTCCCGCCTGGCACCGACCCCTGAGCACTCAACACCCTTCATGGGACAGCATGTGCATGGCTCCTGGTCCTCCTCAGCATCACCTGGTCCTCACAGCTGCAGAGTCAAGGTCATTGTCATCAATCCTGCAACACCAGACATAGGAGGGCATTCGTCTTCCAAGTCTCTCGGTCACCCCTGAGTGACATAGACTCTGTCCCCTCTGTTTTCAGGTACATCTCATCCAGAGTCCACCTTCAGATTCCATCTGACACTTAGTCCTTCATCAGCAGCAGCACTTTCCTAAAGTCCTCCATTGGGTTCAACGGCGGTTTCCGACACAACTTCACACGTATGCACCAGGTTTCCCTGGTGTAGGTAACATGGGTACTAGGATATCCACTGGTGGGATGGCTCTCTAACTTTCTGTCTTCTGTGGGGTTTCTTCAGGGTCTACTGGAAAGGGTCCTTAACCTTTAAAAATCTAACCGCGATTTACACATAGAGTTGTATGGAGCACGTAGTCATGTTCCTAAATTGCACACGCTCTCCGTGGGGTCCCTAGCTACTTACCTTCTGTGTTTCCTTGGGTCCCCAGCATTTCTACATTCTCTCATAATTGACTTGACCAGAGTTGTGGTTCCTATACCACTTTCTTAGTATATGGTTTGGTCCCCCTCCAGGGGTCCATTGTGTATTTCGTGCTAGTTACTTTGCTGAAGTATTGTGTGCATTGTGCATGTCTTTGAGCAGGAAATATTTCCATGTGTTAGAGAGTATTATATAATAAATACATAGTTTTACAAATTCTTTGTGTGGGTCTTTTTCACTTAAAATAATCTGATTTACACTCCTTCTGGACTAAGCCTCTAGGCTGCTCGCCACAGCTACCACTGAGAGAGCTTTCTAATGTTGTCTAAGACCACGTAAATCACCATAAGGGTTGTTTGGATTGGTGCAAGATGTACACTTACAAAAGTGTACATCATATACCATGACAACTTCTCACAAGCTTCACTTGTGGTGACCAGCATCTATGACGTAAATGGCAGCTGTAGAGGTATGCCAACCATTCAATTTCTGCTTCTCTAATCAATTGTATTTATAACCCATCATGTTGTGTTGTTCTAATACTCACAACCCTTAACCTTGCTAGATATAAATGTATTGGAATTGGAATATAATTAAATAGTCTTTTAAGGCAATACTTATAGTTCAGAACTTGATTTCTGTCTTATAGTCAGGTCACACATAAAAGATTATAATTCTAAAAGTACACAAAAAGTAAACACCATCTGTACTCAAATTGCTAGGTCAATGGAATTTAAAAAGAGACAAATATTTGTAGTATATGATAGGGCCTAACCATGTCTAATGCAATGAGATCAAATTCGGATAGGCAATTATGAACCACAGGATTTGTGTTTTGTATCTTCACTTACTTCAAATGCAGGCAGGACGAGTTGTTCATGGGAATTTGAAGTTACAAAACATGCTGCAAGGCATTTCCAGTCGTCCACACACTGAGAGCAGCAGTGATGTCTTAAAAATGCATCTGTGTTGGGGGATTTATTTTGGTCTCGGCTTATCCATACTGTTTGTTACAGGCATATCAACTTTGTTCAAACGTGGTGCCTTCAGCTTAAAGGAAATCATGAAAAAATACTGGTATTTCAGCAGGAATCATTTCTACATTTTAGTCATACCAACTTCGTGGTGTGAAAAGAGACCATGTTTGGAAAAAAAGTTAGATGACTTGCAGACAGTAATCTATTAAACATAGGTATGAAGCTGTCAGTGGGAAGGCTTACATCTCCAAATGCAATAAATACACTAAGAACGTGCATAATACCAAACAAAAATAAATTATAAAAGGCGAAAAAGAAATACAGCCACATATTTTGCTTGGGTAATGTACAGTAACTAATTTCCGTAGTTATGTTTTTTTTCTTCTTGTTGAATTCAGTCTATTGACCTGGTTAGACTGTGGTTACTGTGTTAGGGTATTTTACTCTGTCACCTTGAAAGAGTCACCACACTCAAAATTTTGAGATTAGAGATGAATGCTTTCCCAGCGGACCACTCCCACATTAACAGGACCCGTGGTGACAGCGGTTCCTTTCTAATCGTTGAATGTGTGACGAACAGCTCCATCAACATCACAGAGCTGCCCAGCGAGGGTTCAACTTTTTTTTCTCTCAAAAAAGAAAGTCCTGAGGCAGGACTTACTTTTTTTTTAAAAGAAACAAAGCAATACGCCCCTTGCCATGGTAGTTTTCCTGGGGGGGGGGGGGGGGGGGGGGGGAGGGTGGAGGATTATTCAATGTTTTTTAATTTCACTTACCGCTTTGTTTTGGAATTCAGTAAGAGAAAGTAAAAACTTGCCATTTGTTTGCCAACCGTAAGTAGGGCAGGCATATAAATGCCAAAACCTCCAAAGGCCCTTACTCCATCCACGTTGCTGACATACTGATGGACCGTAATGGTGGAGGTGCGTTGCCCCACTACCCAGAGCCAACAGATGATAAATAAAATGATAACAACACAATGTTCTAATCATTTTATTTAACCACTTTCTGAGCCGGTCAATGAGTATGGGGTGGGGCCAGGCATGGCAGGGAGATGGAGTAGTGTGCTCTTATAAGTGCACATGTCAGTTTGGCCGGGCTATCTTAGGCTGGCCAAACAAACATGCACACTTATGTTTCACTAACCCAGCTGTGTTGCACAGCAGGGTTTGAGAAAAGCCACAGGCTCCTGAGCACCGTCTGAGAAGCAAACACTTAGACCAATCCTGACACTGCTGTCATGCTAGAGAGCAGTGTCTGGATTGGGTGGAGAGCCTGTGCTTTGAGACCCATCCACGTCTGCACCAAATGAGAGAAGCAAAAAGGCAGCTGGCCCGAAGCGCCAGGTACATTTTTTTAAATGTTATTTTATTCCCCAAACCTCCTCCCTCTGTACCCCTGCGTTACCACTTTAGAAAAACAGCGCCAGCCACTGACTGGTGGTTTACCTGACTCTTAAAGAGGTGGACAGACCTGCAGTGAAGAGTAAAGGGTACTCTGTCACTGTTGTGATGGATTAGTGTTACAAAAGAAGACGTGAGGCTGAGCAAGGTAAGAGATTCTTCTTTATTCGTCTTCTCACCACAACAGGTTCCAGTCAGCTGGAGGGAACTGTGGAATGTTGGCAAACACCGGAAGGTGAAAACCACTGGGAGGTGCAGGGAGGGGGGGGAACGGAACATACCAAGTAAATAAGATTACAACACACCTCCCTGCTTAGGGCAAAGAAAGACAAAGCAGCACAGGAAGGAGAGGAGCCAAGGGAGGAGGAAAGGAAAAAAAGGCAGCAAGCGAGAGGGAGCAAAGAACAAAGAAGCAGGATGAGGTCATAAGCATAAAATACCATAACCAAGCTTGCAAGGGAATACAGGAAACAATAGAATAGTAGAACTTATTTAACACAATAATCTCTGGTCCACATAGGTGTACATCTTGTTCTCAGAGCTCTCCTAGGACGAGAGCCTCAGACTCTCTCTCTAGGTTCCTACTGTTGATGAAATCACCACCTTGTTCGTGAGGAATAATTCTGTCCAAGCTCCAAGGTTGACCGTTATCAAGATGGACTACATTTTTCCCACCCTTGATATTCTGCAAGGATCAGAAAACCTGGATGCTTCTTTTCTGCGTGCTTTGGGCAAATCCACACAGACCCATTCTCCTTCTTTGTTCTTGGCTCCTCTCCTTCCTGCTTTGTCTTGTTTGTATCCTATCCTCGTCGTCAGCAGATGGGATACGAACCCACTCAAGAATAGCACAATGGATTTTACCTTGATGGAGTGTTCAAGTTAAAATCTATTGTGCTATGCACGCGTGGGTTTGTATCCCATCCTCGTCGCCAGTGTTACAAAGAAGACGTGAGGCTGAGCAAGGTAAGAGATTCTTCTTTATTTGTCTTCTCACCACCACAGGTTCCAGTCAGCTGGAGAGCACTGTGGAATGTTGGCAAACACAGGAAGGGGGAAACCACTGGGAGGTGCAGGGAGAAGGGGGAATATAACCTACCAAGCAAATAAGATTAGTCAAGTTCACTTTATTCGATTTGTTAAAAATCATAAAAGACTTTAAACATTTATATACAAATTTACAGATTTACAGGTAACACAAATTTACAAGGACCAAGCAAGAGCATTATATATAACACTAGGACACAAAAGCAATACAGAGAAATGATTATGGTAATTGTGGTGGTGCAGCTCAAAGAGCTAGGTAAGGTCCCTCAATACCACCAAATTTGTTTTCGTTCTATGAGCCGCCACCAAAAAACTAGCATCCCCAAATATGATGGTAATACTGCCCAAGGACTGTAAGTAAACTAGAGCCGGCCTAACTTGAACGAAGCCGGCCTCTCTTAAAATTGGAACCAGATTTTTTTTCCTAGCATCCGAATATAAACTGCAAAACATGGTAAAATGCATAGTGTCCTGGTGGGAAAATTAATCACATTTACACGGAGGGCCCTCTTCTGGTTTACTCCAGGACGAGAAATTGCCTAGGAAATAATGGATTAAATTAAATCTAAATTTAATTAACAAATGTCTATGGAAGGGCTTGGTTAAAATTTTAAGATAGGGCTCAAGGGAAGGGGAAATCAATAGCAAATAATGTGATCTGACGGTAGGTTTAATCAATGCTTTCTCCTCCCGAGCCAGTCTGGCCCTATCCATAAAATGCAATTTGGTCCATTTAATGTCCTCCCTACTAATACAGGAAGGGGAATTAAAAAGTTCTGGGCGTCCTAGCTGTAGGAAAGTGTGTCTCACATACTCCAGCCAAGCTATTCTCTTTACGTAGTCAAAAGTCATGGCATCGTACAAAATAGCATGGTTGAGGGTTAATTCATCATTTAGCCAGGTCTTTAACCAAAATAATAAAGGAGCCAGTCTAAGTTTATCAGTAACGTAATCTAGGCCCACCTCCCCATAAATAGAAAAGGTAGGGGTATACTGGGGGATGGAGAGAAGGCGTCTCAGGAACTTATTTTCCACTGTTTGTATTGCGTCCTGAGAAACGTACCACCATAGTGGAGACCCATACATAACTACAGATATACACTTAGAATTATACATTTTTAAAAGTGCCTCAATGGCCCTGGCCCATAGCCTGTTTGCAAATCCTAGGAGGGCTGAGGAGGCTCTCGCCAAAGATAAGCTCTTGATCTTAATTTGAGGTCCCCAAGAGCCCTTATCAACGTAACTAACCCAGAGATCGGGAAAAACTGTCACCCTGGACACTGCCTCATCCTTGCAGAAGAAGGATATAGGCTTACCCCTATTTCTGTGGCGGCCCACCACCATTGTGTGGGATTTCTTAGGGTTAATTTTTAAATCCAGATGGTCCATAAAATCGCCAAATGACGCCAGTAAACGCTGAAGACCCAGCCCAGTGCGAGCTATCAGGACTGCATCGTCCGCGTATAGGAGAGCCGGGATGTTAACTTCTCCTACACACGGAACGTCCCCCTCCAGTGCCTCAAGATGTTTACCCAGACCGTTTATATAGATGGTAAAGAGGAGGGGTGCCAGGATGCATCCCTGATGAACTCCTCTCTCTGATTTAAAATGGTCGGTGCACCTGCCTTCCCTTGTAACCTGCACTGTGGCAAACAGGTCCTAGTGAAGTGATGCCATGAAATTCACAAGTGATTTGTCAATCCCAGACACCAATAAGATTTCCCATAATTTTGACCTGTTCAGCAAGTCTAATGACGAAGAGAGGTCCATGAAGGCCAAAAACAAGGACCCCTCCTTGGCAACCGTATACTTGGATATTAACAGGTGAAGGTTGGAACACTGGTCCAGGGACCCCGTCCGGCCCCGGAACTTTCTTCTTAGAGGTCTCCAATATAGCTCTCTCCACCTCGGCAGAGTTAAAGGTTAGGGGAGCGCACTCCAAGGAGGTCCATGGCTTCTTGGGGGCGCCAAGCTCATTGTCACCATATACCTCTCTAAAGTGACTAATCCACTTTTTGTCTGGAATGACACATTCCAAGACCGTGTTGTCTACATTTGGGAAGAGGGGTTGGTTAACTACGGCCCAAAACTGAGAGCTGTCTCAAAGTATATCAGTAGACATTAGTTTTTCCCAGGCCAAATTCTTTGTCCTTTTTCCTCCCGTTGATTGTTGCCTAATATTCCTTTCTCAACGAGGCCACCGCTAGCCTATCTCTCGAGGAGGTTTTTAGGGCTGCCATTAACGCCTTATGGGCTTTAGAGCATTTTGTGTCAAACCATCTATGATTTTTATTCACCATCTGAGATGGCTTGGCCATCAAGGCTCCCGAGATTTGAGCACAAATACGCTTGAAAGCCCCCATGATCTCTTGGGCAGATGCACAACGGTCCTTGCAGGTTGTTATATACCCCTCAATGGTGGGAAGTAAGTCATCCATAAAGTTCCCCGGTACTACATTGTCCCATTTAAGTCTTCTCCGTAGGGCAGGCCCCGGAATGTCGGGGCGGGGTTTAGATCCCATATGGTCTTCCCAGTGTCATTTAAGCAAGACCGGGTTGTGGTCACTATAGGTTGAAGCTATAGCGTTGTAAAACGCAGCCCTATGTAATATACCTGGGGTCATAAAGACATAATCCAATATGGTACCGGGGTCAGATCCTTTAAACGTAACAGTTCTTATCCCTGCCTCGGAGGTGCAGGCTTCATACAGGTTATGATTAGCAAGCAACTCCTCAAGGGCCGCCCCCGACTTAGTGTGCTCAAAATGAGGGGTCCCTGTGCCTGACAGGCCCACCTGTTTACCTAAAAAACACAGATCACTACATGGGTGAACGTTAAAATCACCTAATAAAATGAATTTGAAATTAGTGTAACTTTTATTTTGACTGAACATAGTAAGAGCGTGATCCAGAGCACCTATGTGTTTGTTTCCCTTAACCGTATCCCAAGAATTATAAAAATGTATTAATACAATTTTACAGCTATGTGAGACTACCCACTCACAAATTAGTAGGTTTGGTGATCCAATTGGGATCATTTTGAAGGTGCCCTTGAGGTTCAGTGAGAATAAGAGGAATAAGCCTCGCTTTGCTCTTCCAGCTGAGCTCGGAACAGCTGGGATTGCAAAAGTGGTGAAGTCATCCAACCAGAAGTTTGGGGAGGTATCCCAAGTTTCTTGGCAAGCTATAATGTCATGGCTGCTAATGTACCCAATCCAGGCAGCGTCAGCCCTCTTTGATCTGGAGCCAGCTATATTCCAACTGATCAGTTTGCAGAGGCCGGAGTCAACAGGGGAGATGGTACTATCACTGCCGGGCAGTGTAATGGTTGACTGTCAATCAAT
The DNA here is from genome assembly GCF_964263255.1 of Lissotriton vulgaris. NCBI lineage: Eukaryota > Metazoa > Chordata > Amphibia > Caudata > Salamandridae > Lissotriton > Lissotriton vulgaris. The sequence goes on along the minus strand of NC_141693.1, from coordinate 1,408,892,592 downwards.
TTCCTCAATGTCAGATAGAGGAGAAAAACGATTTCTCAGGGGTAGCCCATCAGTCTCATTATATCGGTTCATAGATTGTGTAATTGAGGCTGTCTGGATACTAGGGTCCCGCCTTAGTTTGGAATGTGTGTAATCTATGTAGCCCACTTGTCCTGTCCCACCGACTTCACTGTTTGGGCTCCTTCTGGCTCGCACTGGGTAGTTAAGCCCAGTTTGAGTCATTGGTGGTGGATAAAAGAACCCCAGGGGGATTGGTCTCATCTGATCTCCTCCCCTAATGTCAGAGCCATCCCAGAATAGTCTATCGGCCCGTTCAGGGCTGTCAAAATTGATTACAACGCAGTCCCCCTGTACTAACTTCAGACGTTTCCTGATCCTGATTCCTGTTAGCGAATATGATCCTGTCGGCCACTCGGGTCCCACCACTACTGGCTTCTGCACACCATGACTTTGCCTTAATTATTAAGTCAGTCGCTGATTCTGTAGTTCCCTCTTCTACTGGGGGTACGCCCATGAAGATGGCCACCAGTGGCGCAGCCCCCGGGGGCAAATCAAGATTCAATTTACTTCCCCTGGCCCTCTTGCTCGGGCCTGGATTGGGTGGGTTAAGTGGGTGACTAGCACTCCCTTGAAGTCCTGCCCTAGGGCGCCTCGCACCTGCGGCTGTGTTAGTGCTATGAGGATTTCCTACCCCCTCCATAATTACAGGCGCCCAGGTCTACATAAATTGGGCTCTGGGGTTATGACCGCCAAACCTCTACCAGTATCAAGTGGGGAGACCCCTGTAACAGAGTGAGAGACTGGGGTAAGATCTTTGACCAGTTTATCAATTAATGAGCATTTCTTCAATAAACCAGAAAGGCAAGTGTTCAATGTGTCCACTATATCCTCAGCGATCCCCACTAGCAAAGGTTCGATCCGAGCAAGGAACAATGTCTCTAAATGTTCTCCAAGATTAACATCAAGACCAGGGGGGGCGAATGGGATACCCTTGGTGGACTCCAGCCTCTCATAGTTCCGTGTAACAACACTGCCAGTAGTTTGTTGACTCAATGTCAAGTTCGGGACCACGGGATTCCCTTGTGGAGAACAAACAGTTTGTGTTGACGGCAAGTTCACATTTGATATGACCACCTTAGGTTCGAGAGGGATAGCAGGGACATGTGTGGCGACAGAAATTGGTGGGGACATGGGAGGTTGGATGGCCGATAAGCCCAGTTCAAGTTCGGCATTTGCAATTTCCTTAGACAACGCGCCGACTCAAGAATAGCACAATGGATTTTACCTTGATGGAGTGTTCAAGTTAAAATCCATTGTGCTATGCACGCGTAGGTTTGTATCCCATCCTCTTCACCAGTGTTACAAAAGAAGACGTGAGGCTGAGCAAGGTAAGAGATTCTTCTTTATCCGTCTTCTCACCACCACAGGTTCCAGTCAGCTGGAGGGAACTGTGTAATGTTGGCAAACACAGGAAGGGGGAAACCACTGGGAGGTGCAGGAAGAGGGGGGAATGTAACGTACCAAGCAAATAAGATTACAACAATTACCTTTTCTGCTGTGCCCCAATTCAGGCCCTTTGTGTCTTCAAACAACTTCTGAATGTTGCAGTTGTTGTGAGAAGTTTTCTCATGCATTCGGTCTTTATAGATTTGGAGGCTAGAAAACTTTTTTCTTTTTATTCAATGCACAATATATGCATCCAGATCATTCTTCTGACTGACATACATACCAAACTTCCCCTCGTTGATACAAGACTCTGACCTCTCTTGGCACCCTTGATGTAGTGTACCAGCACGTACTACATAATTGGCTGGCTGGACTAGGGATTGCTTGCACCACCTTCTCGAAGATCACTGTGTACAACACTAGTTGTCCCAGTTCTGTATCATGAAATGGCTACACCTCATACACTACCAGAGTCACAATGGAGATCCCACAGGACGTAGCAGCCTCAGTTAGAGTTTAGCTGATGGGAAACTCTGTCACCGACGTGACACATATCCTGTCCACCAAGGGCCAGATGTAGGTAATCTCGATTTACCTACTCTTAAATACTGAATCATACTGATTCGGTATTTAAGGGTAGGTAAATGGGATGTAGGTAATTTCACTTTTGAAATTACCGAATCGGAATGATTCGGTATTTACCGAATCAGTATTTACCGATTGGGTATTTGCCATTGATTCCTATGGGCCTTGAGGCCCATAGGAATCAATGCCAATTACCGAATCGGTAAAATTACCGAATTTGCAAGGGGGACAGGGTGTCACTTTGACACCCTGTTGCACCCCTCAATTGTGCATGAGTGCACATGTTGCTGACATACATGCCCTTAGGGCATGTATGTCTGCAACATGGCACATTTTTTAAAGCAAAAAAAATGCTTTTTGAAGCGTTTCCATTATTTACCACCAACTTCTAGTTGGTGGTAAATAACACATTCTTAAACCCTTGTAGCACTGATTACAGTGCTACCTACATGTTGAATTACAGAATCGGTAATTTTACCAATTCGGTATATAACCAAATCGGAAAAATTACAAATTCAGTAAAATTACAGATTCTGTAATTTAACATGCCCCTACATCTCAAAAATCTGTATTTTCAGCCGCTTCCGACCGATATTTGGATACCTACATCTGGCCCCAAGTGTTGTAGTATATAATGTACTCATAATATAGACGACAAGATAGACCATCTGACAAACTTTATATCTGGACCTTATTTTTAAGAGCTCCGCTGTCCTTACTGAATACCACACTGTATCTTTAATTTCTGCAATAAAATATATTCAAATTGTCCCACTCATTTCCTATCTTCACCTCCGCTCTTCGGAATGTCATCTGTAGCTTTCTCTCTGCTATCTATCACTGTTGACTTTTAACTGTCATCTGCATATCCCATCCTATATGGGCATCTCCTACAGCTATGTATCTGCAGCTCTATGAGGCAGCATGTATCCTACATTTCATACAAGCAAGTATGTATTTCTCTCATGAAATGTGCCCAACAACCTCCATCACCTCAACAGTGGTTTCTCTAATTGAGCTCAACATATACACTCTATTCCTTGTGATTCTTCTTAGTGGCCTTCAACTCTATTTATTCAAGCACCTTCAAAGTTTCTCACATTTGCACCATTTGTCTTATACACCATGAACCTTTGTAATTATGAACAAATAGGCTTCTTATTCAGTTTCAAGAATTCTCACAGAATGTTTCCACCTATACAAAGGCCTATTGATAAAGATAGAGCAGGAACGTCTTTTATTTAAGCATATAATGTTCTCAAAAGTTAGTATTGAAGCATCATAATAAATTTATACATGCTTGCTATTCATTGTGCCAACAATATTGTATATGTTTTTAACTTTTTCATCCCTGATGAAGTCCCTGTAGGAGGAAAAGGGCGGTCTGGGTGAACTTTTATGTGTATCTGTAAAAGGAATAGAAATAAACCAAACATTTTTTCAACATAAACCATAAACTCTCCTGTGCATGATTAATGACAACTCCTGCTGATGTGGGTTGGACTGATTACAGATATTGTGTTTACCAATCGGGATGTTTGACGTTATCCATTATGGAAATATTTGATACAGAAAAGATTTGATTATGATGATTTAATACTCACTTTCGAGAACATTATATGGTCAGATAACATATCTTTGTCAATAAGCCTTTTTTGGTGATTCTTGGGCAGTGGGGTCACAATCTGATCATCTATATATATTCATATCACTAAAAACATGGATATTTACTAGTGCGATGGTCTGGTAGCTATAATGCCTGTTTTTTTCTTTTGTATATATTCACTTATATAAAGACTACTGCTACATATAACACATTTTTGTAAATTAATAAGGTAATGAATTGTTCAAGCAAAGAAATAGCAACAATCAAAATTGGAAGTTGCCTTCCTGACACAGCCTGTTGTACAACATGTTATAACAAACGTAGTGCCTACACTGTTTGAGAATGTTCCAACAGTAATGCCTCCAGGTGTTACCGCTTCACTTGTAACTGGGTCAACACCCGTTACTCGGTTGTGACAGAACATCCATTAGCGATTCGCACAATGACTGCTCTGACTAATGTTGTTCCAAATGCAGTAGTTGAAGGGGCTACTGGAGGAGCACCACTTATGTAGTCACATTATAGACTGAGAAGAAACACCACCATTTTACATGCTCACAATTGTTATATTGCGATCTTTCTCAAAATACTATAATATTTGACCCATGTTTGCTTGTGTGGCAGTGCAGGATAATATTCTCAGAAGAAGCTATGCTTATTTTTCCACTTTATAGGCATAGTATCACAATACCTTGAATGTAATGTACAAGGGCTAAGTACACTATGCACAATGTTGTTTGTTTGTGTCCGCTCAGTGACAGAGCTATCACAATAAGATCAACAATATTGGCTTGACTGGGACTTCGGCATGGCAACATTGGACTTAGAAACAAGCATATATTCTCTGTAACAGCAACATGGTTGAACTGCTTTTCGTTTCACCATTCTCATTATGCTAATAATGTTATTCTATTTCCTTATATTGATTATTGCAGCGCACGTCTTTTACTCTAGATTCACAATGCTTCAACAAATATTGAAATATCAAGTGTATTTCTTGTATATCTCTTCAGGTATGCATGAATAACTAAACTACAATGCTCTAGATAATTTACCATATTTTCCTTGGGGAGTTAGGGTTGGCATATTCTGAGGTTGCACAATCCATGTGTTACTTTGGCAGGTTAGGATTACATATGGTGCACTGTGAGGTAGGAAGATGAATTTAAGAAAAAAAGGATTTGCCCAAAATTGAAAATAGACAGAAGACAAAAAGAGTTCACAAAAGAAGAACACAAAGTAGAAGCAGACACATAGGTATTAGTAGTTGCAAACATACCTTTGACGTTAGGGGAGGTGTGTGAAAAATTTTACAAGAAGAGACAGTTATTCCCCAAGTTTATTTCGTTGGTGGACAGGATGCTTATTCTCAACTGACAGCTGTATTTGGTTTTTGGCTTTATTGTTTCCCAAGATTTATCATGTATATAGTATAGATGTGTTAACAATGGCACCATCACACAGACATACACATAGTAAAGGGGATGGAACACAACCAGTTAGAGATATGTTTGGCACAATCATACCGTCAGTAGGAGCCATACTGAATGACGAAAAGATTAGAAAGCTTAAAACAGTTGTCAACAAGTTACCATCTAGCACTTCTGGAGGTTTAATATTTGCAGAATTAGTGGCTATTACATCCATGGTTTAGCAAAATTGCCTTGCAGTAGGCATTTTATTTGCAGAAAAAGGTGGCATCTGCAAAGTTCAACATTGCTGTGCATACATTCGCAAAAAGTAAGAACATTTTAGAATTCACCAAGAACATTTCTGACCTGAAACCCGAATTAGAACCATTGCAGACCCCTAGTGTTTTAGAAATTTTAGGGAAAGTAGATTCTGTTATTGGAAATTGGTTAACAACAGCTGGGAAAGGGCTTATGTTAGAGCAAAGTCTGTTCTAGTATTAGCTGTAGGATTTTATATCTTAGCTACATTTGCAATTGTTAAACTCTATACAAGAATACAAAACATTATGAGAGTTTGAAAATAAGACCCAACTCAGAATGAAACTTAGCACCGAAGATTCATTGAAGTGAGAAATGTGATTGTCATACCCATCAAATGGAGGATTGGGGAGAGATTTATAATTAACAAGAAAATAGCCCTAGGTTCTCAATTAATGAGCAGAATAAATGTGCAAAACTTGATAAAATAATGTATTTAGAATGCATAACATTGTACAATGTTGATCAATAATGGCTAAAGCAAAGCTTGAATAGAAACTGCCGAATGCACATAAAATGTTTGCTTCTTGACCATAACTTGTTTTAATGAACAAATAAGTTGTTTATGTTTATGTACTTTCAAGTTTTCTCGAAGAATGTTTCCACGTATATAAAGAATACTGTTACACATTACTGTTTTTGTCTATTAATGAGGTAATGAATAGTTCAAGCATTGACTTACACAGTTTAAATTGTGAAGTTGACTTTCTAACCCACTTATTTATCCCCTTCATGATGATGCTGCAGAAATGTTTTCTTTTTATTAACTAGAAATTTTGATTCTTACATAGTTTACTGGTTGGAATTTGATATTAGAGAATTACAATATATGTACATATGTGAGAAAGCCAGCCTGAGAGAAGCAGGCTCCATTAAAAGCATAGTTGATAGCTTATTATTGAGAGTACAACACTATCATCTAAGGACTATTATATTTGTGTATGTCAAGATGAGGAGTGATTCTGTTCCCAGGAGAGCATCGAACAATGATTGGCTTGTGGAAGATGTGATGTTAAATGTGAAAAATGTTTGAAATATGAAGTCTATAATAGTAAATGTTCCTAAAGTAGGTTACTGCTTTCTTTTGTCTGATTTCCCATTTGCCCAGACCCAGACCTTTTTGTTTGGAGACTACATTGAGTTTCCCGAACTACTCTTTGTGGCAAGTTCTTGCTTTGATATTTTAAGTCTATTTGAGCTGATATGAATGCTGAAGCTGTATGCTTTCTCTCATGCTCTTGATTTAGAAACTTTAAGCACTCTGACTAACTCCATTTTCTACCTGATTCTTAGAATAGGGATTTGATCCTTTATGGAATGTGTTTTGATGCAATATTGTTACTGAATTGATTAACCATTATTGATTTTATATTTCTGTCATATATTGATTATTGAGAATAATCTAAATCTAACTTATGATTTACAATTAAGATGACCTACGAGAAGATTTAATTAATAAATTCTTCACATCCTTTAGCAACTCTTTGTATTGACTAAAATCATTAGAATAGTTATTCTGATTTTGTAGATGAAATGTGTTTACCCTCCTCTTTAATACAATGACAAAGATTCATCGCAAGAGGTAACAAAGCAATAGGGGTTACCCTTTTGATGCAAAACCATGTCTTTTTATTCCTGTTTTCTGCTTTAACACACCCTGGTAAAAAGATAGGTCTCTCTGATCTCCCCATCACATTATCCAAACGCAGGGACTTCTAAACCAAAATGTCCCATGGGAACTTTGCCTCCTATGTGTTTAGCTTGTTTCAACCTACTTACCTTAGTTCTTTTGAAGCATGATGCATCCAGAAGCCAAGTGCACTGGGACTCTAATGACCAGGCCCTAGTGCATGTACTCTGACCCTCAAAACATATTGAATTTGGCTTTACTTCTGATTGTCAAGACCAAATCCACTCGCCTAAATTTCAATTTCAGGCCTTTGCAGGAGCAAGGGTGTCCTCAAATGCCACCTGTGACCAGCCCTTGAACTGATAGTAGTCAACACCTAAGTTGAGGACTTGTCCCAAATGGAAGGGTGGATGAGATGAGAGAGAGAGAAAAGAAGAGACACCTCCTGCCACTCAAGACTGGTGCTTTGGACAGGTGTCTTCAGGTCTGAACTGTGTGGAAAGGCTTTGAAAGGGCGCTGCTATTCATATTTTTCTGTGCATTTAAATAGCTGCTGCTCAAGTTCAAACTAGACACCTTATTCTGTTTTGCATGCATGTGTATCTTTGCTGGGAATTTCCAGAAAACCCTGGATCAGAATTTTAGTGTTCTTAATCTTTTGTCTGCAAGAAACGGAAAAGCAGGTTATCAATCAAAATGCTTGTGTGACTAGAGGTCTGAAATTAATCCTATGAATACATGTGTGCTACCTTTAACAAGACTAAGGGCCATATGCATGAAGCTGTTTTGCAATCGCAAACACAAAAACAGAGTGTTCCTATGTAGGATAGGGTTCCGATGCGCAAAAATGGTAATTGCAAACTTAGCAATTACCAATTTTGCGAGGCCCGGAATCTGCGGATAAATTTGCGAACTCGCAACCAGCGACACGTCATTTGTGATATTCACTAATAACATGCTCGTAAATTGTAAATTCGCAAAAAACGAGATGCAGGTAAATTTCACAAATTGCAAATTTGAGAAATGAGCTATTTAGCACAATGCAATTACCACCAACTCTGAGCTGGTAACCAGGTGCAACCTATTTAAACAGGCCCACAATGCTACAGAGGGTTTCACAATGGTTGGGCTGTATGTGATAGCCAGGATGCTGCAAATCAGAGTTGCTGCACAGAGGAGACACCAGGAAAGGATCTTCAGAGCGCGCATCATCCTGTTCCAGCAGATTGAGGAGGACGAGATCCATGTGAACTACAGGCTGGACGCAGTCAGCATCCTGGAATCAATAGAGGAGCTCATTCCCGTACTGGAACACCCCACACGCAGGGCCCACACCATTCCCACCCATGTACAGATCCTGTGTTCACTGCACTTACTGGCATCAGGGAGTTTTCGGGGGGGATAGCCACAGCAGGAGGGGTCTCTCAGAGAGCACAGTCATGCTTCTTCCACCCTTTTCTTGATGCAATGGTAGAGAGGCTGCATCACCACATCCAATTCCCCAGCACACAACAGGCTCTAGATCAGACCAAGCAGGAGTTCTACCAGATGGCCCAATTTTCCCACGTAATTGGCTGCATAGATGGGACCCATATCGCAAACTCCTCCCCACACAGAATGAGTATGTGTTCAGGAACCGCACGCCCTATCCTTCCCTGAACATACAGGTAGTGTGCAATGCCAAACATGTCATCACTGATATTGTTGCTAAATACCCGGATGGCACACACAACTCATTCATTTTTGGCCACAGTGGAATACACAGATGACTCACAGATGGGGTGTTTGATGAGGGCTACCAACTACGTGAATGCATGGCTTTCAAACACACAATAAGTAAAGGTCTGATGTGGCAGGACAGTGTTTAACCTAATTCTTCTCACCCTGCAGGTGACAGTGCGTATGCTGTACCTGCCTACCTCCTGACTTCTTACCTGATTCCAGCCACTGCAGGGGAGCGGAGGTATAACTGCTCCCACAGAGCCACTCGCTGTGCCATTGAGAGAACATTTGGAATCCTTAAGTGCCATTTTCGCTGCCTTCTTAAGAGTGGAGGAGCGCTACTGTACAGCCTGAGACATGCTGCAAAATCGTGGTCACATGTGCCATGATACACAACATCGCCACCAAGAAAGGCACCCAAGTGGAGCTCACAGATTCTGACTCATCAGATGAGGAGGGGCCAGATCCACGATGCAGACCAGCCGGTGGTATTGGGTGGCTGCCGGGTGCCAGAGATGAGATGACATCATACAGAACTATTTCTAGGTGAGTAATGATGACACTGACTCTAAGGCAGGTACAGGTGTAAAGATCATTATGCATTTTCCCTGTGCGAGGGATCTTCCTTTTGCTTCTGCAGTTTGAACTGCTGTCAGAATCTACTCTATAGAAGTGAATTTCATTTCATCTTGTGTGTACAAGTGTGATTTGTATGCTATTGGTACCTTTTCACCTTCAATAAAGGTCAGGTATGTGAATCTGCATCTTCCTGGGATGATTCGGATCACAACGTTGCGCACGTTGTCGCGTGTTTGTAATTGTGTTTTTGCTAACATGTCTTTTTGCACTGAACGCAACATTTCTGTGTGTATTTGAGTCCAATTAGTTGGTTTGAAATCAGGTTTGATTAGTTCATAAAGAGGTTTAACCCTTTCTGCGTAATTCAGAACGTAAGTTCTTCGAAAATTTAAGAAACCTAGAATCAACTGTAAGTTTTTCAGTGTCTTTGGAGGTTAAAGCAGCGCATATTTCTCTAGAAAGTTCGCTCCCAGGCTTTTGCGTTCACTTGAAAACTCGCAGCCTAAGAATAGGACGTTGAGGTGACCAATTTGTGATTTCTTAAAATTGAATTTAAACCCTTCCGAAGCGAACCCAAGTAATATGGTGTTCACTCTTTTCAAGTGCACGTCCAAATCATCGTCCGTAAGATAGATGACACCGACATAAGATAATGCTTTATCATCATACGTTTGTAGTAACTCTGTTACTCTGGATGAAAATAACCCTGGACTATTCTTGACTCCCTGGGGGAGACGGCAAAATTGGCGCTGTGTCCCCATAATTGAGAAAGCGGTCAAGTACCTGCTTTCTGGTGCAATGTTTTGACAGAAGAAACCGTTAGAAATATCTAATGTGGTTTTATATTTTTTGCGCACGATGTTATTCATCAGTGCTGCACTGTGCATTTTGTACTGCAAAAGTTTTGCAACAAGAGTTTAAGTGTCTGTAGTCCAAAACTAGATGATATGTATTGTCTGGCTTGGAGACAGGAAACAAAGGATTGTTCATAGATGAGGTGCATGTTTCAAACACCCCTTGATATTCCAGTTGATTTAGAATCTCCCTGACCTGTTTTTTAGCTTCCTGTCTAACAGGATATTGCCTTTGCATACTAGGTTGAGCTTTTAACTGGATTTAATGGTGAGGAGAATCCTCATCCCATCCTACGTGATTTTTGTATAGGCTGGAACCTTGGCTACAGCCCATTTTCTGGCATAAGTGTATTTTTTATGAATTGGAATGTGATTTGAGAAGGCTGGCATGATTATCTCTTCGCCATGTGGGCACTCCTTGACAAATTCAGGTGGCCAGTTTTGTTCAGCTAGAAGAATGTCATAACCCTTAGATAGCTTCTCCCAAAAGAGTGCTTTTATTTTTCTAGTTATGTCCCCCTCCATCCGGAGTATTACTTCATATAACTTATGTGGTACACTAACCCTGGTGTCGGCAGTCTCAACTTGAATGCATTCATTCAAGTCTACTGTCACCAGATGATCCTTCAAGATCTTGCGAGCTATGGTGACTTCTGCTGCGCTGTCTAGCATTGTCTGGGCCCACTCCCCATTCTTGAGTTGTGTCCTCAAGATCCTCGGCATGTCTGATCTTTACACTTGCTACCTTCTTCTTGGTGAATTGAGTTTTCCTATTTTTTGTCACGTGCTGTTCATCTTTGCACTTAACGCGTTCTTCTTTTTGTTCTGATCGTTCTCTTCTCTCGTATTTCTGCAATGAAGTCATAAAGATACAAGAGCAACGTGTAACAGTATCTTGATATCTATCAGGTTTTCTCAAATTATCCCTATTTCTGAGGTTATACCTCTTTTCAGAAGGCTCCCGTTGGGGAGACCGACCTCCCCGTTGGAGAGATCTTCCTCTGGTCTGAGAACGCTTCTCTTTAGAAGTTTACTGGTTGCCCACTTCTTGTTAGGAGTAGTGAGATTATTTTTAATAAAAACTTTTTCAGGATTTTCAGTTAGTTGGGGTATTAGTGGTTTCCCACCCAAACTATCTTCACCTAGTTCTTCATAGGATTTTTCAATAATTCCTGCAAGTTCATATGGTTGCTCTGTTATATCACTTTCTTTAAATTTTTGGCGGATTGTCCATGGACGCTGCTTTACTTTTCATGTTAGCTAATAGTATAGCAGAGACCTGCTTGAAATCTTTTAGTAATTTCATACCAAGATTTAAAGCAGGTTCAGGTCCATATTAATTTTGAATCTGTCTTAGGACGTCTGGTATTACCGCCATAGACGGAACACCATGTGTTTTTGTTTCGATTGAAGCAAAGACTGTACCCCAAGTGTCACAGTTCTCCACATGTGGTGCAATCCCCATTCGTAAGCAGATTGTCAGAATTCTGTGTTTCTAATGAGGTGTACTATCAGGAAATACCGCCTCTATTTGAGTAATTTTCCGAGCTAACCAGAACGGAATTTGTTCCCTCTTTGAGGGCAATTTACCAATGACTGATTGTATAGTCTGTGGTGTAATTTTGTTTGTGTTCCCCTGGTGAGGGGTGTGCTGTGGAATCCTTACATCAGGTTGGACTGTTAACGTCTACATGATATATTGAACCAATTGTCTATGTATTTTGATTAATTGTTTCAGCTGAGCTAACAGTTCTGCACCTGTCATGTGTTCAATGTCAGGATGTGGTGTATAGCCGGCTAGTACCGGCCATGTAGCTCCTGGTCTACCTAGTGGACCGAACCTGGTAATGTGATTTTGATGTTGTAGGGTGCCTTTAAACCAGAGCTGATGCTCTTGGTAAGTTAGTGGAATTTCAACATCCCCGTAAGGAACGTATTCCGCTGGATGTTCTTCTACTTTGTAGTAGTGGAACTCATGTGTTGCTGGATTTGCTTGCGGAAAAGTAATCCATGAATAGAATACCTCCGTCTGCCAATATTCATGTGCCTCTGTGACAAATATAACTCTACCACCTCTGGGTGATAGGCCATTTAGTTTTATAGTTATAGTTTATCATATATTTGCTAGAATATTAGCTAGAATATGTAGTCCTCGTACGGTGAGATTCTGGAATCTCTTGATTGAGTGGAGACGGAATAGTTAACGTACCCGGGTTTTTTTTTTTTTTTTCTTTTCCCCGGGTCCGATGATTAAGCCTTAGTCTCCATGTCCAATGGGAGGCACCCCACGCCACATTGTTATTGGACTATCAGCCAATAAAAGGCTCGTATGGAGATAGTTCATGCGGGGCTCTTCATTGCTGTGAAATCTTGTCTGCCTTCCTGGATATTAAGAGATCATTTTCTGGTCTCTTGATGACACAGAGGCAACTGGGTCTTGCGGTTGTAGCACCCCTGGATCGACTATGTGGCTAATGAGGACAAAAAAAAAATGTTGTTTTGCAGCACTTCATAGAGACACATGTTCTCAAGATAATGACTTCTGTTTGGGTAATATGTTTCCAACATATTCGTTTTCAAAATATCTGTACTTTCTTGATCTTTTTCTCCTAAATATTCAATTTCTTTTACAGATTTCAGTACTCGATTTCGCATTGCTGCAAGACCTAGCTAAACTCACCCAAATGATTCTTCTAGATTTGGAGTATAGACTTGCAGATGATAACCGATCTGATCATTCATATGCTCCGATTTCTCGATGGGATAACATCTTCAAACAGAAACTGTATCATTTTTTACTCAGAGTCTTCTCAGGAGAAATCACTCCCCACATTTCTTTCATTTCCGTTTTTCCTGTTTTTGAAATGTTACATTATAAGCAACAGCAATGGAATTGTCTGCAGCATACTGAATATCCATGTTAGCATTCCACATGGACAAAATAACTGGGTTGTAGTAATTCATGTATTTTGACTCTCTATTTCTACTTAAGTTGTAGGTATTTTTTGGAGACTTTCTTGTGATGGTATGTCGCAAAGATGACATAAAACTGTTCACTCTTCCTTTGGATATTACAGGACGTGGAAATGCAAAATGACATTTGGTGTAGAACTTATCCTTAGATTTGTACTTTCGTCGACAGCATTTTCCACATCGCTGGCTTTGGAATCGTAAGACTTGTGGTCTTAAGTTGTTTTCTTCTGTGCTTTTGGGTACAGCACATGTTGCATATTGTTCAATAGCAGTCAAAACAGTATCATCCGCATCTGTTCCAAATTTGGGGGCGGGCTTAATCCATAACAGCATATGTATATGAGGATATGAGGAACACCTCTTGCTTGATACTCCTTTCTCCAAAGGAAATCTACAACTTCTCCAAGAGGAGGATTTTTTTTATTGCAGATAAAAGACATCATAGCTTCAAATCTATGGTTGAAATACCTGCATACATTAACAGTATCCAAAGAGCACAATTCCCCAGGTGTCTTGTATTCAATATTTTTAATATTGAAATTTGCCTCTTGAAGAATTTCAAGTAAATCATCCCAAGCGTACTCAGCACAGCTTAGGGTAAGGAACCATGTAGGAGTTCCTAAGTTCCGTAACATATATTTCAGTTCTCCATGATGACGGTACCAATATTTATTAGTCCCACGCTGACATGCCATTAGATTAATGAGCTGAGATTCTAAATGATCATCTCTCAGGGTGGACTTTATCCATAAAATCTTTTGCAGATACATATTCCAGTTTTTAAAATGGGGTTGAATGCATATGAAAGTCCAGACAAGTCACTTTCAAACAAAAGATTAAATATATGAGGGATACATTGTCAAAATCTTGGATCTTATGCAGATGATGTTGTTGTCTGATATTCAAATGCAGGAATCTGCACAGGACATTCATCATATCGACCTCCACATCCAGTTGGGAACAACTGTGGAAAACAACGAGCTTCCAAGCTCTCTTCCCATACACTTATGGGACTTCCTTTTGCTTTTTTCATTTGGAACAACTCAATAGTGTTCCCCATCACTTCTTTTGAATGAAGTGGATGCACACTGTAATGTTCATAGATTTCTTTACATCTTAACATGTCCACTTTTTCAATTTGTCCACTCGACGTTTCAGTATCTTCTGTTAAAAGTATTTCTTCTTCTCCCATATAAACATTCTTATAGTATGTATTGTTTTTTTTATCAAATACAATGTTGCCTTTTGCACTTTCCTAGCATCCAGTAACTCCTGCAGATTTTCTTATTCTTAGTTGGCACACCATTAACAAGAATAACTAGTGGCTCACTTTCTACACTCTCTACACCAATAGTTTCAACATGTTTCTTTAAATCTAACAGTAAATACACATCTCTTCCTTTTAATCCTCTTTGTAAATCTGAAGGAGGCAATTTACCTGTTTTAGTCTCCATACGAACAATAGCCTGAAACGGGTGCACATATTGAATGAGAATAGACTCATATGTGTTTAAATCTATCAATTCAGGAAGAATAGCAACTAACTCATAATTAGTATGCACAGCTCTAGTGGGCATTTTATTCTCATCTAATTTGTTATAACAATATTTACAAATACGCTAATCAGAACCCAAATCAAAACAATTCTCTACCAACAAATAAGTTGCAAATTCCTTCCACTTATCATTATTTTTTATTTCAATTTTTAAATACAGATCAACACTCCTAGTCTGATTTATCATAGTGACTTTGCCGAGAACAAATAAAAGAAAGATTTTGCCTTTCACTTGAAATTACCTTAAACTTTGTAATTACACCTTCAACATTTTTTGTACAACTATGTTCAACATTCTCTCCAACATTTTTTTCTATTAATGTCTGAGTTTCTTCAGTGTCTTGTTCTGGACCAAAGTAACAAAACTCAATGTCATCAAAAACCTTCTTCACATCTGATACTGACCCACGCAAAAGAGCACTGTTTAACTCATTTAACTTTAGTGCTGGACTTTTTGCATAATACAATCTTCTCACTAATTTCCGCATTTGGGTATGATGTACTCTCAACATCCTGAAATGGTGAAAAACACTTTGACAAACTTTCCTAGAAATACAAGCCAGAGAATGACCATGCAAATCAGTATTTTTTCACACTCTGCAATGGTCTAGTCCTTGCAACACCTTAATATTTTGTTTAACACTTTTTTTACTAAATGCTTGTAAGAAACGGCGTAATTTGTCAATAGATTCTTGTTGTACACTACAAATACTACTGCAATCCCTAGTGTACACTGGGGCTTCAGGACGTCTGCCTAGAACTTCATCAGCTATCACTTCGTCTGCATATCTGGGAACCATTTTCTCGTTCTCAATTGGACAACCATTTCTAACATCATAAGGTCAACCACTGGTGTTAACTGCATGCAACAAATCATTGGTCTGGAAATAACTGTGTTTCCATTCCCCTATAAAAATATCACACAAATTACTTCAGTTAATTACTCTTTTCTTCTTGCTTTTGGCCTTCATTAAATGGATTGGTTTATCTAGTGATCGAATTCTGTTTAATACTGAAATGAATAGTTTCCTTTTTACTTCAAAAGCCTTTTCAACAATGGATTCGATATGCTTCTTCTTTTTATAAAATAGTGTTCTTTTTTATATTTCTTCGTATCTTTCAACAAATTATGTACTACGCTATTATAAAATATTTTTTACAAATTTCTTTATATTGATTTTTTCTTCTTTTGCTATAAGTTGCATCCTCTATATATATTTTGCCCTTTTTCCTTTAATATTCTTTGCATTTTTTTTGTGCTTAGAACTTTTTCAGTGATTTCAACATTTTCAGTTCTTCTTCTGAGTCTATTAATATTTTTAATAAAGTTCATTGTGGTTATACCAGACATTTTTCTTTTTTAGCCACATTATGTTGGTCATCTAATACTTGTGGTTGAGTTTTATTCAAGTAAGTATCCTTTTTCTGACCTTTTCTTTTTTTGTCTTTCTCCAGCATGATAACTTTATTTTAATAATGATAAACAGTATCTGTAAAAAATAATCATAAATAGGTGTTTATTAATAACTTTATAAATTATACTTTTCTATTACTATACAAACACATTTCATATAAATGTTGACTAAGAAATTGTAGGCCTGAAGCACAAGCGTGAAGGTGGTTAGACCACTACATGCATAGTGCATAGCAGTTTGAAGCACTCCATAACCCTAAAACCTAACTCAATGCATGAGCACATGCATATTAACTAAATGATTACAATACTTTGAGGAGAGACACTGAGTAAATTCATAATTTGTTCATTTTTACTTTAGTGAATAGATTAGTACATGGTACATAAACAATCACTATGGTTTTGCAACAGTAGTCACAGTATGTTTGCTGGAGTATATGAATAGTGACTGGAGAAATGTAGGCCTGAAGCACAAGTGTGAAGGTTGTTAGACTACTATATGCATAGTGCATAGCACTTTGAATCACTCCATGCCCTAAAGCCTGGCTCAGTGCATGAGTGCATTCTTACTAACTGAATGATTATAGTACTATAAGGAGAGACACTGGGTGAATTCTTAAGCTAAACTGTGTTTGCTGGAATGTATGGATAGTGAGTGGGGAATCGTAGGCCTGAAACACAAGTGTGAAGATGATTACACTACTACTTGCAAAGTGCATAGGAGCTTCAAGCACTGCATGCCCTAAAGCCTGTCTCACTGCAACAGTACATGTACTTATAGATCTGCAAACACATCAACCAACCAAATCATTCTCTCTCAATTTTCCCAAATGGACACTGACTCACAGTGTGATTCTAGACAAATACCAGTATTTCTTATAAATGGAGTGTATATATACTGACTGGGGAAATGTAGGCCTGAAACGCAAGTGTGAAGATGGTTACACTACTACTTGCATAGTGCATAGGAGTTTCAAGCACTGCGTGCCCTAAAGCCCAGCTCACTGCAACAGTACATGTACCTATATGTCTGCAAACACATCAACCAACCAAATCATTCCTTTTTAATTTTCCCAAATGGACACTGACTCACAGTGTGATTCTAGACAAATAAAAGTATTTCTTATAAATGGAGTGTATGGATACTGACTGGAGAAATGTAGGCCTGAAACACAAGTGTGAAGGTGGTGTGGTTACACTACTACATGCATAGTGCATAGAAGTTTCAAGCACTGCCTACCCTAAAGCCTGGCTCACTACAACAGTACATGTACCTATATGTCTGCAAACACATCAACCAACCAAATCATTCTCTTTTCATTTTCCCAAATGGACACTGACTCACAGTGTGATTCTAGACAAATAATAGTATTTCATATAAATGGAGTGTACAGATACTGACAGGGAAAATGTAGGCCTGAAACACAAGTGTGAGGGTGGTTACACTACTACATGCTCAGTGCATAGGAGTTTCAAGTACTGTGTACCCTAAACCCTGGCTCACTGCAAGAGTAAATCTACTTATATGTCTGCAAGCGCATCAACCAACCACACATTTTCTCTCTCAATTTTCCCAAATGGACACTGACTCACAGTGTGAATCTGGACAAATAACAGTATTTCTTATAAATGGAGTGTATAGATACTGACTGGGGAAATGTAGGCCTGAAACACAAGTGTGAAGGTGGTTAGACCTGTACATACATAGAACATAGGACTTTGAAGCACTGTGTGCCCTAAAGACTGGCTCACTGCATGAGTACATGTGCATTTAGTTCTCTGCAAACACATCAAGCATCCATTCCACATATTTCATTACTGCATTTTACTATTAAAGCTAAACTCATTTTGCAAACACATAACCAATGACTATTTTCTAATTCTACCAAAATTTGAGAACACAATGGGTTTTCAATAAATTACATGTCAGCAAACACATGACGTACCAAAATGCTTCTCTCAGAGTGATACGTAAATGCACACAGACTCACTGTGTGATTCTAGACAAGCAACACTATCCCTTGCATTTTACCAAAACACATTTACTAGCCTACAAGACATAAGGTGACTGTACACATTGCACAAAATTATCTACCACACATTAGTATATAGAGCTTCTATCAGAATGATTCCTAAATGCACACAAGACTCACTGTGTGATTCTAGACAAATAACACCATCCCTTGCATTTTACCAAAACACATTTCAGAGTCTAGAAGGAGTACTGCATTTTAAAGTTCAAACTTGACTCATTTTGCACCAGAAAGGAGTAAAAAGGGGCGTGGCCTCATTACACCTCTCTGCAATGCAGCCCCCTGGCGCATACTGGAGGTTCCTGGTGGGCTAGTTGGCCCCCAGGGACCCCCAGTATGCAAGGAGAATTAGTTTCCCCTCTGCAAACGTGCCAGGGGGCTGTATTGCAGCGAGGTGTTCTGAGGCCACGTCCCTTTTTACACCTCTCCGCAACGCAGCCCCCTGGAGCATACTGGAGGTTCCTGGTGGGCTAGTTGGCCCCCAGGGACCCCCAGTATGCAAGGGAACTTAATCCCCCAACTTAGAACGCGTTACGGGGCATGTTTGCACAGTGGTGAAGGTAGGAGGCGGGGCTTGAGGTGACATGTGTGCAAACACAACCTGTGGCGCGTTTTATGTTGGGGAATATATTCCTCTTCAATCCAGAGGTCCCCTAGGTGCCAACTAGTCCAACGGGTACCTCTAGGAGGTGCCACGGAGCTACGTTGCAGTTGTAAAAAGGTGGCGTGCCCTCTGAACACCTCTCTGCAACACAGCTCCCTGGCGCATACTGGCGGTACCTGATGGGCTAGTAGGCTCACAGTTGACCTCAGGATTGAAGAGGAAAATATTCCCCAACCTAAAACGCACCACAGGGCCTGTTTTTACACATGTCACCTCAGTCCCAGCCCCCTTCTTTCACTATTGAGCGAAATATTCCTCTAAATTTAGCCAAAGTACGAATTCAATTTACTCACCTGTTACCACGAGAGACGTCAGTGCTGCATCTTTGAGCCCAGGACCAACCCTGAAAAGTAAATGTAACCATACTTACAGTAACTTGAATTTCCTTCCTTAGGTTTCACATGGAAATTCTTCTAAATGTGGAGTTTTGGAACTTTAAAAAATTCATCTAAAATCAGCCAAACTACGAATTTGGATTTACTCACCTGTTATCAGGAGAGACCTCAGTTCTGCATCTTTCAGCCCACTACTGATCCTGAAAAGAAATTTCAATCGTAGTTACAGTAACCTGAATTTCCTTGCACAGGCTAACATTGACATGTTTTTACTTGGAAATTTTGTGTGGAGTTTTGGAACTTTAAAAAATTCCTCGGGGGAGAGGCAAGATGGCGACCGTTGCGGTCGCGTGAGCTAGCTGCTCCTGCCGGACCTCGCGGACATTGGCGTCCGACCACAGATATGGGGGTGAAAAGGCACTAGAAGTTGTCGTATCGTCTGCCGCTTGCTGCAGGAGCTCAGAAGCTGCTCAAAAGCTGAAGAAAATTATTTTTAAAAACCACTTTCAAAACTTGAACGCCGAACGCCGATGTGCTCACCTTTGGTAGCGGCGTTACTCGAGGGCGGAGTCGGACCACGGAGATTGCAGCAGCTGTGGTGGAGGCTGTGGGAGGGTCTCGCAAGACGGCACACCTGCTGCAGTCGGATAACGGGAGCCGGCGTCTCTGGCAGAAACGTGGCGTGTATCCACAAAATGACTCCAAAAGTTCGGAGGGGCCGTGGACTGGGGGCCACCGGAGCTGAGACGCAGGGGGAAATTGAAAACTCGGGTGTGGACAACGTAACTACACCAACACACACTGCCGCTGGAGCACCTAAAATACCGAGTGCAGTGAAGGATAACACCCGAGGGGAGACTCGAGTTAAAGAGCCTGAGAGAGCTGGGAAAGGCAATTCTCGTTTGAAGGAGAAGGAGAAGGAGAATGCAGCACAGGAGGCGCCCAAGACTTCAAAGACAACTAAAGGTATTCCTGGCTGTTTAATTCAATGAAAAACAAAGAGGCTTTGAAAGTAACTAAGACTGCTGGGACCTTAGGCTCGGGTAAAGATTCAGTGCCTATCGAATCTGTAGAAGCCTTAATTGAGCGAGTGGAAAATGGGCTGGGGCTGGAGGTAATTCCTGATAGTTTGGAGCTCAATGGTGCACACTTAATTGAAGTCGAGGAAGAGGTGGACGGGGAGATTGATGAGAATGTGACAGAGACAATGGAGAAAGACCCTGGAGTGGACGCGACTCTTAATATGAATGAGCATTCACTTGCTATTTCTTCCCAGGCTAAGTACATAGAAAGTACAGATTCAGCAGACTTTTATTCTCTCTCGGAGCATTCTGTGTCATCTACCGTAGATTTAGCACAGCAATATGCTGTGCAAATGAGTATGGCTGAAGGAACCTTCAATAGTAGTTATGAGGCTGAAGAGCAAGAGTTTGAGCACGTGGATTGTCATACAGTACGTAGATTACATTTGACACAGGAGGGAGAAACTGCGCAAGGAGATAAAGGTCGCAGAGTGGTCGCATCGTTTTCTGGAGAAGAGCAAACTGAAGATATCTCTCTTGACCTTATATACAAGACTATGATGCTGCATAGAGAGGAACCTAGGCAGGACAGCTTAAGAGTTCAGAACTCATGTAAAAAACTTCAAAATTCCGTTAGGCGCTTGGTTAAATAACATTCAGAGATTCTGGAAAGAGTAACTGAAGCTGAAGTGCGCATATCTATGTTGCAACAAACAAAGAAAAGAAGGTAATAGCTACACAGCTTGCTAACAAAGATGAGATCAATTGGAAAGTTATTGATTTAGAGAATCGCTCTTGTAGAAATAACTTGCGGTTCTTACAAATTCCAGAAGGGAAGGACGGGTCAGATCTTCGAGGGTTCATTGTTGAGCTTTTGAAAAAATCATTTCCAGACTCATCAAGATGGGACTGGGATCAGGAAGAGGAAAGAGCACATTGGTTTCCTTTCAATATTAGATCAAACCATTCGGATCATAGCGACCAAAAACCAAGAGCTATACTAGTGGCATTCAATAGTTTTTTGGCACGAGAGGAAATATTTATGAAAGCTCGACCAGGTAAGAAGATCAAAGCTCTCGACTGCGATTTCTTTGTACGTCCTGATTTCTGTAAACAGACTGTGGATTTGAGGTGGCAATTGCGACAACTTCTACCTGTTTTTCAATCTAAGGGAGCTCAAGCCTATTTAATGTTCCCCGCAAAAATGAAAGTTGTGCATAAAGAACGCAATCACTATTTCATGACGACACTTGCAGCTAAGACCTTTCTGGATACAATGTAATTAGGTCAATTGAATGAGTATATAATAACTCCAGTGCTTCTAAACCTATTTATGACTCTGATACTCTTGGTCTGCTCTATGTTTATGGCAAAGGCCTCTCGTCAGTTGGTTGGCGTGTAAGATTTTCTTTTTTTTCTTTGAGTTTAATCAAAATAAATATCCTGTCCGCGGTCGATGGCAGGTAGATGGGGGCAAGCTCGCATCAACAGGACCATAAGTCCCAAAGCCTCAGTAAAGGGATGGGGAGGGGGGAGGGGGGCACTTGGGGGGGGTTACACGGGTGGCACACCTGGGTAAAAAAAGTTCTTGATTACAGCGAACTGCATACTGAGAATGTTACTTATGATTTTGTTATAGTGTGGAAGAATCAGCATTTCAATCTGTTTGATGATTTACCCTGGTTATTGATTCTATATTAGTTTTCACAATTGAAGGGGAACAATATCTCTTGGGTTACCTTGGTAGAATCGAAGCAAATGATAAATGACATGTAAACGATTAAAAATATGCTCTTTAAATGTCTCTGGCTTGAATAATGCGGTAAAAAGATAGAAAGTCGCTGCTGAATTAAGGTATATAGCACAACACATAGTATGTCTGCAGGAAACTCACATACCTTGGTAAAATAGAGGGGTTTTAAAAGAACTTAGATTTTCGCTTGTGACTGCAGCCGGACAATCTAGTTTGTGGCCATTATGTCTAAGGGTAATCATGTAGCATCAGGTAGAACATTGGCCGACAAAAAGGGAAGATGGGCAATTGCTGAATTTAATGTGGATGGTAAAATATTGACACTATGCAACATCTATGGTGCGAATTTAGATTATCCAGATGCCTTAGCCGAGATAAATTTGGAATTAGCTACCTGGCCTCAGCCTATAGTGATTTGTGGGGATATGAATATTAATTTGACTGATACTTCGTTGAAGGATAGGTTTGCAAAGTATAAGGGTCGTAAACCAAAAGTATATAAGGCTCTATCAAATCTAGTGCAAGATCATGGGTTGGTGGATGTGTGGGGGTATATAAGACCACAAGATAGTGGATATACGTTTTATTCTTATCCTCACAAAAAATTGGTTAGACTGGACTACTTTTTTTCCCCTGTATCAGTAATTCAAGGAGCGATAATTTCTGTATACCCCAGAATCTCATCAGATCATTCTCCGATATTGTTGGAAATTGGTATGGTGTTATTTAAACCTAGACAATCTAGCTTTACATTTGACAGAAAACTAGTTCTCAATGCTGATTTTAGAGATCATATTAGGAAGTGGATCAAAATATTTTTTGAAGAGAATAAGGGATCTAGTTCGCAGGCTATAATCTGGGACACTTTTAAAGCTGGATTTCAGGGGGGAATGTATTAGCTTTTCCTGTAAAAGTCAAAGAAAAGTAAGACTGGAGTTAGATAGATTATATTTGTGACTAACTCAATCTGAAATATTACTAATGCAGGGGATAGTTAATATGGAGAGCGATTTAACCAAATTGGAGGATAATGTGGCTAAGGACAGAGCGAGAGTATTAGGATTTTGGGCTGAAGAAAATGCAAGGAGATATCTCACATCTAAGATGGATAAACAAGAATATGGAGAGGCAATTGGGAAAAAATTAGCTACTCAATTACGTATAAAAGAATCAGCCAGAAATATTGATCAAATGTTAGATTCCGCTGGGGTGGCACAAACGGAACCACAAGAGATACTTAAGGTCTTTCAACAATTTTATTCTGAGTTATATGAAGGACCTATTGATGATGGATCAAACTGGAGTGCAATATTAGAAGAAGGCTTAAAAAGGGTTGACTCTATAGAATCACAGTGGCTAGAGTATATGATTACAGAGGAGGAGGTGGAAAGGGCAGTTAAAAGTCTAGCAAATGGAAAAGCTGCAGGTCCTGATAGAATACCCAGTGAAGTGTACGTACAATTTTACCAAGATATTAAAGAAGAATTATTAAAAATTATGCGAGACGCTCAGCTGGGGTATCCACTAAAGACGTGGGCAGAAGCCACCATTTCAGTTTTTTGTAAAAAGGGTAAATCACCAGAGCTAGTAGGGTCTTATCGACCGATATCATTGCTAAATACAGACAATAAAATATATTCAAAAATATTGGCCAATCGGTTGACTGATTGCATGACTGCCTTAGTCTCAATCCATCAACATGGATTCATTCCTAGAAGGGGGACGGTAGAGCATGTCAACAAAGTTATTTCTGTATTCGACATTGCATCTGTGAAAAAGAATGATTTAGCGCTGATCCTGCTAGACACGGAAAAAGCATTTGACCGCGTGCAATGGGGATATCTGTGGGAAGTAATGAAAAAAATGGGATTTAGGCCAAAATTTATAAGCGCAATTCAATCCTTATATTTACATCCAATGGCAAAGATCTCTGTTATGGGTTTACTTAGGCACAGTTAAAATTACACGCGGTACACGTCAAGGGTGTCCCTGCTCCCCCCTTTTATTTGCCCTCTACATAAATCCCCTTATAGTTATTGAGTCGAAATATGTTGGTTCCCCCCTACAAAGTCCAGAATTATTATTTCTCAGTTTTTGCCTATGCTGATGATATCGCAGTGGCAACAACTAATCCTGAAACTACAATAAAAGAAATTGAACGGTTGGTAAAGGTATTCAGCACAATAACGGGATATAAACTGAACGAGGCAAAAACCCAACTCCTTTGCTCTGAGATGATCATATGGCAAGATAGTAGGGTGGTAAAAGAAGTAACATATTTAGGTATTTTGATAAGGGCAAATATGACGGAACTAGTACAAGTAAACTGGAATGTGTTAATGGAAAAAATTACATCATCTTTGGATAGATGGGAGAGGCTGTATTTAACTATTATTGGTCGATCAAATGTTATAAAAATGAATATATTACCAAAAGTTTTATATTTATTCAGGTCTATACCTTTAGAAATTACTAAAGACAAAATACAGGTGCTGCAGTTGAAATGTGGGAAATTCATATGGAGCCCCGGAAGACCTAGAAGGGCAATGAATTATATGACTCTACCGTATGTAAGAGGAGGGATGGGAGTTCCAGACTTTTTTTTCTATTATGTAACCTGTTTTCTGTTAAAAATGAGGGTCCTGATTACTGGAGAACAAGAAGTTGAAGTAGTTAACGCTCCAAATATTTTTGAAATACAGCTAGGGGCAGATGCAAAGCATATATTAACCAAAGAGATTGATGGGAGTTATTACAAACGAACGAGGTTTAAGGTAACCCTGGGTGCATTTAAGGTCTGGAAATGGTTTACAAAAACAATGGGGATAGCAAGAGTATCATATTATAGCCCGCTTAGTGCACATAAGAATTTACCTGGAATATTTTCCGATGTAGTGACTGCTAAATGGCAACAGAAGGGTATTAAGTTATTAGGAGATATGGTTAATGAGAATGGGATTTGTAAATTCTTCGAAGAGATCAACGATAAATATTCACTGCCCAGATGGTATTTTTTTAAATACTTACACATTTGCGACTATATAAATAGAAGGGGTATGATTGTAACTCAACATAAAGCTATTGAAGGAATTTGCACATCGGTAAAAATTGGAGTGATATATAAATTCTTGGTCTCAGTTAAGAAGGATGATATGGAGAAAGTTAAGTTGAAATGGAGAGACTCCCTTGGAGATTAAGAGATTGAAGTCGAGGACCTTTTAATATTGTCAAAAGAGGCATTAATGTCAGCAAATTTGAAAGCCCAGTTCTTTAAAATGTTATATGATTTGTATTATACTCCTAAGCGAATGGCAAAATGTGGAGTTGGAAATGATGGCAAATGCTTCCGGTGTGGGGATAATGATGCAGGGGCGATACATATTTTTTATAGTTGTGCTAAGTTACAGGGTTTCATCGGACATTTGGAAAAGTTTCTTTCTTTGTTGATTAAAACAACAGTTGTTATCTCCCCAGGAATGATGTTATTAGGTAAAATTCAAAAAGACAATTCATCGGAAGCACTCTTTCAATATCGACATTTCATTTTTTTTGCAATGACAGTTGCACGCCTATGCATAGCCACGGAGTGGTTACAGGAAAAACCACCGGACTTTCTTCAATGGCGTGCTAAAATGCTAAGTCTATATAATTTGGAGTGGAGTTTATTTTCAATCAAAGGACTCAGAAATAAAAAAAGACTGGGCTTAAAAATTTAGAGCGCGTTTCGGGATTATTATGAATCATGAGTTTTCTTTTTTTTATTCGAATGTAAATATATGTGTATTTCTCTATCTTTAAGTGATATGTATTACTATCTTCGTTTCTGTTGGCAGTTTGGCTGTACAAAAATAAAAAAATAAAAAAAAATAAAAAAAATCCTCAAACATTAGCCAAACTACGAATTCTGATTTACTCACCTTTTCTAGGAGAGACCTCAGTGCTGTATCTTTCAGCCCACTACTGATCCTGAAAAGTAATTTTAATTGTAGTTACAGTAACTTGAATTTCCTTCCACAGGCTAACATTGACATGTTTTACTTGAAAATGTTACTAAGTGTCAGGACCTTGGTTTCTTAAGTCCCCTTGAGTTTCTCAGGAGCATCACCCAAAAACCCACAAAGGCACTGAAACACTAAGCTTCCCAGTTTCCTTGGCTATTAACTACGAAGAACCATGTTCCAGAACCTAGGAATGAAGGTTAGTTCTGACCTGTTATAATGAATCTCAGCAATAGCATTACTTGGAATTAAATAACAACTTTCTATAGAAGCAAAACAAGATTGACTTTCCACCATGTAATATTTATATTCAGATAAGCAGGTTGGCGCAAGTTGGCACAGATATTAAATAACGACATGAATTACACGTTAAGCTCAAAGATTCATCAAAGGTTCCAACACCATTATCATTGTTATTCAGCACAGATTAAATATTCCCAAAAGGCTAATCACTGTTTGTTTCACAGCATAGCACGCATGAACTGTTCTCGTGAAATGTTCTCAAAAGCTATTCACAGTTCGTTTCACAGCATAGTACAATACTGAACGTTTCAAATACAATGAAGCCGATACGAGGCCCAAAAGAAGTTAGAAACTGAATCACTGAATCTAGGCTTTCCGCCGAGAAATATTGCTAATAACGCTTTTAACAGAATCAGAGACAAAAAAAACAATCTGGCAAGTCCAAAACTGAAGCAGGGGTCCTGTAATATTGTTCGGCAAACAAATGTCCTGAAGGTTACTAGGGAAACGCCCCTCGCGTTTCGCCCTACGAGCGTCTTGGAAGAATCACCAGCCGGCAAACAGAAAAAGGATAAATCCTACCTGCGTTTTCAGCAAGCGGATTTTCGTGGTAGATTACTACCATTGAACAGGAAACGGTGCTTGGAACATCAGCGAAGTCCTCCGCCGTCGGGAACGAAGACCGGACTGGAAGCAGGAGACCTCTGATCTCGGGAACCAGGAAGGAATAATCTGCACGGCGTTTTGGGCGTGGCAGCTTTTATAGTCCCAATCGAAGTACAGGGGCTGCAGAGGGAAAAAAGACCTCGGCAGCAAACTCACAATGGGAACTCCTGAAGCCAAAGGCCAACAAGCACTGGCAAAGCGGGAACATGCCCAAGTGACGTGCAATAACAAGCATTGGCAAAGTTCAAATATAGTAATACGAATTGCAAGATTGGAAGTGCAATAACAAGCATTGGCCCAGCCAAAATAACACAGGGTTAAAGTCTATGATGCCATAATGAACATAATGAACATACATTGCCATAGTCAGTGATTCAGGGAAATGATGCCAAAAAACAAGAATAAGGCAACAGACACCGCAGAGGGAGCAAGGAGCAAGGATCCTGACAGTGCCCCCCAACAAAAATGGAGACACCCCCCCCCCCAGTGCCCTAGAACTGAGAGACCGGGTGCCGGGCATGAAATGATCGCACCAAGCGGGGAGCATGAACATCCACCTCAGACACCCAAGAATCTTCCTCAGGGCCGTAGCCCTTCCAGGAAAGCAGGTACCACAGCTTCCCCCTAACGCGCTTACAGTCCTTAACACAACGCACCTCATACTCGTCCTGACCTTTCACAAGAAGAGCTGGAGGATGAGGCCTCCGTTTGGCAGCCGCTTTTTTCAACAGAGAAACGTGGAACACAGGGTAAATTCTCATACTTTTAGGAAGGAGCAGTTTGTAAGTCACAGGGTTCACACACTGAACAATCTTATACGGACCAATAAACTTGGGATGGAACTTGTAACGTTTTCTGAACTGAAAGTTCCTGGTAGAAAGCCAAACCATGTCGCCCACATGAAGATCTGGACCTTTTTGCCGCTTTCTGTCTGCAAACCTTTTGTACGTGGCTTTGGCCTTTAACACATTAGTTCGTAAGGCTTTAGTAATGCGTTCCATTTCTCTGTGGAGAAGTGTGGCTCAAATGGTTGGAGCGGCAGACCCTGATGCAGAGGTCTGGCCCGGACCAGGGTTCAATTCCCCGCCTCGGCAGGTCTTGGGCTCAAATTTCCCCGGACCTGACAATTCTCGCCTCGGTGCCTATTCCAATCATGGAGTCCCACTCTGTAACTCTGGGCAATAGCTTGCTTAATCTCCACAACGGCCCCTCGCAGTGGGATGCCTGGCTTTCACCTTGGGGATGCCCAGTAATAGGTTATCTCGCAGGGGAATACCAGGACGGGTTCCCTAAGCAAGCGCTGGGACGCTTTCGGGCAGCCATGCGCTCTACAAATCAAATTAAATTTCAAAATTTCTCTGAAATGTGAGTCCAAGGAAGGTATATTGGTCTTTTGACGAGCCAGTAGCAAAGGTGAGAAATGGGGATGTCGGCCATAGACAGCAAAAAAGGGCGACAGACCTGTAGAAGCATTCTGTAGATTATTGTATGCAAACTCAGCTTCCCATAACAGAGCTAACCAGGAACCTTGCTTTTTGAACAGGAAACATCTTAGATATTGTTTCAGGACCTGATTAACCCGCTCAGTTTTCCCATCCGACTCAGGGTGGAAGCTAGTGGAAGTGTTACTAGTAATGTGAAGAGCTTTACACCAGGCCTTCCAGAACTGCGAGATGAACTGTGAACCACGGTCTGAAGTTATGGATCTGGGAAGGCCGTGTAGACGAATCACATGTTCCAGCAGTAATTGGACTAATTGAGAGGAGGTTGGAAGTCTAGGGCAAGCAATAAAGTGGGCCATCTTAGATAAACGATCCACTACCACAAGAATGGTAGTCATACCCTTCTCTTCCGGTAAATCCGTTATGAAGTCCATCGCAATGTCCTCCCAGACCTGTGTTGGGGTGGGAAGCGGAAGTAGGAGACCTTTTTTTCTACCATGTTCCACTTTAGCTTGAGCACAAACATCACAGGCTTGTATGAAAGATTGAACATCCTTATTCCAGGTTGGCCACCAGAAATTTCCCTGTAGTAATTCTTTGGTTTTTGCGATTCCAGGATGACCAGCCAATTGACTAACATGACACCACTGTAAAACCTGTGCTTGCAACTTCTTAGTTGGAACAAATAAGAGATTGGAGAAGAAGGGCAGGTTTTGATGAATTGTTCTATTAGACCCTTCTCGAACCCAGGATAGCAGTTTGGGTATTGGCATTGCTTGTCTTATTTGCTGGAAGAAAACATCGGACATTGTGGCACCTACAATTTGTTTATCGGAGAGCATACTTGTAGGTCTGGGATTTTGGAGAATATCGTCTGGCTTGTGATCGTATCGTGACAGAGAATCTGCTTTGTTATTTTTTGTTCCGGGTCTAAAAGTTATGATAAAGTCAAATTCTGCAAAGAACAATGTCCAACGGAGTTATCTGGGAGTTAAGGCCTTTGCACATCTTAGGAATTGTAGATTCCGATGGTCCGTGTATACAGTTACAGTATGTCTAGCCCCTAGTAAGTAGTGACGCCATTCTTTAAAGGCATGACGAATGGCCAGGAGTTCTTTCTCTGCAATGGTATAGTTGGTTTCTGCAGGCAAAAATTTTCTAGACAAGTAGGCTATGGGATGTAGTTCATTGGTTTTTTGATCCTTTTGTGAAAGAATAGCTCCAATCGCAAAGTCAGAAGCATCGGCTTCCACAATAAAAGGCAAGTCCGAGTCAGGATGCCGTAGAACAGGTGCTTGCGTAAAGGTTCTTTTAAGAGTTTGAAAGGAAGAGTCAGTGTCAGAGGTCCAAGTGAATTTAACATTCTTCCTTAACAGCTGAGTTAAGGGTGTGGCCAAGGTTGAAAAATCTTTGATAAAACGGCGGTAGAAGTTAGCAAAGCCTAAAAAGCGTTGGATATCCTTCACCGAAGTTGGAGTAGGCCAATCAAGGATTGCTTGGATTTTTCTTGGAGCCATAGTGATCCCAGATGGAGAAAGAATAAAGCCAATGAATTCAACTTTTGTGGTATGGAACTCACATTTAGACAATTTACAGAACAAACCATGGGATCTTAAGGTGTTTAAGATAATCTTAACGTGTCGTATGTGTTCCTCCGTTGAAGATGAAAAAATTAAAAGGTCTCCAATATAAGCTATGACGAACCTATCTAAGAAGTCCCGAAGGACGTCGTTGATAAAAAATTGAAAGGCAGCCGGGGCATTGCATAGGCCAAAAGGCATTACACAATACTCAAACAAGCCAAAGCGAGTTCGGAAGGCTGTCTTCCACTCATCACCTGGTCTAATACGGACCAAGTGGTAGGCGCCTCGCAAGTCAAGCTTCGTAAAAATTGTGGCTGAGCGCACTTGATCAAGAAGTACCGGGATCAAAGGTAGAGGGTATCGGTTCTTGATAGTGATGTTATTAAGTGCTCTGTAATCGATACAGGGGCGCAATTCTCCATTGCTTTTAGGCACAAAAAAGAGCGGAGAGGCTGCCGGAGACTTGGAGGGCCGGATAAAACCATTTTTCAGAAATTTATCTAGATATTCCCGAAGGTGAGTGTTCTCCAGATCTGTCAAGGTGTAGATTCTACTGCAGGGTATCTTGGCTCCTGGTACTAGATCAATGGCGCAATCATAGTCCCTGTGTGGTGGTAGAGTCTCTGCCTTTTGTTCACAGAAAACATCGGTGTACTCTTCATAAATGGGTGGTAGGTCTATGTCTTGCTCAGCAGCTGTGGAAATGTAAAGGGCAGATGCAGTATGCAGAAAGGAACTTGGGGAGTACTTCAAGTCTTTTTCAGGTCCCCCACAACATTCTTGTTTACACCAAGATGAAGTAAAGTCGACTGTACGTTCTGCCCAGTTGATACTGGGATTATGCATAGTTAGCCAGGGGATGCCCAAGATAACTCCGAATTGGGGTGCGTCGATTACATCAAAAGATATGGTTTCTTGGTGTTGTCTGGAACCTACATCACAAACCATAGTTATGGGAGAGGTACAGAGAGTGATCATTCCTGAAGTTAGTTGAGTTCCATCGACTGCGTAAACTATTTCAGGTTTTTCTTTCACAATAATGGGTATATTTGTTTTCGCAATGAACTTGGAATCAATGAAATTTCCGGTGGCACCTGAGTCGATCATTGCTGCTACCAAAATTTGTTTCAGATTGGGTACCCTAAAAGAAACATTCAAAGTGAGATGAGGCACTGTTAACTGTAAGGTGTTAGCGACGGTTTGTTCAGGAGGGGATAACCAACTCGAAAAAGTCTCCTGATCCAAATTCGAGTTCTCTAGTTTTCCGGCTTAGTTTCCTTTTTGTCTCGAGGCCAAGAGTTCTTAGGTTTGAGCGAACATTCTCTAACGAAATGCCCCTTTTTTCCACAGTAGAGGCAAAGACCATTTTTTCGCCGAGTTTCTTTTTCCTCTGCAGTTAAGGGTTTCCTCAAACTTCCTATTTCCATGGGCTCAGTAGATTCCTGGGTATTGGGAAGAGATCTATCCTTTGCTCTAGAAAAGATTCGGACATCTGTTCTTTTTCTATCTCCTTTGCGGTCAGCTACTCGATGGTCCAGACGAAGACTAAGTGCTATAAGATATGCACAAGTTCGAGGTTGGGGATCGATTGGCGCAATAAGGTCTTTCAGCTCATCTTTTAGCCCTTGGTAATACAGAGCAGCCCTCTTAGCTTCTGGTCAATCAGTCTCAGCTATAAGACGGTTGAATTGAGTAAGATAGTGCACTAGTTCCTTGTTTCCCTGTCTTAATTCTAGCAATTCTCTATTGGCTGATCCTGTTATTGTACATCTATCAAATATTCTTTCAAATTCTCGTTTAAACTGCACCTAGTTGTATAATATAGTATCATCAGATTGCACCAGAGGAACCGCCCACATAGCTGCGTCACCACTCAAGAAGGAAATCAAAAAGGCAGTTCGTGACTGAGCATTTGGAAATGAAGCTGGCTTTACCATAAAATGCAACTGAACCTGCGTTAAAAAGGTCTGAAATTTGTTTGGTTCCCCAGCAAATCTCTCAGGCTGGGCCAACGGAACAGTAGTAGGAACAGTAACCGAAACAGAGGGCGATGAACCAGATACATTTGCTTGATGTTGACCCGAAGATGGTGCTGAGTCCAAACGTGACTGCAAGTGAATTACCTTATTGGCTAAAGCTGCTGTTTCAGTTCTACTAACTGTTAATTCCGTCTGTAAATTCCCTATCATAGCACACAGATCATTCATGGTGGTATTCATTTGGCTTTTGCTCGGGAGAAACAAAATTTGTGGGCGGATTATTCTGTCAGGACCTTGGTTTCTTAAGTCCCCTTGAGTTTCTCAGGAGCATCACCCAAAAACCCACAAAGGCACTGAAACACTAGGCTTCCCAGTTTCCTTGGCTATTAACTACGAAGAACCATGTTCCAGAACCTAAGAATGAAGGTTAGTTCTGACCTGTTATAATGAATCTCAGCAATAGCATTACTTGGAATTAAATAACAACTTTCTATAGAAGCAAAACAAGATTGACTTTCCACCATGTAATATTTATATTCAGATAAGCAGGTTGGCGCAAGTTGGCACAGATATTAAATAACGACATGAATTACACGTTAAGCTCAAAGATTCATCAAAGGTTCCAACACCATTATCATTGTTATTCAGCACAGATTAAATATTCCCAAAAGGCTAATCACTGTTTGTTTCACAGCATAGCACGCATGAACTGTTCTCGTGAAATGTTCTCAAAAGCTATTCACAGTTCGTTTCACAGCATAGTACAATACTGAACGTTTCAAATACAATGAAGCCGATACGAGGCCCAAAAGAAGTTAGAAACTGAATCACTGAATCTAGGCTTTCCGCCGAGAAATATTGCTAATAACGCTTTTAACAGAATCAGAGACAAAAAAAACAATCTGGCAAGTCCAAAACTGAAGCAGGGGTCCTGTAATATTGTTCGGCAAACAAATGTCCTGAAGGTTACTAGGGAAACGCCCCTCGCGTTTCGCCCTACAAGCGTCTTGGAAGAATCACCAGCCGGCAAACAGAAAAAGGATAAATCCTACCTGCGTTTTCAGCAAGCGGATTTTCGTGGTAGATTACTACCATTGAACAGGAAACAGTGCTTGGAACATCAGCGAAGTCCTCCGCCGTCAGGAACGAAGACCGGACTGGAAGCAGGAGACCTCCGATCTCGGGAACCAGGAAGGAATAATCCGCACGGCGTTTTGGGCGTGGCAGCTTTTATAGTCCCAATCGAAGTACAGGGGCTGCAGAGGGAAAAAAGACCTCGGCAGCAAACTCACAATGGGAACTCCTGAAGCCAAAGGCCAACAAGCACTGGCAAAGCGGGAACATGCCCAAGTGACGTGCAATAACAAGCATTGGCAAAGTTCAAATATAGTAATACGAATTGCAAGATTGGAAGTGCAATAACAAGCATTGGCCCAGCCAAAATAACACAGGGTTAAAGTCTATGATGCCATAATGAACATAATGAACATACATTGCCATAGTCAGTGATTCAGGGAAATGATGCCAAAAAACAAGAATAAGGCAACAGACACCGCAGAGGGAGCAAGGAGCAAGGATCCTGACACTAAGTGTGGAGTTTTGGAACTTTAAAAAATTCCTCCAAAATCAGCCGAACTACAAATTCCGATTTACTCACCTGTTATCAGGAGAGACCTCAGTGCTGCATCTTTCAGCCCACTTCTGATCCTGAAAAGTAATTCTAATTGTAGTTACAGTAACTTGAATTTCCTTCCGTAGGCTAACATTGACTGGTTTCTCTTGGAAATGTTTCTACATGTGGAGTTTTGGAACTTTAAAAAATTTCTCAAAAATCAGCTTAACTACGAATTCCGATTTAATCACCTGTTATCAGGAGAGACCTCAGTGCTGCATCTTTCAGCTCACTACTAATCCTGAAAAGTAAATTCAACTGTATCTACCAGTAACTTGAATTTCCTTAGATAGGATATCAGTGCCTGCTATATAAAATATATATAAATTAAAAAAATAATAAATAAATAAAAAATATTACAATTTCAATATTTTTAAAAACATTATTTTTTTCAATTTATATTAAAAATATGTAATGTAATTTAAACAGTAAAATATCTAAAAATAAATACTTTAAAACAATGTAGTAAATTAGTAAAAAAAAATACACGTTAATACATTTAAAAATTATCATTTACAAAACCTTTGAAATTCACTGAAAAAACCATAGGTTTCAGCCACCTTATAGTTAGGAATTAGCATTTAAAAAACCTTAGAAATTCACTGTAAAAAACATAGGTTTCACACATGTTATAGTGAGCTCGGCATTTCACTCATACAAAACCATTGAAATTCCCCCGTTATAGTTAGTTCAACTAACTATAACTCGCGTGCCCGCAATGCACTGCTGATGAGGTCACATATTACATCACTCATGACATGGTCAGTGACATCACTCATGACATCACTGATGACATCTCAAATTACATCACTCATGACATCACTGATGACATCATCCAGTGAATGTGTTTCTTTCTGAAAAATAAATATTTCTTATATATGTATATCTAAAAGTCGACGGAAGAATAAATGGGTAAACAATTGTCTAAATTGATGATTTTTTGGTAAAAAAGATTGCATAACTGACTTATAAAGTGTACCTTAATGAATACATGTATTAGCCAGTAATGTTTAAATATTTAAAAATCTGTATTAGTGTCTCACTTTGTATATAAGTGGTTGCATGAGGTACATGAGTGTGTGTATATGGATGATTAGTTGTTTTTTTCAGTTTGAGAATGAGTGTCTGTATGGTTCGGTGGGGGATATTACTTAGCGCATAGATGCATGAATGAGTGACTCACTGTTTGTATGTGTTTTGAAGACAGCATGTGCGCAGGACTGTATGAGTGGATGAGTGTGTGTTTGGGTGTGTTAGTGAGTGAATGACTGTCTCAATAGTATCTTTATGAGTTACTACATATGTTTTAATCTAGTATATGTGAGTATTGATGTATATAAGTGATTATATGTGAGAGTGAGAGATTGGACCAGTTCCTGGATAAATAAGTATGTGTTTCTATAAGTGATTGTTTAAGAGAGTAAGTATGTGTACGTTTCTGTAAAAGTAAGTGTAGTGGTGTGTGTATAGCTGTATATGCAAATAAATAGATGCTTGATAGTTTATTTGCATGTGTGAGTAAGTGTGTGGGTAACTCTATGGATGAGTGTCGGTGTGTAACAGGATGTATAGGTGTATGAGTACATATGATGAGTGAGTACTTGTATGAATGACTATATAGAACTGTTGGTGAATGAGTGGATGTGTATGTAGATTTTGGAATTACTGAATAGGTTGTTCTAACTGGTATTGGTATCTCCATTTTTTTGAAAATTTTAGTTTCTATTTTTGAATGTGTGTAACAAGGGTTATATTACTCTGAGAGGTGGTCTGCCACTCTTTCACAAGGATGATGTCATCAGTGATGTCATTTGAGATGTCATCAGTGATGTCATGAGTGATGTCACTGACCATGTCATGAGTGATGTAATATGTGACATCATCAGCAGTGCACTGCAGGCGCGCGAGTTATAGTCATCTGAACTAACTATAACGGGGAAATGTCAATGGTTTTATATGAGAGAAATGCCGAGCTAACTACAACATGTGTGAAACCTATGTTTTTTTCAGTGAATTTCTAAGGTTTGTTTTTTAAATGCTAATTCCTAACTATAACATGCCTGAAACCTATTTTTTTTCAGTGAATATATATTACCTGCTGGCGGTCGCCAGTAGGTATACATAGTTAGGATTTTTTTCCTATGGGATTTTTGAAAATTCTATGTCGAATAACTTTGGCGTTTGTGGACGGAATTGGCTGAAATTCTCAGGAAAATGGCACATTTTGTTTCTGAGCAGCCCCTTAAAATGTGGGGGGGTTTCGTCAAGGGGGGCAGAGAAAAAAGGGGGGTCCCAAAACGCATTTTTCCCATTCTTTTTTCCATAGGGCGGTTGGACTCACTTTTAGCTCGAACGGCTGAATGGATTTACAAGAAACTTGGCAAAATTGTAGATATGGTTTGCCCGACGTGCCTTTGCTATGTCTCAATATATGTGCTACAGTGGATTTTGAGAAATTAACATTTTAAAAAACAGATATATCTGTGACAGCGCTCCGGATAGCGCCCCAGTTCGCGTACCTGCCGCGTAACGGAACTTCGCAAAGCGAAGCTGATTGGCTCCCCGGTGTCTGTCAACATCCTAAACAGTCCCGACTGGCCGCCATCTTGTCTTTTGGTAGGATCGAGAGACAAGAGGAGGAGAAAAACGAAGGGGGAATTTAATGAAAGGGGGCAAGGTAGACCCCTCCTGACCCCCTAGGAATGATGTTGCGGTTATTAAAGGGTCCCGTGGGGCAAATAAAAAAAATTCGATTTTTCGCGGTAGAAGCGATTCCCGGTATACGAACCGGGTCGCTCACCGGTAGCGTAACAGGAGTTCGCCATTTTGTGTTTCGGTCTAATTTAATCACAAGATGGAGGAAAAACAATGTGGGAAATGGGTATAAGGGGGCACGGGAGACGTATCCTAATTACTTACTTACTCTACTCTTTCCACTCCTTTTCCTAGTCCCTCTTTAAACAGTATATCTGTGTTACTCCCTCTAGCTGTCTTTCTTTTAACATTACTCTCTGTTTACTTACTCTTCTTTTAAAAAAAAAAATAATAATTCTAGTTCGCTTCTGGTTTGTGTACCGGCGCGCGAACCGGGAAGCGAATCAAAAGAAATAGAGGTTGCCAGAGTGCTAAACATTCTAGCAATTTCGTATAAAGGGGAGGTAGTTCTGAAAAGAACTTTTTTTAAAATTATTTTTGTTGTTTTATATTTTTTTTATTATTTTTCTGAACATTTTTTTACTTTTTTTGTATTTTTTGAACGGTTTTATATTTTTTTTGTTTTTTTTGGGGGGGGGAATGAAAATGATTCATTATAAAGGGCTCAACAGGAGCAACAAAAAAAAAAGATAATTTATTTTCTGGGGCGTTTTGGACATTTGTGATTATCAATAGCTGTATTGATTAAATGTATGCTACTCTCCCTGTAGCAAATCAGTTGGCCACAAAGAATGCACACGTGTTTTACATTCCCAAACTTCATTTTGATATTTGGGACCATCTCCCTTGCCTCTGATCCTGTCACTGCCTCTTCATTGGATGTACTGGCCACAGGTGGGGGGTTATCCTGCAGGTCACAGACTTGTGCAGAACTATAATTTATAGGGTGCCACCTTTCCATATGCCGATGCATGGTATAATTCCCATAGCTATATTTCTTTCTGTCCCTCTAGACAGATCATTTTGGCAGATCAGACAGGTAACTTACCGGGCATTTACCTTTTTTTGGCCCTGAGGAAATGTAAAAAATTGCCATATATAATTTTCTTTGACATGGGGCCTCCTTGGCTGTTCAGGTAAAAACCTCCTGCTCCCTTGCTCCTCTTCCCTTTCTTCCTCTTCTTCCTCCTCTTGCTGTAGGATAACCTGAGGAGGTGGTCCTCTCTTCCTAGGAGGTGGTGGTGGTGGTGGGGGTCCACCAGCTGCAGCAATCAATGAAGTCATTTCTAAGGAATCAAAGTAGGTCTTTCTCTCATAAAAATGAAAGTCAGAGTGAGGAAAAAAGGTGGGGCTTTCATCATTTGGGAAAAAAAATGTTCTAAACCAATGAAAAGTGTTATTTTTAGGTCATATGACCAAGCCTTACATCATTAGGAAACCAAAAGTAAAATGAACCAATGAAAAGCTTTATGAACAAGTCACATGACCTGTTATGCTTACGTTACGCGTCCCGCTACGCACCCGGAGCGCTTCCGGGGCGCTGCGCTTCGCGCCTCGGTTCGCGCTCTGGAGCGCTTCCGGCGCGCTAACGCGGCGCGTCACGATGTTGTTTTCTAATGCGGTAGTTGCGCTAATGGAATGTTTACCGGTTGGCGGACCGGGTCCCGGAACCAAATTGAGCTAACGGGAAGCTGCCTGGTGCGCGGACCGGTAGCGAAACAAAAAAAAATAATAAAAAAAATATATAAATAAAAAAATTATATTACAAACATATAAAATATATTTTTGCATTAAAAGAAGAATACATTTTACAGCTTTTGATATTTGCTATTAAAAAACCATTGAAATTCACTGAAAAAACCATAGGTTATAGACCATATATAGTTAGGAATTAGCATTTACAAAACCTTAAAAATTCACAGAAAAAACCATAGGTTATAGACCATATATAGTAAGGGATTAGCATTTACAAAACCTTATTTTACTCACACAAAACCATTGAAATTCGCATATATAGTTAGTTGCAGTAACTATATATCGCGCACCCGCAATCCACTGCTGATCATGTCACATATTACATCATTCATGACATGGTCATGACATTCATGACATTTTCAGTGAATATATATATATATATATTTAACATAAGATTTGAAAAAAATATATTGTCTTGCTTCACATTATTTTGGATGAGCGTTTTTCAATACTGCTTACAATTACAGACAATGGAATAGAGCAGGCTTAGATAGATGCAGAAGTCCAGCTACAGTTATGGAATGGAAAATTGATATAGAAATTTACTCCTGTGATACAAGCAGACCACTAACCATAGTATCAGCAGCAGCAACTGTATTTACTACTCACCGAAAAGTAAAATATTTTGCTGATACTGATATTCTATAAAAGGGATCAGCATGATACTCAAATAAGAGAGAAAAAAATTGACAGTAGGAATACATTCTGGCCCGTAGAGGTAAGGCCTACTTTGTATACCAATAACATTTTGCCAATGGGACACCCATTTAACCCAGTGACACACCTAGTTAGCACATTTCTAGTAAGCATTTGAACATTATTGTTCGTGGGACCCGTAGGTAGACCTCCAGTGGAGTTAGAGCTTAGGAGACAGATAGTCCCTGTTACATGTGCTGCTCTGAATCTTACAATGATAGTTAAATGCGGTTCTGTAAATAGACAGTGGAGGGGTCGTTTCCTTCTTGCAGGGATGTTATTGTGGTCGCAAAGATGGCTTAGTGCAGGGCATTCTTAGTAAAAGGCAAGCTACACAGGTTTGTCACTCTTTTATTCTATTTATAAGGTTTCTACATTTTATACAAATCTACATAGGAAACAGTGCACACAAGTGGGCAAAGGCTGTGTCGTGTCATGGTGGATCAAAAATCATTAACTTGGACTCTGCATCTATTTCTTAATTCCTTTATCTACTGAAAGCTATATGCCTTTTGAACCTCTGAAGTTTTCTGACTCCCTCACCTATTTTCGGGCTTTCATCTGGGATCTAATTCAAATTTCTCTTTGATCTGTCCTATTAACACCAAAGAGGTTGTGTGTAAACATTATTTTCTATTCTCTTAGATAATTTAGCCTGCTTTCTAATGGCTGTGATATTTTGATAAAGACCAGGGAGAGCAGTGTGTGTGTGTGTGTGGAGCATGGCTTACATTTCTTTTAAACTTGAGGGATGGAGAGAGGGGATGTAAATGCTCTTGCAGAATCGAATTGTATTCGGTAATAAATTCAAATAAATTATTTCTTCTTTGAATTTGAGTGTGATTTTGGTGCATCAAAAATGTCTCATTAATACAATCAGGTATATCAATGATGCTGTTATCATTTATTAAGGCATTTTAATTCCAAGACCACATTTATAAAGGGCAGATACAGCCTCACTGGGGCAGTAGACTATTTAAATACCACAGAGAACACTTTCAAATGTAATGTAATGTGAAAGGCATTTCTAAAGCACACTGTTACTCCAAGGAGTGTCCGGGCGCTCTGCACCTCCAGTGAGATGTAGCTGAAAGAAGCAACTTTAATCTTGTTTTTAATTTCTTCCAGAACTAGGGGATGGATGAAATGCACCTTAACTCCAAAGGGACTTTATTCCTAAGTGAAGGTCCAGAAAATGAAAAGGATCTGCCCTTCTTTCTGGACCGTTGAATCCTGGGCTTTGGGCTAGAAAGAGAATGGCTGAGCGCAGACAACTGGGAGGAGTATAAAAACAAATTCTTGCTCTAAAGTACCCTGCGACAGACTGATGAAGAGCCCTGTGGACCAGTAGCAAGGCTTCGAAAAAGAATCTTCTTCCTAGTAGGAAACCAATGCAGCTCTCTCAGATAGGGGGATACATGAGTTCTCATTGGACAGCCGAAAAGCAGGTGGGTTGCTGCATTTTGGATCAGCTGCAATTTACTGATCAGGTGAACAGGCAGGCCCAAATACAGTGCATTGCTGTAATCAAGCTAAGATGTTGTCAAAGCCTGTATTACCAGTTTCATAGCAGAGCGAGACAGAAATGGAGGAATCTCCTAAGCACCCTTAGCAGACCAAAACAGCTCCCTACAACTGCATTAACATGTGATATGGCTGGGTTCACACTGGAATGGCAGGGGGAGCAAAACAACAATGGATTTATGCCCAGATCTTTGTACTTGGTTGAAAGTCTGATATTGTTCTGCATTCTGTCAATCAAATGTTGTTTTTGCATTTTTCACCCCGAGTGGGACGGGTATGCCCAGACATGGGCCCGTGCTCCCCATGCCACTGGAGTCAAGCTATCATGGCTGATGAGGGTTAACATCCCAAAACCGGTCCTAGGATGCTTGCTTCCAGTCCAGAGAGGACCTGGCCTGGCAGTTTGGGCTGGACTGTTCCCATTGGGCACAGGGTCAACACTGATTTGCATATGGCTGGGTTCAAACTCGAATGACTTGGGGAGCAAAAAACAATGGATTTAGGCCCAGATCTTTGTACTGGGGTGAATGTATGACATTGTTCTGCATTTTGTCTATCAATT
Source organism: Lissotriton vulgaris (assembly GCF_964263255.1). Taxonomy (NCBI): domain Eukaryota; kingdom Metazoa; phylum Chordata; class Amphibia; order Caudata; family Salamandridae; genus Lissotriton; species Lissotriton vulgaris. The sequence goes on along the minus strand of NC_141693.1, from coordinate 1,408,851,916 downwards.
GTTGTTTTTAAAGAAAAGAAAATTCACCATCAAACCTAAAGCCCAGATTTTTGACAGAGCTAGTGTGACTTAATGTAGGGGGAACAAAGCAAAAGAAGGGGGTTCCCCGTAGGGTTTCTTAAGGATGTAGGCAGGCCAAGGGGGGAATAAACCGTGAAAAGAAAAAGAGAAGGCACCCTGCCTGGGGTTATAAAGGCCCTAGCTAGAGGATCCAAACATTATACAAAAGGGGGTGATTAGCCTAGAAGCTGAAACTGCACAGTACAAACACAAAGTCAATCCAAATAGACTCAACAGGATATATTAGAAAAATATATATTTTTATTTCTTTCTTTTAGATATATTTTTTTTGATTTTGAAAAAACATGTAAAGATTAAATAGTGCTTTTTGTTTCAAGTGATACTTTTGGAACAGAAGGAAACATATACAATTGGGAAAAATTATACTACAGGGGCACAAGATTTATAAACTGAATTAAGACCTACCCAGTAACGACCACACTCCATACATACTTACTCACTCACTCATAAGAAAGCTTACTCTATCTATTATTCTAACATTCAACTTTCATTCATCCAATCATTCTTCTAGTCCTGGCGTGAGCAACAATAGATGGTCAATCTGTTGCCCAAATCGGGAAGTTATTCCAGGTAGATGATATTAATACGGGTCCTGATGTAGTTAGGACAAAGAGCCGTATTCCTGGAAACACATGCCGACGCGCGTTTCGGTGAAAGGCCAATGTGGCCACACCTTCGTCAGGGCTGGGGCAGTAAACTGGGCGGGGAACAGGAATAAAATCTGAAAGTAAAAAGCAATATCTTAGTTTTATGTTCTAGCTACATGTGCAGTATCAGAAAACATTCAACATACAATTTCCATTCTTATAATTCATTTTGGATATACAGTACATCTTAATGTGATACATATGCGGTTGACTCTTTTGAAACTGTGCAGTATCTAACTATCTAGAGACACTCCCCGTAAGAGATTCCCTTTACGTGGAATCAGTAATAGGCACAGTGATAGCCTAGGATAAATGAACAGTAGAGCATAATTCATAACACAATACACATATTTTATTATAAATACATCCACACATTCATTCTCATACACATAAGACCCAACAGTTGTATTTAGGCCCAAGGTATTAGGACGGTTGTTATAGTTGTTTTCATCCCTGGAGGTGAGCCCCACCTCCTAATACACTATTCCTTATTACATATAGGCAATTCGGGCAACAATATTGGCATATTGGC